>NC_135306.1:189549070-189854241 GCF_048772815.1 Callospermophilus lateralis | reverse complement strand
CTCATTCCACTGTGCCCAGTTTTCTGAGTCATCCCACCTCCAAATACCACTGTTCCCTAGGCCAGATCAGGGAGCCTCTCAAGGGATTAACAAATGACCAGCTCTCTCTGACGGCTGCTTCCATGGAAGAGCTGAAATGTGGATTGGAAACCTTTAATCAAGATGTGTCATCAAAAACAAATAAATAAGAGCACCACTTGGGTCCACCAACCGTAAAGGAATCTGCCTGGGGTGAGACTTCCCATGTTTGCTATGCTAAAACCAGGAGAAAGCAAGCATGCGGCTGTTTGATTAGAAAAGGCGAATATAAAACAAGCCTTACTCCAACCAGGCCCACTTGAAAGGCCTGTCCCTTCTACTGAAAACAGGCGCACACCAACACCAGAAGGAACTCAGGGCAGAACCCGAAAGCTCTCTTCGTCCCCTAAGCTACCATGGTGACAGCCAGGTCGGGGCGAGGTTCTCAACTCAGTTCCTCTTCCTGTGTGGCAAGGAGACACTTTTGGCAGTTTCTTCTCTTTTTTTGGCATGAAATTCTAAATCAGCAGTTAGGCTGCCAGGCAGCCCTTCCACCATCACCACTCACTCCCAGAAAATAATAAATCTGAGACTCATGTGGCTCCAATGCCATGTGCTACTTCTCCACTGGACCAGAGGCACGCGAGTCCTCCAGGACTGCTCTCACTGAGGGTTGCGGAGCACTTCCCTGGACTAGAACATGGAGACAGCTGAGCCCTATCTGTGCTGCTCACTTTCTATGCCTGCTCTTCCCACCTGAAGATGTCATGTGCCTTTAGCAGGGCTGGCTGGTCCACTGTGCCAGGCCTCCAGAGAGCCACACCCAACCACAGCACAGGCAGCCCTGCGGAGTGGGAGGGGGATGCAGAGTTGGTCCCTCAGGTCCCGACCCCACTCCAGCCTACCGCCTCATCTCAGAAATCACTTCAGTAGCTGATTAGACAGTGGCAATTTTCCTCTTCTATAGCTTCCAATCTAAAACCTTCCAAAGAGTGTGCTTGTAGCCACGTCACTTACAAAACCCCTAGCAGTTACGCGGCAGAGTCGGGAAGATTCGAGGCTATTCTAAGCTGAAGGGAGTGCCGTTGGCCGCTGTTCCCCATGCTTTGCATGGCCACAGGAGGATGTGCCTCAGCCCCTTCAGTGTGTCACCAGCTGTGGGCTTCTCATTTCCATCAAATGCCAGGGTGCCACACTGCTGCACCCAAACTTCATCAGCAACTTATAACCAAAAGGAAAACCTCGAAGGTCTTTCTAAAGTATAAGTGATATGTATTTAAGACCATGAAGGCCTGAAAGAATTAACCTGAAACTTAAAATCCCTTCAACACACACACAGACTTCAAACATTTGAAAAGACACCACTTGCTCCTTTCCATAAAAAGCAACAGAATCCGAAAGATAAAGTGTTTTCCTACTACTAAAGTCTTAATCAGAAAGGGCGGTGAGTACACATTTAAATATAACAAACTGGCCTCCAAGTGTTCAGGAGAGAGAACTATATTGCCAGAAATGGTTACGTGGAGCTAATTTCTAGCAATCTGGCCTGACTCAGTATTAACAGACCTCAAATGAAGACAATGAAATACACAAATGTGACTGCTGTCACATTCCCAAGACCAGCAGCGAGAGTGAGAGAACTCTGTTGTTACAAACTACAATTACACCCTGCCAAAAATAATTTTGATACTCACAGCCTGTCACGGCATCAGCATACTAAGTCATGCAAATAAACAGAATGGGTTATATCATGAATCAGCTTGAAAAAAGTGAATTCTCTACCAAACATATCAACACTGATTGTTTATAAGTCATTCTTTTGTAAACCTAGATATTTTTCTAAGTAGGTATGTGATGCATACAAAACCTACGAGGCATTTCCTGCAATGACCCCTGCTTCTCAGAACTGCTTGGCAAACAGTCTCACCCTGTGGGACACAAGCCCCAAAGAGCCAGAGATTTCTTATACAGACTGAAAATTAATATTTTTTAAAAATATTTTTATTAGTTATTGATGGATTTTTATTTTATTTACTTATTTATATGTGGTGCTAAGAATTGAACCCAGTGCCTCACACATGCTAGGCCATAGCCACAGCCTCTGAAAATTAATATTTAACACCTTTATTAGAGAGGCCATTTCCTGAAGCCAGACCCCATGTTGGGGGGTCATTACAAGGGATCCACCATGGTTAACCCACTGATTAGGGACAGTTCTCTAACCAATGTCCAAGAAGGAAATGGTGGCCATTCCATCCACCCTAGCCCCTGGAGAGGGCTGTGTGCTGAAGAATGCCCGTGGCTGTCCACTTACGATAACTTCCCACACATCTAAGTTATTTAGCACATTAAAATTATACTGTGATTACACCCAGCTCGGGGCCCTAAATTAAACTTCTGAACTAACTGCAGGGTATCCATTTAATCACAGGAAAGGATGAAAAAGTAACCCTCCCACTTTGGAGTTCGGGGCACTTGGTTTTGCTTTGCCGCTCATTTGGTTTCTGTGCCTAATTACTCTCCCTACAGGAGCTGTGCGAGTAATAAAATGAATCACTATTTTTATTGTTTGCTGTGAGTAATAAAATTATTTTTTGATTGCTCAATGATAATCCTAGATTAACAGCTCTATGTTTGACTAACATACTACCAAAAGTCCTTGCTTTTACCTCAACCTCAAGTTACATGACTGTTTTAAATTGAACACGCTTGGAAAATTGCTCACTTCCAAAACTACTTGAAAAGGGGAAAATAACATATTTATGCCAAAAAGGAATGGGAGTAGTTTAAAAAAAAAAAAAAAAAAAAGTCCATAGGACTTGGCTTATCACTACCAACCCCTTCCTAAAGCTAGTCAGAAGAGAAGCAGGAAGACACCAAGCACTTTCTAAGGGCACGTGCGCCCTCCCCTCACTCTCTGGAAATCGAGGCTGGAGAGCTGGAAGGTGGAGAGTAAGGATGATCTTTGTGAAATGCCTGGAAAAACATTCTGGGCAGGAGATGCCAAAGATTTTGAAGCTCCCATCAAGCCGCTGGCCACAGTCCAGGTAATGGTTTTTCCTTCCCTCGGCTGCCGCTGCAAAAGTTTTCCAGCTAAGAAAGAAAGTGGCAGGGGAGAGGGAGGGGCGGCCTCCAGCCCCTTCCCTGGCAGGGAGAAGGCAGGAGGCCCAGCACGGCAGGATGACCTTTGCAGGGGACTCGGTCTCCAGGAAGAACCCGGGGAGGATTACCAATCCGCTTTAAAAGGGGCAGCATGGCAGAGGGCATGAGTCCCTTCAAATCCAACAAGAGCGACGCTGTGAACATAGACAGGCCGGAGCTGGCAAGAACCTGCCTCCAAAGATCTAGCCAATGAGACTGCCAACCTGGCCACCCTAACCCCCTGGGGTTGCCAACCTCACACGCAGAGGCCCAGAAGCACAGACCACAGGGGAGTGGCACTTTCTAATCGTGGGACGGGAACCAAAGCCCATGGAAACCCTCTCTGGCCAGCCCTGACTGCCGGCCCTGCCGACACTGCCGGCAGGGTCAGGACCCACAGAGGTTAATTACCTGGCTAGACTTTCCCCTCCAGACTGCTGCTCCACCACCAGGTCCCTTCTGCCTGGCATTTTTCTTCAATTTTAATATCAGAAGTTTCACACACCCGCCTGAGCTCCTGAACTCAGCAGAATGGCCCATATAGCTGTCAGCAAACTGATAAGAACTTTCAAATGACTCCACAGGGCCTCTTTATAGAGAAGAGCCAAAGAAGCTCATAAAGAAAGAGGGCAGGGGCCACGGAAACCAGCCGCTCACACTGTTTTAACGTGGCACTAAAATGAGCCACAGATTTATGGGAGTGTTTTAGCCCCTGGCCTGAATCATCTGGGGGCTGGGGCTCCTCTCTGCTCTCTGGTGGGACTTTAAATATGGGATGGAGCTGGTGAGAAAAGGGTGGGGGAAGGGAAGCTGAAGTAGCAAAGAGAAGAGAAGGGGAGTCACAGAGTACAGCCTGAGAATCCCACCAGAACCTTCTCCTTCCAACGGGCTGTGAGCAGCTGTGTTTCTAAGGTATCTGAGCAGTCCTCTCAGAGCCCCACAAAATGTCCCCTTATTTATAGTTCATGCTCTCTAGATTCTAGGTCTTCAGCTGTTCATCAACCAGATATCAACTCTTTTTTTTTTTTAATTTTCCTCTACAAGCTCATTTTGTTTCTAATTTTTTATTTTAAAAAAAAGATGAATAAAATCATAATATGGCAAAGAACAAATTAGATGAAGGGGAAAAAGACACAGGATAAAATTTTTTTCACTGGACAGAGGGAAAAGTGTAGTAATACCTTATCCTAATGTACCACTGGATTAAAACAATAGGCGAGCTAGGGAATCACTGATTTCCCCCCCATAAGCCATTCTGATCCTAATAGAAAAACATAGGGGTGAACTGCTTTCCACGCCAAGATGTAAAAAGAACACCCCAATTCACAGGACAAAATTTTGTTTCAAGTTTCCAAGCCCAAAAGCAAATGCATTAAACATCAGTGTCGGTAACTTGCTGTGGTTCCTCAAGACCACACTCCTTACTAGGAGCCTTCCTCCAAAATTCAAATGCAGACCCAGGGAGCTCTCCCAAATGCCTGCCTGCCGGCCTGGACCAAGGACCAGGCCAATCAACGAGTTTAGATGGGAAAACTGGAGCCTGGGAAAGCTTGCCCTACTGATAAAGCTGGCAAACAGACGGAGACCAATTCAGGCCTCTCCAACTCAAAGGCCCACATGCCTTCTACTACCATCCTTCTCAACTTTTTGGACTGAGACTCACAGTTAGAAACACAGAGATACGTTTTCTATGACAACTCAACCTGAAACAAAGGTTTCAGGAAATATTTACCCTTAACTATGTAAAACTGCTTTCTGACAGTTTTCCTATCATGATAGTAAAACACCAGTCATGATGCACTGAATTGCCCTCATAGTCTATCAATGAATCATTACCTGGAGTGTGGAAGACCCGACAGTACACCATGCCTCTCACCCGCCAAAAAAACCACTAGACTTGGAACCAGGAGGACAAGTTTCCAGCTCAGCCTCGGCCCTAGCGATTGATGTGTCCTCCACACCTCTGGGACTCTAGGGCTTTCTGGTCATTTGTGATAAAGGAGGGATGAGTTGCATAATTTCTAAGGTTTGATTTCTTTTTTTCTAAATCTCTTCTATTACACAGCCTCCCTACTTTCTTCACATATCTTTTCATTTTTCTCCACTTGCTACTTCACTTCTTTCCAATTCTCTAAAAGTTCCCTATTGCTGTTATTCTCAGTCCTCCCCATACCAGGTCTGCCCCACCCAGCACTTCTTACCCACTCACCTCTGCCACAGAGGTGTCCTCAGGTGGAGGCCAGCAGCCTCAGAGATCAGCCTCCCTTCCTCCCACAGACTACTCAGTCCTCAAGACTCCCCGACCTCCTGACTCCCCTCATCCAGAGGTCGCTCCTAACACCCCTCAGCCCAGTTGAGCATGCAGCACTCCTGGACTCGTCATCTGCACCCTGCTGAATGCCCTCTCACCTGTGACCTGCAGGCCTTTCTAAAGACAGGATCCACGCCTGGGTTTCTTTTAATCTCCTCAATATGCCAACACAATATTATGAACAAAACAGATGCTTAAAACATATTTATTTGATTTCTTTGCAGTATGAAATTAAGGATCCTTGTTCTTGTAAATTTAGAGAATGCTTAAGTTGAGCTGTTCTAGGAAAAGTTACCAGATCAACTGAAAATGATGTTACAGCAAGAAAAGCCACCCAGTAGAGACGGAGTCCCACGCACTACTTCCTTCCATTTGCCACAGACAAGATCTACCCAGGCTGCCAGGGAGGGCAGCTGTATGGTCTCTCCATCTGGACTGTGAGGATTTAAATCTCAGAAGCTATACAAAACAACTGCAAATCAGTCCAAACCTTAAAGACAGGAAAATTTATTTACAGACCCCAGTGCACTATAAATTTGAGACAGTTCTATTAAAATGCTTTTCTTGGCTTCCCATCAGATACTTGGTAAAAGTCTTTTTCCAACAAAGTTCTTAATACCAAAGTTGGAAAAAAGAAAGTTAAACTCATACAGACATGAAAATGCTCTTCCTTAAGAGTTCCAAATAATACACACAGGAAAATCCAAACACACAGTTCTCAGTGCTACTGAAAAGAACCTTAGGAAATCTGAGAGACTCCAGAAATGCTTCCATCCACCTAGGCTCTCTCAGGGGCCAAAGGGCCTTGCTCTGTGTGGGAACCACAGTGCCTGTTCACTTTACAGGAAGAACACCAGGGACTGGTCGGCCAGCTCTGTTTAAGGGAGAAGCAATGCAGTAGCTCTACTTTTTTTTTTTTTTTTTTGCAAACCAGGGCTGACCCCAGCCTCGGCGTGGTAAGCACACACCTACCACTGAGCTACACCCCAGCCTGATGAAAGAGACTGGGAAACACAGCTTGGAGTGGCACATAGGGGCTGGAAAGGAATCATTGGCATTTTTTTAAAGCCCTGAGAATCTAGTTTATGTATATTAAAAAAAAAATTCTCGATTTCATAGCTGGGCGGGATGAATGACAGACATTATAATCCTAGAAATTAGAAGTGAAACCTTTCCCACATTCCCCCGAATATATTTCCAGAGATGTGTCCATCCTTAACTGTCTCAAGCAACCGCTTTTGGGAGAAGACTAGTCAATAAGCAGTCAGCTTGAATTATTGGGAGTTCAGCCCAACCTCACCCGCAGTCCAGGTCCAGCTCCGCTGCGGTCTAAACAGCTGTGGGTAGCAGAGCGGGGTGTCTTCCCGCCTGTCCTCACATGCGTGTGGTCCTGGGAGGATTACTTCAAGTCTCTTTATCCTCAGTGTCTTCACATAAAAAATTCTGATTACTCTTCTAACGGCCTATCTCACTCTTCTGTTGAAAGTCTGCTCTGTAAACTACACTTGTGTTGGGGGTGGGGAATGAAGGAGAAATGGACACAGACTGCTGTGTAACTGTCAGGGACGGGATAGTTGAGCCCACAGCACTGGAACCCGCAGACAATACAGGGTCTAGGCTGCCAAGGTTTCCAGACACGGGAGGGTTTATACCTTGAAGCGAATCATAGAACACTTCTTAAAAAGAAAAACTTCAGGGCTGGGGTTGTAGCTCAGTGGTAGAGCACTTGCCTGGCATGTGTGAAGCACAAGGTTCGATTCTCAGCACCACATATGTATAAATAAAGACCCATTGACAACTTGAAAAAAAAATTAAAAAAAAAACTTCAACAGTCTATACTGAAATTTTTACAAAGCACATTATATAAGATCCAACATTTTAAAAATATATATGCTAAACAAAATTAAACCTTAGCTAAAAGATTAGGATGCCCATTAGCAACAACTGTGGGAGGAATAAATAGAGACTTCAATGTTCAGATTGATGGCAAGGCTTGTTTGGAGGTCAGAAGTCAAACTATGAAAACCAAACAAATGTGCACTCCTATGAATCCAGGGATTCTGCCATCTTCTGACGATACGCCCAGGACACAGTGAACCCTGAGAAACTGCCTGTGCTTCCGTCAGGAGGCTGCCAGACTGGCATCGCAGAGACCCTAGCTTGTAGTCCCCCTTTTTTTCCCCCTTCAGATTTGTGGCTTCTAAACTATGATGACTCTGGAAACCAAATATCATAATCCAATGCGTTAAGATTGTGTGTAAATAAGATAAAATGGGAGCCCCCAGGTAAGGGCTCTTCTACAAACAAAGCACCCGCATGTGGTGCCCAGATCACAGCTAGAGCTCACTACTGGGAGAGGCATTGGTAGGGAAGGCTCCACACACCTGGATTTATTTTGTTAAAAAGAGTGTTTTGACTTTTTCCTAAGCAGTCCACAGTATCTCTGCAGCACAAATAGCTGGTACATTTAGCAGGAAAACCTGAAGGTCTGCGGGATGGGGCAGGGTCACAGGCTGAAGGGAAACTGGCCTTTTAACTTACCCGTGTGTGAAGGTTGGAGAGGAGAGAAGATGCTGAATGTTTCTGCCACCTCAAAGGCTCCCAGCCAATTGAGTACAAAGAAGAGTTCAAAGGCAAGGCAGGCTCCTGACTTCCACCTCCTAGTGTGGCTGAGGGGAGAGGTCACTGCTGGTGGAGCCACTGACCAATAAAAGAATGTTTGGAAACTCTGCTCAACAGATAAACTGGGGATCCACTTACACCTCCCTCCCACCTCACAGACATTCCTAACTATACAGCCCGAGTCCCTCCAGCCTGCCAAGACCCTCGCTTGTCTGCCTTTTCTGGCAGATCAAGGGGCCTGGGATAAGTACGTGCCATTTGACTATAGAGAAATGTTTATTTGCACACCTCCTCCTGCCTTCCAGAGTAAGAAAGTGCCTCATCCTAAGCCTGCTCAGATGCTACTTCTAGTCCATCTGTCCTGAAGTTAGCTGACTCCTCCTCCCACTTCAGCCCCTGACATGCTGCAGAAAGCTCATGTCATCCTGTCAACCTTCTCTGAGCGCGTACCATATCCTCCAGATGACTAGTCCTCATTGTGGGTAGAATCACAGATTCGTTACCATCACCCATACTCCCCATGAAAACATGGCCTTCAAAAAATCAATTGGCTAGGCTAGCCAGTTAGCTCATAAAGGGCAACCAATAATTCAGCTTCACATTGTTATAACTACTATCCTCTAATGATTTAAGGAACTGTTTAACTCACCTCAAAACCCTCGTGAGCCCCCCAAGGCTGTCCAGTGCCTGTGTGTGGACACTGCTGGCTGGTGGCCTGTGGGAGTGTTTCCCAGACACACTCTTCTCTGTTGCCCTTTCCTCCAAACCTGCTCACCTAACTACAGCACTCGCTGAGCTCGCAGCTCCAGCCTCATGTTTATCCTCAGGGAGCTGCACGACCACAGCTAAGGTCAAGAGGAAATTTAACTCTTTTCCTTGTCAGGAAGAATGTTCTTCTCCCTTAACAACCGAACTCCCCAGCGCAGTAAGGACCTGGGCCATGTATCCACCAGGCGACTGCAGCCTTTCTGACCCCAAACTTGAAGGTGCAGACTGTTGCTGCAACACCTTTCTCACCAAGATCCCACCCCACAATTCTGGATCAATTCAGAAACTCATTCTCTCTCTCATCCAGGGAGTACAAACCCGAGCTGAACACTGTTTCTTCTTCACTGAGCAGCAAAGAGGTTGACACTCCTATGAAGAATAGCAGCTCAGGGCATTTGGGACTTCTTGGAAAGACTCAAACACTGAAATGAGTCACCTAAAAGTGGATGGAGACCTCTGCTGGTGACAGCTGTCCATGCAGCTCCCTTAGGGCCTGCTTCCTCAGCCTCAGTTCATTCTGGCAATCACCTAGGAGCATTAAGCTATCAGCCTCGGGTGCCCCAAAAGGTTCATGCCTGTCTTACAAGACGGCCCAAATCTGTCCTTCCTTAAGAGAACTCCCTAAGATGCAGCAGTTTTTCAGAATCAGGTGGAGACTATTTTTTTACTTACTCCTGCCAAGGTCAAGTTAAACAGATGGAAGGAAAACAGAAGGCAAAATGACAAGCATAGTTTAGAAAGAGCATATTTTGTTACAGAACAAAAAGAACCTTCACTCTCTTTGCTGTAATCCCCTAAAGGTCCATAGGGAAAGGTCTCAGGACAAGCAGCACGGGAGATGCTGCGGAGCCTCATGGGAGGGAAATCACTGGGAGTGTGCCCTCAAAGGGGCTCATAGACCCTGACCCATCCTCTCTTTCTCTGCTTCCTGACTAGTGGAGTGACCACTCACTCCAAGTGCTTCTGCCATTGCCATCTACTGCCCTCATCAGAGGCCACACCAGGGGGCTGCCAGATCTTGGATCTGAACCTCCAAACTGTGAGCTAAATAAGCCCTTTCTCTTGATAAGGTAATTGCTCAGGCACTCCACTGCAGTGACACAAAGCTGACCAATGCACTCTCTGATCTTACAGGTGACACATTTTCAATAGTATAGTGGTTTTCAATTAAAGGAATTTTGTTCCCCTCACCCCAAGGGGGACTTCTGGCAATGTCTAGAGACATTTTTAGCTGTCACAGCTTGGGAGAGGGGAAGATGCTATTGATATCTAGAAGCACTTGAACCCAGTCATCCTTGATACCTAACTGGGAATTACTTCAACCAGATCATCTCACAGGTAGCTGTTATCAGTGCAGTCTAGGAATGTAGGGTTGGAAGGGAAAAGAGGTCAGTCTTGGATCACAGAACACTAGAGAAAGGGAAGCAAATCAACAGGGCACCAATGGAGAACTGTGGACAGTCAGCAGCACCAGGAAAGAGGGCCCGGGAAGCCCTCCTGTGTAAGATGGCATAGCGCAGGGTGTCTGCCACCAGAGAAGTAACTACCCCTTGTTAACAGAGGTATTTGGGGGAGAAGAGATGACTACTGAGCTGTTCATTGTCAGGGAGAGCAACGGTCTTGCTAAGACAGGAGTTTCATGGAGTTCTTAAATAGCTCCAAGGAACATGAGGGATAATTTAGCCAAGCCCTTCATTTCATAAATAAGAAAATGAGAGCCTAGCAGCATGGGTGACTTACCATGGTCATGCAATTAATAGGGACAGAGCCAGGGCTCCAGCCCAAGTCCTCTGACTCCAAGTGTGTCTCTTGGAACCCACAGAGCGTACAGCACCCTGTTTTTAATCATTGCATTCATTCCATCTCATCAGTTCATGACTGTGAGCCCACCACTAAAATGACCGGGGGCTGGCCACAGGCCCCTAGTTCCTGCAGAACAACTGTATTCGGTGAGCTGGTCTGAAAATCAATGACTCTTTCTCAACCAGAAGGACTGGTAGGGTGGTGGGGAAGAGAGGTAAATGTATAGGAACTGCTCAATTTTACCTCTCCAGTTTCTTCTTATGGAATATGATTCAGCATTTGATTCTATAATTAGTTTTGTTCATAAATACAGATGCCACAAAAACGTAACACAAGGAGTACAAACACCCTGATGCTTCTCCTCTACATCAGTTTTAAGAACCACAGGTTCAGAATAAAAATCTAGAGATCTCAAAAGTGATTTTATAATCCTAATGAGGTCAGTAGTTAAGCAACAGGGGAAAGCCCAAAAACTTAAAGTAAACATGAGCACACTGTGACACAGCCAGCAGGGAAGCTCATCGACTTCTGATTTGTTTTCCAATCCAATCATGCCAACATGTAGGCTGCGCACAGTGGCATCACCAGTAATCCAAGAGGCTTAGGAGGCTGAGGCAGGAGGACTGAGAGTTCAAACCAGCCTCAGCACCTTAGTAAGGCCCTAAGCAACTCAGTGAGATCCTACCTCTAAATAAAATACAAAATAGGTCTGGGGATGTGGCTCAATGCCCAAGTGTCTCTGAGTTCAATCCTTGGTATAAAAAAAAAAAAAAAAAAAAGCCAAAATGTTTCACAGATGAGGTTTCTGAGGCTCAGAGTAGGTAGATCCTTGCCCAAGAGCACACAGTTTGCATCCAGCAGAGCTGGCATTCAACACAGACAATCTAAAAACCTTCAGACTTAATTGCTGTGTGAAAGGAAGTTTGGTATTTCTGTACTTTGGATAAATGTCCCAGGGCCCATGTATAGAGGGCTTGACTCCCAGAGGTGGTACTAGGGGTGGTGGGACCTTTAAGAGGCAGATCCTAGTGAGAGGTCTCCAGGTTGTTGGGTGTACTATAAAAGGGACCTGGTCCCTTCCCCCCCACCCTCCCTCTCCGCACCTCCGGCTTCCCAGCCATCAAATGAGCAGATTTGTTCCACTACATTCTCCCTCCATGCTGTGTGGTCCTATGTAAAAGAATGGGAGATGAGACCAAAGCAACAAGAGTGGGAGCTGAGGGAGGGAGGAGTGGTCACCAACATCCAGGCCCAGGGGGGCAGGGCAGCCTGCCAACAGTGCAGCACTGCAACCCAGAGCCTCCTCAGGGCACAGCAGGTGACTATCCCCCTCACTCAGAAAGAAGCCTGGCCCCTTTTCTGGCCAGGGTAACTGCAGGCCCCCAAGGGAGTGGAGCCAAGCTGAACAAGGGGATGGGGGAGCCAAGCTGAACCCAAGGATGCGTGCCCAGAGCACTCCAGGCTCTTCTCCTGCCCGTCTCCTGCAGAGATGTGACAACAATAAAAAGGTTTTAAAAATATATTTTTAAAAAAGGAAACAGAGCTGGGGCTGTAGCTCAGTGGTACAGCGCCCACCTCGCACATGTGAGGCACTGGGTTCGATCCTCAGCACCACATAAAAATAAATATAGATATAAAAAAAAATAGATGTTTTTTTAAAAAAAGGAAACAGAAAAAAACAAATATATTACCAATTTGGGGATAGATTTTTAAATTTCTAATCCCAGAAAGATTTACTCCAAGAGAAGGAAAGACCAGGAGGATTCACCGGGCAGTCCAGAGGAGTCCTTGAGGCAGTCAGAGACGCCCAAGGAAAAGTCTGGAGAGAGAGGCGGAGAAGGGCGAATGCTCCACCAGGCAGAAGGGAGCATTGTCACCAAGGCCGCTGACCCAGGAAGCGAGGTCATGTCACAGCCACGCAGAAGCACTGCCTGGAGCGGCCAGACTCCCTGTCTCAGTCATGAGCAGCATCACCTGCTGTGACTGTGAACCTTCTTCCCTGAACCACAACAGGACAGTTACCATTTTGAACCTTACTTGACACAACTCGCCCGGCCCTGCTCTCCTATCATTTAGGTTTGGTGAGCTGACACAGGGAAGAGACAAACCCCACTCTGGCATTTGACTGCTGTCCCTGTGTCCAAGAACCGCGTCCAGCATGTCTTCCCCACCCTGCCACCTCCCCACGGGGCTGTTGGCTTTGGCCTCTCACCTGTCTCTGCATTTCCTCAATCTGTCTTTGTGGGATGCTCTGCAGAATGCTGTACACATCTGACATCTTTTCTTCGGGAACCACCACAGATGCTCTGGACACAACAGAGAAGCAGTGTGCACACATCACCCTCCGTGGAAAGCTCTCTTACAGAAAGTCTTGTTTCATTCTTGTTTCATTCATTGAGCAGAAACAACACCCGAGCCTGCTTCAGCCACATCCAGACAGGGAGGTCCTCTCCCCATCCCTCCTCCTGACCAGCCTTCTCCGGGGAGCTCTCAGCAGCTCTCATTCCTCCCTCCACCCCACCGTGGGCCCCGGTCACACTGGTATTCTCTCAGTCACTTCACACCACACTCTGCCCTACCACGGGGCTTGTGCATGTGAATCCCACCTCCCAGACACACTACTTTCCACTCTCCTTTGTGCTCCCTGCATTAACTGTATTGCCTTCCCCCTTAAGCTGTCTATGAAAATCCACTCACTTATTCAGCATTTATTTATAGAGGACCTACTATGTGCTGGACACTGGGAACACAATGGGACAAATCAGTCAAGGAAGGAGAGGTGGTAAGCAGGCCACGGGAATGCCAAGGGAAGAATGCTCCAGGCAGGACTAAGCAGGAAGTAGCACGTCAGTTATGTTCCCAGAACAGCAAGCAAGCAAGCCGCTACGGCCGGAGCAGAGTAAACAGGATGGAGAACACCAGGAGCCAAGGAGAGACGAGAGGGAGGTCACAGCCAAGCAAATAAGGACAGGGTACTGTCAGCAAAGCAAATAAGGACAGGGTACTGTCAAATGGAAACCCATCAGGAGGTGTTAAGCAAAGGCCTGGCAAGCGTGATTATGCTCCCACAGGACTGTGCGGTCCACAGTGTCAGAACAAACTACAGGAAGCAAGCTCAGGAGCAGGGAGCCCTCCAGGACCCCTGCAGAAGCTGGCAAGGTATGCGGACAGGGGAGAGCTGGTGAGAGAAAGGCGGGGCCATGCTCACAGATCAGTCACGGTGACAGGGGAAGGAAGGACTCCACGACCGCCTGCAGGACGTTGAGTAGAGTTTCGCTTGTGTAAATTAATTAAAATCTAACCCATTTCTGCCCACTGGGCTAGTCCATGAGGAGGGAAGCTGCCTGCTCCACTCACCAGCACGGCCCAAGCACCTGGTAGGTTGCCTAGCAGTAACTGTGTGATAAGCAATTATTAAACATGTCAACCATTTCTACTATACAGATGGGACAACTGAGGCTCAAAAAAGAGTAAACAATTTACTACAGTCACATGCTAGCCAGTAACAGAGTTGGTTATCTGACTTGAACCTGGGCCTTTCCACCACTTATGCATAATCACAACTACCCAAGCAGGTCTATTCTCATAGAAATGGGCGTTTATGCCCAGCTCAAATCATCAGCTCTGAGAAGCCCTCACTGACCCACCGCCAACAATGGCTACCTCCTTTTCACTTTTCTAGCATCCCGTCCTACCAGGGCTATGTCATGTCACAGTTTTGGTAATTGCTGGCATAGTTGTCTGTCTTCCACTACTAAAAACCATGAGCTTCTGGGAGCAAATGTTTGACCTTGCACATTCTGGAATCCATGTTCCTAACAATGCCTGGCAAATAAAAGGTGCTCAATAAATGTTTTCATAGGCAGTTAAATGCTAGAAGTAGCCCATCACTTGTCTACAATATAGTGAATAACCTCACATTCTTCCCTTTTCTGGGTTTTCACAGCCCCTGTGCGTACATCTGCCATGGCATTCATCACAGAAAGCTGGGCAGGTTGCACATCCTTCATACAAAAGTCCAAAATCTGAAAACTCTGGAGTGCCAACATGATGCCACAAGTAGAAAATTCCACACTGTGAAACTGTTTCATACACAAAATCATGTATGACATTTCCTTCAGGCCATAAGGTAGATTATAAAACATCAGTGAGCCAGGTGCAGTGGAGCACACCTGTGATCCCAGCAGCTCCGGAGGCTGAGGCAGGAGGATGGAAAGTTCAAAGCTACCCTCAGCAAAAAAGCAAGGCGCTAAGCAACTCAGTGAGCCCCTGTCTCTAAATCAAATACAAAATAGGGCTGGGGATGGGGCTCAGTGATCAAGTGCCCCTGAGCTCAATCCCCCATACCAAAACAAACAAACAAACAAAAAACTCAATGAATTTCATGTTTAGATCTGGGTCTCTTCCCCAAGATATCTTGTTATGTGTATGCCAGTGTACTAAAACCTGAAACACTTCGGGTGCCTAGCATTTTGGATAAGGAATGCTCAAGGGATATTCAACCTTAATCAATGGTTTGTCTTCCCACCCCACCCCACCCCCAGGTCCTTGTCTCCTCAGAAGCAGAAACTGTGTTATTCACAATAGGCTTTCAATAAATATGGGATGAATAACTAAAGGAATTAAATAGTGCTATTTAAATTGTTCAAATACCTATGGAGATGAGACTTGGATAAATATTAAAAAAGCCATGAAATAAAGACAGCAGTCAAGCATCTGAGGCAAGGGCAGGACTGAGAGGGACACATCTAAGGAATCAGTTTGCAACACAAATCACCAAAGTCTCAGGGAAATAAAGCTGAGAACAGTGGGCAAGTCCAGGAACAGCACAAGGCAGGATCCCGGTTGCACTTATCCCTGGGGATGTTTCTAAGTATACCCCCAGGCAGAGGCTCTCCAACACCTGCCAGTACATTGTACAAATTCAACAGAAATTCTGTAGCCATGGCAGTCTGTGGAGGCTACAAATCAGGTTAAGGGTGGTTTTAAAATTCAGAATCCCCAAGGATAGGCCCAGAAGTGGTGGCACACACCTGTAATCCCAGTGACTTGGGAGGCTGAGGCTAGAGAATCACAAGTTTGAGGCCATCCTGGGCAACTTAGCAAGACCCTATCTCAAATAGGGAGGATGTAGTTCATGGAAGAGAGATTGCTTAGCATGCATAAGGTCCTGGGCTCAACCCCCAGTGCCATAAAATAACAACAACAACAACTCCTCCTCTCAGGTGAGCCTACTCCCCTATCAGCTGAAACTACTGCTCTGGGCTAGAAGCTGGGAACTGCTTTGTGGAAAGGGCCAAATAGTAAATATTTCAAGTTTGGTAAGCTGCACAGTCTCTGTGCAATCACTCAAGTAACATGACAATAGTTTCAATCAAATTTTACTTACAGAAATAGCCATCCTGTAAATTTGGTCCAGAGGCCTCAGTCTATGAACTGCTCTAAGCCAATGTGCTAAGTCTCCAGATGGAAAATACAACAGAACAGACCAAAGGAATACAGGTGGGCCATCCCTTATTCAAAAAACTAGACCAGGTGCTTAACATTTTGAATGTTTTCAGATTTTAGAATATTTGCATACACAATGAGACATCTTGGGGACAGGACCCATGACTGAACAAGAAATTCATTTAGGCCTCATATACAACCTACATGCATGAACTGAAGGTAACTGCACAGTACACCTGCATTTTGACAGGGACCTATCATATGAAGTGGAATTTTCCACTGGTGGCATATGACAGTGCTCAGAAAATTTCCAATTTTGGAGCATATCTGATTTTGCATTTTCAGATTACGGATGCTCACCCTGTCGTTCTCCAGCCTAGGTACACATTACAGTCACCAAGGGGCTGTTGATTTCTACTGCTTGCAGACCCACCAGCTAAAGTTGATGAGACGGGAATACCCACCTCTTCCAGTCCAGAACTTCAGAGAAAGGCAGAACATAGGAGTCGGCAATGACTACGGGGACACAGCCAGCCTGCAGCACGTCACTCAATACGGCCTGGCCCAGCCGAGCACCACGAAGGACCACACAGAAAGTAGCCTCCTGCAAGAGCACAAGCAGAGAGTAGGGATTACCAACCAGCCTTGCCATCCCTCGCACCATGAGCCCCTTCAAGGTGTAAAACCAAGCGACACCGAGGCACCTAGATTCAGAAAAGACCAAGACCATAGTTCACACATATCCAACACTGACAAGCTTAACTGGCTGTGAACCTTCATGTTGCCACTCTGCAGTGTCATTTAAATGACATCTGAACTGGTGTTCTGCATGGGTTCAAAGCCAACCAAAGTCTTCCTCGGCACAGGCCACCTCATGGGCTCCTGCAGCCTAGCTTCCCTTAGCACTGGTGGGCTGCGTGAGCACGCCAGGGCCACTGCTGACACCGCTTACATCGCTTACCACACCCCTCTTGCCGGGGAACACAGGGCCCTCTAGAGGAGCCCCTAAAGGGAGAGATTGAATTGCCACTCATCTTCCTACTCCCGGGGCTTCTAGCAGTGTCTGCAAGCAGAAGACATTCAATTAGGAATGCAATGCCTTTGAAAAGACATGAAGACAGACCCATTTAGTCTAGAAACAATGAACCCAACGAAAGAAAGATGTCAAAAAAAAAAATCTCTTCTTCACTCCCTCCCTTAAATGCCTCCCCACTGTGGGAGTGCTTGGGAAAATGAGAGAGGAACAGAGGAAAGACAGCTGGGGACCAGAATAAGGAACGATTCCTTCCCGAACACTCAGTTTCTCCCAGGTTGTACCTCTTCAGAGAAAAAAAAAAATGTTGAAAAGTAAAACATCATCTAATCTCTAGAGAAAAGAAAAGTTCAGAAACGAAAGAAGGGAAGAAACTCAAAATCCCAAACCCCCCTGGGGAGAGAGGGAGATGGAGCAAGACCGCAGCACCTGGAGCTGCAGGTGGAAGGCTCGCCACCGGAGTGGCGCCCACATGTGGACACAAGTGTGATAACCACTTCTCCTGTCTAGACAAGGTTCCTAAACTACTCCTGTTCACATCACCACTGTTATCAGTCAGACATTCCAGAGGAAGAGGCCACGTTTCTTGAGAGAAAGTATTTTAACAATCTCAGCATGGGCCTGCTCTTGGGAGATTTAAAAAAAAAAAAAAAAATCACACTAGCTCCTTGATATTTCTCCTGAACAATTCTGAATTTTGAATATTTACATGAACGAGGCTCATATTCTCCTTCCCCAGCCCCTGTGCCCTTGGATGCTAAACACTCACCTCTAAGACACCCCTAAAGGGATGGTTTGCTTTGTCTGTGGAGGTACACACGACTGAAGTAAACACCAAAACCAAAATGAAAACAACCCCCAAAACCCTGCACTCCCAGGGAAAGCTGACTGCAGTCTTGTGGGCTAGTAGGGTCAGCAAAGCAAGTTGCCACCTTAAAGAAGGATGTCTCTAGATGGCCCAGGAGCACAGAGGTATGAGCAAACGCACCTGCCTGCTTTGTCCATGTGGCTTCCTGTACATCTACCAGATCTGCACTGGTGAAATACAGTGAGTATCTGAAAGGAGCCTGAACTCTCACAGACCAAGCTTCCTATGAACACAGTACACCAGACACCCCGGCACCTGGAGGTCTAAGTTCATGGCAAAGAGCAATACTCCATTTTCTTCTCCCTTTGGGTAATGTTCCTAGTTGCATGTGGAAAACAAACAACTTCTGTTTGCTAGGATCAGCTGCAGCCCCGGGAAGTGACCTCTCCTGAGCCCAACAGAGGTCATGAACGACACTCACCTGCAGCACCTGCGGGTAATCGAAGACCTGGTGCTTGTGGCAGCGCTTGCGGACAGAAAGGGCGCCCTCTGAAAGGTTGCTGCACTTATCCAGCACCAACACCGACCCTCCATGTTTGGCCTGCAGAGCGTCTAGGTCCTCTCTGTACTCGGGATGGACAGCCATCTGAGAGGACAGGAGGAAGTATCGCCGAGGACTACAAAGAGAAGAGAAGGTGACTGGAAACCTGCAGTTGGTATGTCAGTCAAGGTTAAACAAACTTTGATATTCAACTCACAGCAACAAGTGCTGGCTTACCAGTCTTGATATTCACTGATTTTTGTCTTTTGGAAATTATACTCTGTGGCATTACTGAATATTTAAAATATTACATACTGGAAGAAGATAAGGTATTATTTGTTCACATTCTGAAACAATATGTAATCATAAAAGTTTTACTTGGGAAAGTTCTCAGTGCTGTAAGGAAGTGCTCATTATATGCCAAGCCTAGACAGCACTCTATGAGTACATGCCTGGAACCCACGCTATGAATACATTTGTGTGCAGAGACACAGAAGCTGACTGACCGGTTATTTGGAAAGAACGTCAAAATGTTATCATTAGTTAAATCTGACTCTCGACTCTGAAAAGAAACTGAGAGTTGGCTGCATTCTTCAAACAGGGAGGCGGGGGATTCTACTCTATGGGCAGCACAGTGGAAGGGCATCCCTACACCAGGCAGAGGCTCCAAGGAAATAATCCCCAATGTTAAGGCCACAAGGACAGTAATGGAAGCTGAAAATTAGAAGCAGAAAAATCTATATTCCCAAAGCATGGGTGTCCAACGATGCCTAAAAGAAAATGGAGGGCAAAAAGGATTTCTAAGAGTCTAATGCTATGTAGATCTCCATAAGAGACAAAAATATGAACATAAAAGCCAGGCTCAGTGGCACACAACTGTTGTTCCAGCTAGTCAGGAGGCTGAGTCAGGAAGATCACTTGAAACCAGGAGCTCAAAGCCAGCCTGGGCAAAAGGTAGGACTGAACCTCAAATAAATAAATAACAGTGAACACAAAGTAAGTTAGTAAGTCTGAAGTCAAGGGAAAGATTTGGGGGAGAAGATGGAAAGTAATTACTTCCTGGAAGGTAGGTGGGCAGCCCAGACAGTGCCAAAGTCCGGGGCATGAAGGGGAACTACCAGAAATCACCACCAAAGAGAAGACACATATACAGCAGGTCCAAGAAGAAATGAAACACCGCGGGACCCGCAAGCAGCATCGCTTACATCTAGTCCAAACGGCTCAGGCCCAGAGAAACACCAGGGCTCTGCGTGTCATGGGCAGCACCATCAGGCAAGCCGGGATGACACCATGCTTCAGGAAGAACCAAAAGCCTGCGGGTTGTGAACTCATCTCCATTTTGCTTGCTTGCTTTTCTCCCCTTAATTTCTTATATTTATTTGGAGCCTCCAGCTGAGGAGAGCCTTACCATAGAAACCCACAGCCAAAGAAGAGACCCTCTCCAGGTGAGGAGGTCAGTTTCCTTCCTAGAGCATGAAGCTCCAGGGCAGGGGGCACCAAGTAATAGGTAAGGAAGGTGAACACCTGCCGACCAGGCAGAGCCACTAAATAAGCCCAGAGAGGGGCACGGCATCCTCCACAGCCAGCTCTGTGACCCCCCAGACTCTCTCTTTTGACAATTTCTTTGTTCAGCTGAACTAAGAGCAAAAGGGCATTTCCCACATTACAGTTAGGACAGAACAGGGACAGCAGATTTGCTAGAACTTCACTGTCTAGGAGAAATCAGCTATAGGCAGCCACTTAGGCTTAATGAAAATAAAATAAAATTTAAAATCCAGTTCCTCAGGCACTCTAGCTGTATTTCCAGTGCTCGACAGCCATGTGTGGCTGGTGGCGAACTGAAAACACAAATGCAGGCCATCTTTCTTCGCAGAAAGTTGTACTTGACAGAGCTGTCCTAGGTGGGCTGAGATCCAAAGGATGGAGGATAAGGTGGAGAGAAGAAAGCTCTGGAAGGCTCATCAGGGAGAAAGCTTGTGTTAGTTGTACAGACTGGTCCCTTTTCTGCATGGCAGGGATGGTGAAGCAGACAGCGCACCTGGAATGTTGAAGCCAGAGTGAGGCGGGAGCTTCTACTTACTGGAGACCAGTGCATGGCCTGGCACAGGGCATCAGAGCCCAAGAAGGGAGAGCAGGCCTTCTGCACTGGGGACTGGCAATGGGGTAGCTGTGGTGGCCACCCAGTGAGGGATGTGGTTAGGAGGGCAGGTGGGCAGCCCAGACAGTGCCAAAGCCTGGGCAGGCTGCAAAAGTGCCCAGGTGGCAGAAGGATGACAGCAATGGTAGCATCACTCCAGAGCTAGAACTGAGAAGCATGAGGAAGGTGGACCGGGGTGGGGGGACAGCAGTGAAGTGCAGCACAGGAGAGTCTGGGCAGGTGAGGAAGACTTGTGCAACGTGGAGCGGTGGCAGCAACGCCTGATTATGTACAAACATGGAAAGACACGGAAAGGTCCATCAGTCCCCATAAACTGAGGATGACGGGAGCCGGAGAAGGGAACAACCAATATGCAAACAGAGAAGACCAAAAGGCCTTGCAGTGCTGGACAGAACTGGCGGTGCCGACACGAATGCACGACTTTCAGATGCACAGACACAAAGATCCATCTACACAGATTCCGGAACACAGAGATGTCCATGTGCACTGCCCAAAGCAACTCTTGAGGAGACAGACGCAGAGTTAGATTTCACTGTTAAGAAACAAAGTTCCATTCCAGACGCTGTTACCAGGAGCACGGGATCCCCACTCCACCGGGCTCTGTCTCCCACATGGACGTACAAATGTGAACAAGAGGCTGACCGTGTTCCCCTGCTGCCCGCCTGCTGGCCCTCCCTGACCCGACAGGCAGCTTGAGGGGGTATGCTCATTTTGGTTTTAAGCAAATGAAATTTAAAGGTGGATTTGTTTTTCTTTCAAAGACTAAAATTACTAGCTACGCCTTTCATGTTTCCTCCCAGCAGCCTGATATCTAAATTTAAGTAAAATCATGCTGAGAACTTGAAGTTGCCCTCAATAGTAATGGAGGTAAACTCCCAATTTAGTTCCTTTTAGCAGGAAAATGACAAGAATTCCAGCTGGGGCCAACACAGCTGTGAGAAGAAGCTATCAATAGCAACAATCCTTGGCTTCCCATTGAAAAACTACTGGGAGAGATTTAAAATAAAAACAAAAACAGCCCTCCCTCCCCTCACCCCTCCTGAAGCCTCAGGAGGTGTGGGAATTCCCTCAGAAAGCAACTCTCACGTAGGGCAGCAAAGCCACCCTGCCCTGGCCCAGGTTCCTAGAAGATGTGTCTTTACCTCTGTGGTTGTCCTTTGTTTGGGAGACAGGGGTTCTCTATGAAAGCAGTGCCTCTGCTGCCAGACTGGACACAGGCCAGAGAGCAGAGCCCAGCCAGGCTGCTGAGACCCAGCCCTGGGCCACAGTGGAGGGTGGTGCCCATGAGCCCCCCCACACACACACACACAGCCCACCACTGACACTGCACTGGGTTCCTTACCCAGCGACTGAACCACAGAACTTTACACACTAACTGAAACCTTCAGTGATCTAGTTAAAGATCTTAAATTCAGTATATCTATACATATAAACTAGAGTTCAAATTACTAGGAAAATACCACCAATATAACAGTTTAAGTCTCTGACATTAATTATTTGAAAATGATCTTTATTGCTCCAAGTGGTCTGTTCTCCTTTTTGTTTTGACTAAATCTTCTCAGCGTTTTCTTCCCTGGATTAAATCTGGAGGGAATTAAGAGTTCTAAACCAATAGAACAGAGCTGGATTACAGCAGCAAACAGAATAAGCGGTCTCAAGAAAGCTGTACCTAAGGCAGGCCAGAGGCAGCCGAGCCCCCAACAGACCGATCCTCATGCCCACTGCCTCTCTGGGGTTTCTCAGCCGTACCACACCAACGCTGGCACTCACTTGCTCTGGGGGGATGGGGGGCTGTGCAAAAGAGCCAATGTCACAAGTCTAGTTTCTGTCCTTTGAAAGACTTGCTTCTAAGACTGGCACCTTGACCTGCTTCTGGGAACCTGGATTCGGGGAAGGTCCCCATCATCCTCTGAACTGGTGAGAGGCTCTCGACGAGCAAACCGTGCAAAGCAGATGGTTCGTGCTGACCACCTGCTTCCTGCTGGGGGTCTGAGTTTCACCCCTGCAGCAGAGAGCACCCACGCCACCAGCAGAGCTATGCACCGAGTTGCCAGGTCCCCTAACAAGTCATGGAAACGGGGGCCTCAGGGTCCCTTGGCATACACGCTCCTCAGTGGTGACAATCAAAACTGTCTATACACTGCCAAATGTCCCCTGGGGAACAAGCTAACTTCCTTCACCTTGTTGAGCCCAAGAGTTGGTTCAAATAGGCCTTCCATAAAGCTTCGCCATGAACTGAATTAAATAATTTCCAGAACTCCAGGAAAAAAAGGGAAAAAGGGTAATTTTTTTTTTGTTTAATCACATAACTAATTTAGTAAATGCTCACAGAAGCATCAGTCAGAGGAGTAACTTTTCTATTTACAATAGTTGTTCATATTCGTGCTATAAAAACATGCCAAATTAAGATCCCTGGCACAAGTCAGAAACTTGCAAGAGACCTTGACCAGGAAAATCTTAAAAAAGTAAAAAAGTTTTAGGACTCACATTTACCTTTTTCAAAACTAACTACAAAGCTACAGAGGGCCCCGGCTGCCCATGCAGACCACCCTTTCTCAACGTACAGAAATTAAGCTTCAAAACAGAGTACTGAACTGTATCAGTTTCTCTAGTCTACAAATCTATAAATTCCCCATAAGAATTATCTTAGTATTTTCATTTTGATGGCAATCAAAAATTTAGAATAGGCATATTTTTGCTCACATTTAATGATGGTTTAAATATTTCTACCAAAACTCATGTTGAAATTTAATCCCTACTGTGGAGTTAAGAACATGGGAACTTGATTTGACCATGGTATTTGGAGATGAGTTACCCTCTGGAGGGTATTTGGAGATGAGTTACCCTCTGGAGGGTAACTAGGTTCCTGAGGTCATCAGGGTGGGGCCCTAATCCAACGGGGCTGTGGCTTCCTGAGAAGTAGAGGAGAAGAGGCCTGAGCAGGGATGTTCTGTATTGCCACGCAGTGCCCTGCGCTACCCTGGGACTCAACAGTCCCCATGAGCAAGAAGAACCTGACCAGATGCAGCAGTCCAATGATGAATTTCCCAACCATCAAAACAATAAGTCATATAAAGTTTTATTCTTTATAAACTACTCTGTGTATGGTACTCAGTTATAGCAACAGAGAAACTGTTGTATTTAATGAGCCAATGAGAAGAGGGAAAAACTTAAAATGTAAATCATACAAAGCAATTATAGCAAAATGCAAATTTTAGTAGGATCTAGGTGATGGGTAACCATTATGTTCACACAAAAATGTTCAAAATTAAATGTTGTGAAAAATATGAATCACATATCACATATCAGATGAAGATAAATGATGTCACAATATATAACAATAAGTTATATAAAGGTAAGCTTCCTAGGGGTTCAAATAGAAAGCATGCAGTAAAAGGTACACTGACACTCGGCATACAAAGACACAGGCTTGCTAACCCCCATGAGACCACTGCCAATGCCATATTCACCTTAAAAGACGCAACTTCATTTCAAAGAAAAACTCATCTATTGCATTAAATTGTGTTAATGTGAATGCTATAAGTTTTGTAAATATGTTAATATTTAATTTGTAACTTTGTCTTAGTTTTATAGATGTATAAGCACAAGGAGTTTAGATTATTTTTTGTTTGTTCTTATTCAAGTTACAGTATAACAAAAATAATTAAAAAGCAAGAGACCTTGACCAGAAAAACCTTTAAAAAGTAAAAAAAGTTTAGGACTCACATTTACCTATTTCAAAACTAAATACAAAGCTACAGTAATCAAGCCAGTGTGGTAGTGGCATTAGAATTGACATATAGACCAAGAATCCAGAAATAAAGCATATATCTACATACAGTTGACTGTCAACAAGAATACCAAGACCATTCAATAAGAAAATACTCCTTTCAACAAGTGATGCTAAGATGACAAGATTATTTACAAGCAAAATAATGGAGTCAGACTCCTACCTCATACCACATACAAAAATTAACTTGAAAGAAATCACAACCATAAATGTAGAAGCTGAAAAATTAAAATTCTTAGAAGAAAATATAAGTGTAAATTTTTACAACCCTGGATCAGGCAAGTTTCCTAAACATTAATATTACACTAAAAGTATGAGCAGCAAAAGGAGAAATAAATAAGTGGGACTCCATCAAAGTAAGAACTTTTGTGCCTCAAAGGACACTATCAACAAAGTGAAAAGCAACCTACAGAATGGGAGAAAATATTTGCAAATCACAGATTCAATAAAGGTCTAGTGTCTAGAATATATAAAACTCTCAGAGCTCTATAAGATGACTACTGAATTTTAAAATTGGCAACTGAAGCTGGATGCAGCTTAGTGGTAGAATATGAATGCAGCTTAGCCCACATGAGGCTCTGGGTTCAATCCCCAGTACCACCAATACATATATATTAGGAGATATATACGGCAAATAATCTGAATAGATATTTCTCCAAAGCAGTTATATAAATATCCAATAAGCACATGAAAAGGTGCTTGACATTATTAATCATTAGGGAAATGCAAATCAAAACCGCAATGAGGTACTACTTCATATCCAGTAGGATGGCTAGAATCAATGCAGACAATAACAAGTGTTGGCACAGGTGTGGAAAACTGGAACCTTTATACACTGTCAACTGGATGTAAAATGGTACAGCCACCATGGGAAATGGTCCGGCAGTTCCTCAAAAAGTTAAAATGTTGAGTTACCACAAAGCCCAGCAATTCCACTCCTAAGTAAATATCTGACAGAACTGAAAACAGGTTTACCTAAAAACCCATATATAAATGTTCATAGCAACATTACTCATAATAGCTAAAAAGTGAAAATAACTCCAATTTCCATAAACTAATACAAAATGATACATCAAATGATAAAGAAAATGTGGTATATGTGTCTAAATGATGAAATACTATTCTGCCAAAAAAGAAATGACATGCTGATTCCATGTTACAATATGGATAAACCCTGAAAACTTTGTGATAAGAAAAGACAATATTGCATGTGATATTGTACACATCTAAAGAAAATATCCAGGGTAGTCAGACACACAGAGACAGAAGAGAAGAATGGTTATTCCTGGGGCAGGGATTAGAAGTGACTACAAGCAGGTATGGATTTTATTTTATTTTATTTCTGGAGTAATGAAAATGTTCTTAAATTAAATAGTAGTACTAACAGTTGCACAACTTTGTATGTATATTAAAAACCACTGAATTATAATTTTAAAACAATGAATTTATACTATACAAATTAACCTCAATTCAAAAATAATAAAAACAAATTACATCAACTGTAGGAGTCTATTTCAAGGAAAAAAAAAATTCAGGAAGATGATCTAAGACAAGTTCATGAACAACTCAGTCTCTCTTTGTACTTGCTGAAGGACAAGGAAAAAATGTCTCCAGCTGATCTGGGATTTGTGCACTAACTAAATAACAACATTTGCCCCCCCTAAGTTTTAGACTTTGGTTCCAGGTCCCCCAGTAAAACACACATGGAGGAGAGCTACTTTCTATCCCGAGAAGCTTTCTTGTACTTCTCAACCCATGAAGGTTGATAAGGGGAAACCTGGGATGCTCAGAGGATGGTTCTAATGCTTTCCAAGCAAACTATTCCCTTAAGACCCATTTCTACCACCAAGCATGAGTTTTGTGTTTGTTTTTTGCAGTACTGGGGATTGATCCCAACATGCCCTACCATTAAGCTCTACCTCCCCCCAGCTGCCATTTTTATTTTATTCTGAGATAGGGTCTTGGTAAATTGACTAGGCTGACCTCCGACTTATGATCCTTCTGCCTCAGCCTCTCAGACAGCTGGGATTACAGGTGTGTGCCATCACACTCAGCTTCTGTGAATGGGTTTTTAAATCTCACCTGGTATGATATCTTCAGGTTTGTAATTTCAGTCACCTTTGTATGTTGGCACTTAAAAAGGAGTTTTCATTCGCATTGTTTAAAGCTCACGGAGTTCTCATGATGCAATAACACAACATTTTTTTTTATTATTTATTTTTATGTGGTGCTGAGGATCGAACCCAGGGCCTCACATCTGCAGGCAAGTGCTCTACTACTGCTGAGCCACAACTGCAGCCCAATAACACAACATTTAAAGAGACTACAGCTAAAAAGTTAGACAAAGGCCCGCCACATCCCTGCTGTGGACCCTTCCACTGATTCCACATATTAAGTATGAGCCAGCTATACGTGCCAGACACACTGCAGCAGCTGAAACACAGGCCCAGCCTCTGTTCCACTGCACGGACACAATCCAAAGTCTTGAGAAGACAGGTTTTGAGCAAGTCAGATGCCAGAGCACACCAAGCACCTTCGAGAAGGGCTGGTTGCCATGGGAGCGTAATGCAGAGGAGCCATCCAGGTGAACAGAGTGCACCCACCTGGCCCGTGACCAGTGGTTTCGAGGTGAAACCTAAAGCACGAGCAGGACACCAGACTGATGAGGAAAAAGATTTCCAGGCAATTGAGTGTACTTGCAGCCCAGAAAAACTTGGGAGAGCAAAGCCCATACTAAGAACATAAAAGGAAAAAAATGTTCTCAGAGAAAAGGCTCGAGAAGGAGTGGTCAGATGGTAGAGAACCCTGACAGACACGCCAGGGAGGTGGCCCTGTCCTTCCAGGAGTGTGGGGCCAAGGACCAGGCCGCAGCGCAGCAAGCTGGAGTCAGGGATGCCAAACAGGGTCCATTCAGGAGCCCACAGGGCGGTGACAGCAGCCTGCTGTGGGCAGAGGGGAGGAGGGATAGAGAGCTCTGAGGCATGTTTTGGATACAAAGTCAAAGGACATGTTGTTATTTTGGATCAGTAAAGGGAAGGAAGGAGTTAGGGATGTGGCAGAGTCCTGGTTTGGGAAGCCTGGAAGACAGCCCGGGAGTTGACCGAGATAGTGAAAGACCAAGGATGGACAATCTTGGGGTGGCTGGGGCCGAGGGCACACTCAAGACTGTGACCTCAAAGCAATGCCGCGATTGCTGGGAAACCCCCAGGCTAAGCTGCAGTGTCCCCCAGACTCTGTGACGGCACACTGGATGTGCACAGGAGGCACTTACCCTGGTCCTTTCTCTGGAAGATCCACCTCAGCTGACAAGGGACTATAGACAGGAATGCTGACATCATAGCCTTGCCGGTAAGTCCACGTAGAAAAGCCACCGCCAGCCAACAATGCCCTGAAAGCAAGGTTCATCGAACAATGAGAAAGAAATAAGGCCTTCATTCGATAAGCTCTGTGACAGGGACAACAATGACTGAGTCTTAATGTTCAACAGCAGCTGACGTGACAGAGGCACAGCTCTCTAAGACACTGTGCTCAATGTTCCACACTCATGTCGCATCTCCTGGACTCCAGCTGCATCCTATTCCTGAATCACCAACTTTCCCCCAGGCCCAAAACTCTTTCTTACTTTCCATTTTTTAAAATACATCATACCCCAGGGGACACTATGAATAACCCCTCTGCCACCTCATTCAGGTTCTACTCCCCTCTCCCTCCCCAAAGTCCTACTTTATTCTTAAACACATTTACAGCAACAGGTCTGCTCAGGAAGACTAGCTGGGACATTTCCCACCCCTCTGCCTGGAATCGTGGGAGAAAATGGCAAGGAAAGCAGAGGTGGCTGGAAAGTCTCACGACTCATATCACATATACCCCAGCCTCTCCTCAGCCTTGGCCTGCATAGCACTTTCCTCTGTCATTTCAGAGCCACATGCCAATCATGTAGCCTCTGCCAGCTCACATTGTCCCTTCCAGCCACTCAGTCTTATTAACCCAATTCCCTGTTCAGGAAGCAGAATCCAGAATCAGGCCTTCAGTGCTTCTCCTGCAGTTGGCCTGCACTAGCTATTATTCTCCTTAATTAGAAAACAGTGACCACATTTTTTTAATTGAAACCAGCAAGTAGTACAATGACACTTCATCAGAGAAAGGAAACAGGTGTATATCACACCAACTTTTATTGTTATTCTGTCCCAGGGGCCCCAAACTCATCGAAATCACTTTCTGGGGCAGTTTTGCCAGTTGCACATACTACAGCGTCTAAGCCAAAATGTCTGAACCGAGAAACCACATTTTTTGCAATATTGATTGCTACCAATCCCTGCCCTGCCCTGATGACAACCTACATTCCCTTCTAACATGACCAGTTTAAATTCAAAGATTTTCAAACCACCCCTAGAAATCCCACTGTGTTTGTTTAAGCTTTATGAAACCAAGAACTGGTGAGTGAGGTAATGTGCAGGATAAAAACTTCTCCAGCTGCCAGTCTACTCTCTAAACTGTAATGACTACCCTGAGTACCAACATACGGTCTGATTTTTCCTGATTAGCATGCAGCCTCGAATCCATCCAACATGAACTTGGGTGGGTTCCATGGCCATGATGGCAAGCAGACTCCACGTGGCCATGGCCTCTGTGCAGAGAAGCAGACAGGGCTCCGAGAGACAGGCACCAGGTGGCCCAGGTAAGGCAGGGTGTGGGCGAATTGGCTGTGAGTGCATGTAGGGAGGAAGCTCTATTACTCCGTCCCTCGACCACCAACTTGTTACTCTGTTCTGGGGGAATAAGGCAGGCGTCATGAAGTGGCAGCAGGACAGCATTCAGTCTGAAGCATGCCTTTTGTCACAGATCACACACATGTGATCTCTGTGATCTCAGAAAGCCCGCCTGCAGTTAGTCAACTCGCCTCGCCCAGTCTTGCTACTGACAAGCCTGAGATCTAAGTCACAGTCTCCTCCGCCGAGCTCTCCATGGTGTTATAATGGAGAAAACATTGTAAGCACCCTTGCTTTACAGAACACATGTTTTACATTGACTTAGAATTCTGAGCAGCACTTTCTGTTTTCCCATTATGGATTCCCAAATCAGAAATCAGTTCAAAAGCCTTGGATCAGCCTAAAGCTACAAGAGATCGAATAGAAGACTTGTGGTTAAAAAAGTCTTAGTGTGATGATCAGGCTCATGGCAGGCCGAGCACTCTGTCAGTCCAAGAGTCTTCGCACTTTCCAGGGCTCCCCACTCTAGGACATCTCCTCTGTCACTGAGCCTTTCTCCCACAGCCTCCATCTCTCATCTGGCCAGCTGCAGTCTGGCACAAACTCCTCATAGTTCTCCTGCTACAGAGAGTCCACCTCACCTCAACAAAGCAAGCTTGCAGGGTCATCCTCTGCTGGCCTTCAAGCCACACACATAATCAGACTCACAAACCGCTCAAATACAAAGCTTCAGTTTTGCAACACAAAGGCTAACCTTGGTCATTCTTATTTATTTACTGAGTCAAACTATAAAAAAATATCATGAGACAAATGAATTTGAACAATGGCTAGTTATTTGGTGTTTACTTGATGATAGTGAAGTACTGTTAATAATAGGAAAAATAATCATATTTTAGTTGTTTTTTTAAAAGCCCACATCGTACATAGATTAATATGGAAACATCTGCAGAGGTAATGATGAAATGTCTGGGATTTGACTGGGATACCCTGGAGGAGGGGGCAGAGCACAGATGCAACTGGCCTCCAACAGAGCTGGTGGGGCTGACAGTGGGCTGTGGGGTCCACTGACCTACTCTCTTCTCTTGTACAGGTTTGAAAGTTTTCAGAACAAGTTCAAATAAATACATATATACCCACATGAGAGTACAGACACTTGTAAGAGATACTGCAAAGAAAGGATAATAAAAACCCAAGGAGTAGCACTATTACAGAATGTATTCAGCCAAACTAACATCAGTGGAGGTCCCACCTAAGTTAAAATGGGTATGCATGTATTTGTGTCTAATAGAAAAAGACTAGAAAAATACACAACATTTAACAATGAGTATCTTCCAAAAGTGAAAACATTTTACTCTTTATACACTGCACACCACTCTACTCTGGTGCAGAGAAAGTATACTTGTATCATGTGTCTGATTTTCAAAGATCAAAAGAGAAATAGAAACAGATTTAAGAAGCACAAACGATCTGGTATTGTGATGCCTCCTGCTTCACTCTTCTTGCTAAGGATTGCTCTGGCTATTCTGGGTCTTTTATTTTTCCAAATGAATTTCATGATTGCTTTTTCTATTTCTGTAAGGAGTGACATTGGGATTTTAATTGGTATTGCATTGAATCTGAATAGTGCTTTGGGCAGTATGGCCATGCTGACAATATTTATTCTGCCTTTCCAAGGGCATGGGAGAGCTTTCCATCTTCTAAGGTCTTTTCAATTTCTTTCTTTAGTGTTCTGTAGTTTTCCTTGTAGAGGTCTTTCACCTCTTTTGTTAAATTGATTCCAAGTTTGTTTTGGGTTTTTTTTTTTTTTTTTTGAGACTATTGTGAATCTAAGAGCATTCTGCTGTCATGTAAAACTGATAAGAACAAATAAATAAATATTTTTTTAAAAAGAGCACAAAAGACATATTTGCTGAGTACATATTTCCCTTCAGTCCCGGTCCTTGTATTTCCCTGAGTAAAATGACTTTTAAGAAGTCATACCACCACAGTAGACTTTAGGATATCTTAAAGCAATCTACTCTGTCATCTAATTTATGAACAACTGACATGCAGCCCCTGATAAAACCATTCTACACTCATGGCTTTTGCCTCCTCTGAGTCCAGGAGCAAAGACAAAGGATAAGAAAAATTAACAAACAAATCTACTATTCCTCGCCCCACAGATGCCACCCCAGTTTCAGAATGAAATACCCCACTGCAGGGCACAGCAGGCCCCATGCTGACGTGTCGCTGGCTACACTACAATCACTCATAATCACACAGAGAGAAAAGAACATGACCTTCCCTCTCCCTGACACCTTAGTACTAGCAGGAATACAAACTTCTCCTGTCTACTTGACACTCTCCACAGAGAAATGAAACCCCATTTAACATGTGCACTTCATAAAAATAAAATCCACCTCCCATGCAGATGCACACCAAAATGTGAAATGTCCCACATAGAAATTTACCTTCAGGAAAGAAAGCCAGAGGAGGAAGGGAAGACACTGCACTCCCCACAGCTCTTTCCCTTCCCTTCTCTGTCCTCAGAAGAATCTATCTCCCTTTCCCAGGACAACCAAATCCACTAAGGAGCCAGCGCATCTCACTGGGCAGAGCCCACCAGGAGGCCCTGTGTGTGACTACACTGCCCTCTGCCGTCCAAAATGGTTTCTACACCAAAGTGAAGGAGGAGTCTGGGGCAAGGCCTCTTCCAGTGATATCTATATTTCCAGATAGAAACTCAAAGCTGACTTGAAAAACTCACTTAGAGAAAACAATCTTCTGAGGCAAAGTAGTGCTAAATGTAGATTTCCACAAATGACAAGGTCAGCCTCTGTCAAGCCAAGAACAAGGCTGGCTCAGGCTATTCCCAGCCTTGCTCAACATCAGCCCAACAAGACAGTGAACTTCAACAATCTATACCTCAAACACTGCCCAGCGCACTCGTCTGGGGTCCAGGCTTGCTGCTCTCCTCAAAGCCCTGAAGAAGGTGTACGCAGCACCTTCTGGAGCCTTCTAAGAGCCTCGGGTCAAAGTGATTCAGTCAGCACATGAGAGGGCAGGCAAATATCATGAGTGAGATCAAAGTCACAATCTTAAGTCATGACATCTGCCTGTTTGGGGAGTTTTACCAGAAAGGAAGAAAAGAAGGGAGCAAGAAGGTGGTGGGGGAGAAAGAGGAAAATAAATGCAGGGAGGGAAGGAAAGAGGGGAAGAAATCTACTGACAGAGACCCCACATCACCCCACATCACATACCTCAAGCATCACTTTATTCATCCACGCCCTCCTCGCCCACCAGACTGGGAGGGAGCATTTGCCAAATTCAGGGAGATCTGACGCATTCAGTCCTCAACCTGCCTTGGGAGTTGAGGTGCTCCAATCAGAAAGCATGACCCAAACTAAGAACAGACAGCTTTTTAGAGGCTATGCTCAGACATGAGCTCTAACTGGCTGTCCCCAGCATCCTCTATGTCTTGAGGAGAAAAGTGCATAGGACAAATTTCTAGTTTAATAAACAATTTTGATTACAAAGAATGTCCCAGCAGGCTCAGGAACACAATCTTACAGGAATAAAAGGATCTTGCATTTGAAACCCATCTCTGGGACAGCCCCAAACATGCCTACCTGTCTCTGGGGACATCCAGGGCCGTGTTATAATCTGGGGGACCTCCAGGCAGCATGTTGAACAACAGGTGATTTGTACCTCGATCCCACCTGTTTAGAAATGAAATGTGGAAGAGAATTCCATGACAATCCTGAAGAAACAGGCAGCCACCAGAGAGCCAGCATGTCCCAAGTGAGCAAAGCAGATTCCCACAAGTCCCAACAGTGCGTAAGGCACTAGTCTGAATCCGTGGAAGGAAAAACAGGTGGACGTGTACTTCACGTGTGTCCACTTAAGAACCATTTCTCCCAATGAAAAACTAAAAACTAAAAATGTGCACCATTTTGTTAAAATTTAAAGCGCCTGAGAACAGCCTGAGGCCAGCTGTGTTCTCGACTTGTCAGAGGCTGGCGTTGTCATTTGTGGAAATCTACACTTAGCACAAGTAAGCTAGGCACGGTGGTGCACGCCTGTAATCCCAGTGGTCTGGGAGGCTGAAACAAGAGGATCTCAAGTTCAAAACCAGCCTCAGCAACTTTGCAAGGCCCTAAGCAACCCAGCAAGACACTGTCTCAAAATAAAATATTTAAAAAGGATGGGGATGTAGCTCAGTGGTTAAGTGCCCCTGAGTTCAATCCTTGATACCAACAAAATAAAAAAATAAGAGGGAGTATCATGCAATATTTAAAATTATATAATACAAGAACATGAAATTATTTGGAAATATGTTTACTAGATATATTAAGGGAAATAAAGCAAACAAAAACATGTCTTGTGTGAGGATCTTGACAAAAAAAATTAAAGATGTACATGCACGTGTATATTTTTTATACAAAACAATGACTGAAAAGTAACATCAAAATATTGATTATGACTACCTCTTAGAGGCAGAATTATAGAATTAATCTTACATTCTTCTTTTGCTTATCTGTATTTTCAGACTACTTAACATAAATGTGTGCTCTGTCAGTTCTTGGGACAGGCAGGGGGCAGTGTATTTACATTTTTTAAGGAAAAGCATGGGAAGAAGAACCGTCCTTGGTTTGCAAACTCTACGAAGCTGGGAACAATGGCAGCGGCCCTGGAGATGAGGACTGCCTCACCCTCCCGCCACCGGCCCACTGCCCACTGCTTACTGCCCGCTCCTAGAGAAGACAGCACAGGGAGGCCAGCTCGGAAGGAGAAGCACTCCTATCCCAGGCATTGGCCCTCTAAGCGTGGTACCTGGAGAGCTGGGCCAGTGCCTGCGCTGTCTCCTTGATGCGGAGTGTGTTCTGGTTGAGCACGTCAATGGAGGGCACAAACAGGCAGGCCCGGTTGATGTCATCAGTGTAGTAGTCACTGTCTGAGATGGCCGTGAGCAGTTCATTATACTCTCGGGAGATGGTGTTGCTGACCGGGACACCAAGGTCGTCCACGTACTTCTTCAGAGAGTAGATATACACCTTGATTTTGTTCTTTGGGTTGAAGCCACAGCGGTAGACATCGAAACATGTATGCATTCTGCAACTGAGGTCCCCTCGCTCAGGGATGGGACTCTCGGCTGGCAGCCTGACCACTGGCACATCACGCACACTACGCTTCTCCACGCTCCAGTCATTTGAGGACTCGATGGAGTGGGGCCAGAACTGAAACATGCCCGTGGCAATGAGGCCCAGGAGGACAATGGAGAAGAGGGTGATGTAGTAGATTCGGTGCTTGGTCTTCATTCTTGGGATGAGGGCAGGACCCCGGATATTGTACTTGACCGACGCACACATAATGACACAGACAGCCTCTTCCTCACACTCCTGGTCACCAGGGAGAGAAACAAGAAAAATCAAGCACTTAGTGTGGCAAATGACGTCCTTGTTTAAGAGGAAAAAACTGTAACATAGTTTTATGTCACTAAGTTTTGGGGTGGTTTCCTACACAGATGTGAAAACACCATTTGGAAGCACTGGAAAAGCACAAAGGGTATCAGAGAAGATCTTTAGTCTTTAAACAAAATATATGTTGATGTTTGATAATGAAGGTTAGAGTGGGCATATTTAGATGGAAGAAGGACTAAATGAACAAGCAGGCCAGGGAAGATCCTGGGAGGGAGAGGAAGAGGGAGGAGAGAGGGAAAAAGTGCAGTGGACCCCTCTCCAAAGGCACAGGTGAACACTCCTCTGGTGCACAAATGTGTGTGACACTTTTGCAATCAAAAGGTAGAACCTAGACCCCTCCCCGCAGAAACTGGGCTAATTATGATTTTCTCTGAGCATAACAAGGTGATAGAAGTGACACTTGAGACTTGAGCCCAGGCCTTCAGAGACCCCACGCCTCTGCTTTTGGCCCCTTAAGCTCTTCCAGCAGTCATGCTAGGAGGAAGCCTAGGAGGAAGCTGAGCTCCCAAGTGCCCTCAGGTGAATCCAGCTGAAATCCTGTGCTGAGAGCCATTAGCCAAGTAGGTATGACAATTTCCTTGCCAGCATACCCCATGTTGCTTAGAGGAAGGACTCGTGGAAATGGACTTGCCTTGGACATTTTGCAGTGACATTGCATGTAAGGTGACCTTGCTCAAGGACCAGGGCGGATCCGGGTTTAGGGCGGATCAGGGTTTAGGGCTCTCCTTGGGTTTAGGGCGGTTCCAGATTTAAGGTGTACACTGCTGGGAATAGGGCGTATCCTGCTGCCTCAGGTGTGCCTGCTCCTGTAGTTCCCCCAGGAGTTGAGTTTTCCCGGGATTCAGAGAGTATTTGGGATTTTCCCCCAGAACGTGGATTTCCAGAGAACGTGTGTAGAGTGCCGGTGTGAGTTCGGGAATAAAGAACTGTTTGAATCTACAAAGCTGTGAGTGGCTCGTGATTTTGTGCCCAGCCAGACTGCGGCAATCCTGCAGAGCAGAGTAGCCACCACTGGGGAGCTCTGTGTTGACTGCGGAAGCAGGGGACATGAGCTGGTGGCAGTTGTTTTAAGTCACTAAGTTTTGGAGTGGTTTCCTACACAGCAGTAGGTAAATACCAGAACAGCCAACAAGCATCGTGGGCTGAGACATAAAGAAAGACGTTTCATCCTCAGCTGAAAATGTGGAGCTCCCTGCAGACCACAACCCAAGCTCCTCACCAAGCCCACTCCCTAGATGCTGTGACGCCTAGATGCTGTGTGGAGAGCAGAGCCTACAGAGTGACTACATCATGTCATTGACTTACCACTGACTTTGACAAGCCACTTTGGCATTCCGCGTGTCAAAGCCCAGTCTACACAAGGGTCCCACTCCACTCACTGATCTGTGAGACAGCTGACTGTAAAAGGAAGTCACTGAGAAGCTCAGACTCTCACTTTGCTCAGGACAAATGGAGCTCTCCCTGCACAGCCCACACAGCACTAGTGCTTCATGGCCCCTGGCTAAGGACAGCCCAGTCTTGATGACAGTAATCATCGTTAGCTTTTTGAGTAAAAGGCGCTGGAAAGTCATGAATGATTTCAACTTGATCTCTCTTGAGACCATGATTTGGAACATATCAAGGAATTAGCTTGACATGGGCTAGTGTACATGTGTTCATGAATTTTAAGCTTAACAATTCTCATAATTGGGGGAAAAGCAATAGCCATTCAACATATGCTGATTAGTGGCGGGAGTGGGGGTACTGGGAATTGAACCCAAAGATGCTTAACCACTGAGCTACACCCCTAGTCCCTTTTATTTTTCATTTTGAGTCAGAGTAACAAAAGTTGCTTAGGTCCTCACTAAATTGCTGAGCGGGCCTTAAACTTGCGATCCTCCTATCTGAGCCTCCCGCGGTCATTGGGGTTACAAGCATGCACCACTACACCCGACTTGCTAACTTATTCTATAATAGAAATATGAGCATAGAGTTATTTCACATCTGTCATTCTAACAACCAGCAGGACACTCCCAGTCTGTCCCTAGGCCCCACCACCTCCAGGCCTACCCTATGATATGACTTCCCTGCAACTCTGTGTGTCCCTCCTAGAGAAAGCTCTGAGAGGTGGGGACAAATGCATGCCAGGAGATGATCTCTACTGGCCCTCATGCAAAAATTCCCAAGGAGCTCACAAGGGCCACTCACACACCAATCAGTGGCTCCCAAACATCCCAAGGGTGAGAATCACAGGGAGTATGTTAAAGCAGATTCCTTGGCCCACAACTGGAGCTTGTTCTTAATAGTCTAAAATCAGGTCATAGAATCAGTCACTCAGCAAGCTCCTCAGGTGCTTATTTTGTGCAATCATGTCTGAAACCTTTCCTAATATTAAACAACACGGTAGTTTTCAATCTTTTTTTTTTTTTTACCTAAAACCTGGAGCATGAAGTACATTGAATATTGTCACCCAACACAGACATGTGTGTATTATAATGAGTTTCATAAAATGGCATTTAACCCTAGCACACAGGAAACACATGCAATGAATCCTCTACTTTCCTATTCTGCTATACTATTGCTTTTTTTTTTTTTTAATAAATCTGGGCCCTAACATATAAGATCAGTTGTAGCACCCAGTTTGAAAAATGCTATTTTTACATATAGTGAAACTGGATTAAGGGAACAGTAAAAGGATCCTTATGTACATGCTTTGTCTGAATTTCAAGCTGGGACATGTCCATCAAAGCCAATCTATTCAATTCCAAAGGCTTGCTTCCCTGGCATATGTGGATCTGACAGGTTGTCTAGTACTCCCAGCTCCTGTTATAAATATTGGCTGAAGCACAGCCACTGTTGTGGCTCACCACACTAACCCCATGACCGTCCATCAGTGTTCTCCTTGAATCTACTGCACACTCATTCCCTGCTGGAGCATTCGCTGTATGTACTCAGTAATACAGCAAAAGTGTGAAACTTTTGGTTAGTCTCAGAGTTTCATTTTCCTGGTTTTTAGGTTTATAAAACAAAAAGGGATGTCTTTTTTGTATTTCCATGAACCTACCTCCAATTATAATGTTGTTTACTAAATGTACCAAGAATTTAGCACTAAAACTCAGGCCTTTGAAAATCTAACTTTCAGTGTAGAGTGGGAAGTTGGATGAATCAGTGTCTACCACACACAGAGCAGGTGTGTGTGTGTGTGTCCCCAGACGTAGTTAGGGCATTTACCTACAACTCCTATTCACTCTTGGCTAGGGGTTGCCTGGTACTAGTATCAGCTCAGACCCTAACTCAACAGCCTCAACAGGTATGGATATTATCCTATCCTTTAATAGAGCTTTCTACAGATACGCTTTTTATAAGCTATTTTCAATCTAAATCCACACCCACGTCTCTTGTAAACCGGGTAGCCTAAAGTAACCAATCAGACGGCTGTATCTTCTCCACATACATGGGATGGATAATTCTTTCCTATAAGATGTGATTCTTTCCTTTATCCTTAATATTGATCTCCGGAAGCTGGCCCCTCTAACATGAGCCCATAAGTGTCCAGCCCACCAGTGGTTTCCATGGCTGATGTGCTCTTTGATGTCTGCTGTAGGAGGCAATGGGATTGTAAGAGAACCAATGTGGTTTCCCTTTCCATTCTTTGTGCTCTCCTAAGAGCCTGAATAAGTATCTTAAAAGTGCAAAATACTATTAGAAAATACTATTTGAAAGGGACATTATAGGACTTTCTTAGCAAAATGGCCACAAAATACTATTGCTTAGAGGAAAAGAAAGTAAGTATAGAAGAATAGAGGAAAGTATTTCCATTCATTTAGCACAAATAAGTCATTTGGTGAAATAAAACACCAAAAAGGAAAAAAAAAAAATTCCCAGCAGCTTGGGAGGCTGAGGCAGGAAGATTGCAAGTTCAAAGCCAACCTCAGCAACTTAGCAAGGACCTAAGCAACTCAGCGAGACCCTGCCTCTAAATAAAATACAAAATAGGGCTGGGGACGTGGTTCAGTGGTTGAGTGCTCATGAGTTTAATCCCCAGTACCCAAAAAAAAAAAAAAAAAAAAAAAAAAAAAAAACTATCCACACACAAGTTTTACTAGTTTTTATGAACTATAAAAAAGATACATCACAACAAACCCAAAATAATAATGATAATTATTATTATTATTATTTAAACGCTTTTTCAAAAAATAAAGCTGGCTACAGTGGTGCCTGTGGTGCACGCCTATAGTCTGCACTTCTCAGGAGATGGAGGCAGAAGGTTCTCAAATTCAAGTTCAGCAGAGAAAGAGACAAAGCCAGGGTAAGGCATGCAAGTCGTTATTTGCTTGGAAAGTGATCTCTGAAAGCCAGAATGAGGAAACAAGGAGAGAGATGGGGAGCAAGGGAAAGCCAGTAGCTGGTTACTGCTGTGGGTAGAGGTAGCTAAGGGCCTTCTGACGACCACATGGACTCCATGCTGGCCCTTAGGAGGCTGGGAAGCTACAGCGTTTACCTGCAGCTCCCATCCACTCTTGCTAGGGGTTGTCTGGTCCTAGGATCAGCTCCGACTCTGTACTGCACAGCCCTCTAAAGGTCTGGACATTATCCTTTCCCCCCTCTACAGTTGTCCTGTTAAAGAGCTGCAGTTCCCTTGCAGAAGGGTGGGGGTGCTGGTCTACACTTGGCAGGGATGTTACAAGGTCCTTTTTCAGAGAGACCTAGCCTCCCCCTTAGTCCCTGGGACATGGGTCTGAGCTCTGGCTCACGTCAGAACACCAGGTGAGGGATGGTGATCTTTCTATCTCAGCTTCTACTTGCCAGCCCTTGCCAGGCTAAACAATCAGGCAATACCCTAACTGGCTGCTCACCTACACTGCCCTCAGGAGCACCATGCTCTCTTAGCAGCACAATGGATCAAGACAGCCTGCCAGGCTGTGAGTCCAGCCTTGCTGCCCATTACGGCACCGCCAAACCTCCCAGAGGAGGCAAAACCGCGCCAGGTGGGAACCACTAGTACACATCACTGTCTTATGCAGGCCTCAAGCAGTTGTCCTGCTAGGTCCTTAAACCCTGATCATGAGACAACACTCCCATGGTAACAGACTCTCTCTCCTCCCCCCACTTGTAGAAGATTTGCTCCACACATTCCCCAGGTACCTACTGGTCCACATTAGCCAGGGCCAGCCAGGGCCTACAGGCCTACCTGTTAGGGTCATTTGAGATCAGAGGGAGGGAGATCTTGAGGAGGACAAGCATTGGTCCTGAAGCGGATACCTCAGTGAGGGCTCTGCCCTTGCCAAGCTAGGAGAGGCTGCTCTCCTCTGCCACGAAGGGCAGGAGCTCTGCTGGCCCCGGGTCTAAGGCAGAGCAGGAGTTCACCGTTCTCAGCACCTCCACCCAGTCTCTCCATCCTGGTGCTTCTCCCCTCTCACAGGCCCTGCTGTAGGAGAGGTGACCAGTGAGAGCTGCGCCTTCAGCCTCCTTTGCAGTTCTGCCACAATCACGATTCAGTTCTGGGCCTGACCTCAGTCTGTCCTCCAGCTGCAGGAGAGAGGGCTGCAGAGACTCCTGTCTTTTACGCTGCACGGGGTTGACATCTGGCTGACTTGAGCCCAGCATTCTCTTAACCCAAGGCTTCTAATGGATCCAACAGGAGCCAGCCAACCCCTCCATCCTCACAACCACTGCTGGCCACACACCCTCAGTGCTAGAGTACCGTGTTGGCCGCTGCTTTGCCTCCTACCTGGATCTCCTCCCAACTTCCATCCTGAGAGTCTTACAGTTGTGATACTAGAGAGCACCAGGGGTTGCCAGCCTCTCACTGCACTGATAAAGGGGTCCTTGCTGCCACCTGAGGGTGAAGGGTTCAGTTTCAGAGTACTCTTCTCAGGGCCTGCTTTCTGGAGCCACTGCCTTAGTCTGTGGTCTGCCAAACTAAGAAAAACATCTTGGACCTGAATGGCTTGCCCACGTAGGTGGATTCAGACAGCCAGAGTGAGGGAATAAGGAGGAGTATCAGGGAAGAACAGAAAGCCTTCAAGATACCCGACTGAGCTGGTCACCATACTGAGCCAGGCAAACAGAGCTGAGCCTACCTAGGAACCCCTGCAGATTCAAGCAGAACATACCTCAGATGCACTGGAAGCCAGGGCATTCCCCACCAAAGCCCAGCCTTAGATGCACACTCCTCCCGGCTCCTGAGTATCCTTCACAGTTAAGCAAATGCTCAAGAGTCTGCATCAGCCTCTGAAGAATAAAAGCTTAGGCTATGGCAAACACCTGGGGCAGAATAAGCATTTGTGATAAAAGAAATGGGGGGTGAGACATGAAAGCCGGGGAGCTGGAGACCATCTCTGAGAAGCCACCTACCTTCTGCATATTCCATTACAGCACTTCCAGTGTTATCTTAGTTACATACTTGCAAGTCTGTCTCCTTTACTGGTTGTGGTTTTCTTGCAGTGAGTCTTGCTCAGTATCCCCCAGCTAATACCAAGTCCAGAACACATGAACAAATCTCTCCTCCTCAGTTCCATTGGCACACAGGTTCGAGTTATTACATGGTGAGGGCTTCTAATTTTTGTCTTTGCTGAATTGGAAAAAATTTCCAAAAGGGAGAAAAAGGCTAGCTATTTCACAGACTCTGAATTTTCTGTACCCACCCTTAAACACCTCCTCTCCCCCTACCCACCACACATAAACACATCCAAAGAACATCCCTGATCCCTGCACCTGCCCTCACAAACTTGTGCTGAACTGCCTCCCTTATGTAAAACTTCCTGCCTAGATTGCACCACTGATGTTCCTGACTCGGGGCATCCCAGCTGCACCTCTATAACATACAGAACCAACTTTCACAGGAGTTTTTACATGCTGAAGTACAGGAAGATGGATATCTCTAAAACCATCACCAAGGAAATGAGTTGTCATCTTTCCATTCCAAGAGGACGCTCAGAACCAGCAAGAAGTCACAGGCCCAGAAGGGGACAGAAAGAAAGGAAACTTTTGCAAATGAATGTTTGTTCCATATAACGGCAATCTGGATCAAAAAAGGAATCTCAAAGCTCTGCAAACTTCACCCTCCTTTAAAAACATCAAATGCATCCCTGCAAAACACTGGAATCTTCTGGATAGCTGAATCTTCTGGGCAATGAGTCACTGGAAAAGTCTTTTAACCCCAAGCTACTGTCAAGATGAGATGCATTTTCTGTTCCTGGAATTATTTATTCCAAAAATTTGCCTGAATAGCATTTCTTCTGTGCTTCAGATCATATTCAATCCTTTTATCCATTTTTATTTTTATTTAATTTTATTTTTGGTACCAGGTATTTAACCCAGGGGCACTTTACCACTGATTCACATCCCCTCCTCCCCCACCCCAGCCTTTTTTATTTTTGAGACAGGGTCTCATTAAATTGCTTAGGGCCTCACTAAATTGCTGAGGGGTGCAAGGCCTCGAACTTGAACTTGCAAACTTCCTGAGTTGCTGGGATTATATGCATGTACCACCACACCCAGCTGAGACCAACGTTTTCAATCGCAATTTCTTGTCTTTTTAACCTTTTTAGAGAAGCCCAAACAGCCTTCCAGGACCACTGCCACACTAGAAATTAATCAATCTGCTCCAAAAAACAAAGGAACCAAATATGAGCAAAAGCAGGAAAATCCACAATTCATTGCCTTGCCTGATGATTCTTTACAATTACACTATGGCTAACTGCCTCTAAAAATGGTTTCCAATTTAAAAAAACTGTGCCTTTTAATTGTGGAAATGATAATGTAATTAATACAATCAATACCACTAAATAACCAGTAACTATACTGAGCACTTACTACATGCCAGGGTCTGTTTCAAGCACTTTATTAGTGTTAATTTACTTAATCTTCATAACACTGCTGGGTGACAAACTAATACTGCCCTTATTTTACAGATGGAGAAAGTACATAAAGGCAAGTACTTGTCCAATATGACAAAACTAGAAAATGTCAAAGTTAGAATTCCAAACACAGCAGGCGTCTAGCTCTAGAGCCCACTGTCCATTCACACCCGCACACGCAACCAGGAGGCTTACGTCTGGGAAAGGGCAGAGTGATAGAAATGGAATCATATATTTTATCACCATGAATAGACTTTGAGCTCTGAAACATATAAACCCAGGCCAGCTGAAGTATTTAGGACAATTAACTCACAAGAAAAGTTAGATATATTTCTATCTCTGGGCAAACAAGCACAGGACCCTCCTGGAGGAGCGCTTCCCCAAGCAACTACTGGGGGAGTCTCCACACTATTCCGAGATCTGCTCCCACCACCGGTACAAAGCCCCAAAGGCCTCTGAGCCTCCAGGCGACGCCCTGGGCCAGCACGCCCTTGGCCACCCTCCGCGGGGTGCAAGCCCTGCCCAGGAGCCGCAGCAGTGCGCTGGGCGCACCCAGGGGCGCAAGGCCTCGGCATGGGAGGGGCGGCAGCCGGGAGCCAGGAGCCGGAGGGGTGCGGGAGCAAAGAGAGGGCGGGCGGGGGCAGTGCGCGAGGGGGACCGGTGGGGAGGCCAGCGGCATAGGCGCAGCCCGGAAGCGGGTGCCAAAATCCTAGCGTCTCCACTGAGGGAAGTCGTTTCGGGGTGGCCTTCCCCGGGCCTTGGCTGCCCGCGCGTCCACCCCGGGGCCAGGCCCCTGCGCGCCGCGCTCACCTCAGCCACGGCTGCCTTCCGCTCGACCTCGCGCTCGGTCACCGGCTCATGCCGCTGGGCGCGGGCCACGGCCGCCCGGGTCCGAAGGCGGGGAGGTGGGGGCCGCCGCCAGGGCCAGGTCTGCGCGAGCCAGCTGGGAAGACCGCGCCGGCTGCTAGGCTCCCCGGCGTCTGACACACCGCTCACTGCGCATGCGGGAGCGGCCGGGCCGCGCCCTCTGCTGGACAGGAGGAGTCAGGGCACCGCCGGGGCTTCTTCCCAACAGGCTCCAAGGTCTCTGAGCCTGGTTCTCAGCTGGAGAAGATGCACACACAAAGAAGTAGACACCACACTCCATCTGTAAAAACCGTCAAAGATGATAATCTTTGAGTATAATCAGTGCTGTGGAGTGTGCAAAATTTCCTGGAGGAAACTATCCTGCAAATATCAAATATCCTGGACACTATTCTCAATATTTATCAATAGCAAAATATTGGAAGGAACAAAAATAACCTATAGGACATGATTTGGATGAAATAATGTGATAGTGTGTGGGTAAGAAAATATTGCCAGGATACATCTTAATACAACAGCATGGTCCAAACAACAGGTATAATCATTTTTAGGTTAAATATGTATATGCAAAAATAGAAGAGATAAAATATGTAAGCAGTTGCTTATTTTCAGATATTTGAATAATAATTTTTTCTCCAAGGAATTTAAGAAACAACTGAACAGTTTCAGCAATTGTGTAGGCAGAAATACAGTCGTTTTCATTTTATTTCTTGATTATTCATTTGACCCAGCCTTATAAATGCACAGTAAAACCTGTTACAAGGAAGTCAATAAAATCTGAAATCACAAATAAAAACACAGAGCGATGTTATTGAGAGATGCATGAAACAACACCACTGGGCCTGTTTGCTGCCTGGTGGGAGTTCTGGTTCTAGCTGCAGAAGCCAAATCCTTAGGTTCCAGCTGCACCTTAGCGCCATCTGGTGGAAGTTGTCACTGACAGCTTACTCTTATTCATTGAGAGATCTGGAGCTCTATTGAGGCTTCCAGCAGCAGAAGTGATTTCAGGAATAGTGTGGACTTAATGCCTGCTTGTCACAGATCTAGAGACTGGAATGACAGCATGGGAGAGCTGGGAAGCCCACACCACACCCTCCTTTCCCACATCTGATGGCTCTGATCTCCAAATCCACACCCCCAAAATCCTCGCCCCCATGATAGGAAATTTAGCACACATACAACCCTAGGAGAACTGAAAGGGTGGGGAGCAGTACCCACCACCAGTGGTATACATTCCCATTTTCCCAGGGAACACTGGCTTTACTTTTTATAATAGTTCAACACTAGTTATTTTGGCTGGGAGATTGTGGGCTCTTCATCATGATCTTCTTTGTATTTATCTGTATTTCAAAACATACATGTTTAAAATCAATCATCTGTTCTTTCATTAAACGAGAACATGCTGTGATCAATAACTGTGTTATACACGCCCTCTGAGGAACCCTGCCTGTTCTACTGGCTTTTAATAACCCTAAACTTGCATAGTGCCTGGCACACAGTAAGCGCTCAGTGTTTGTTGAATGAATAAAGGGTGCCAGGTGCTGGGAGGAGTCAACTAGAAATGAGACCAACACACAAGGGAGATTACTCAGAGCAGAGAGTGGAAAGTGCCATCAGAGAACAGAAACCAATGCCACAGTTTTGAAAACAGAAGGAGAGTGCATCCAATTGGAAAGATCTAAAATGATTTCAGTCAGAAGGGGTATCTTTGCTTGTCTCAGACACATTTAGGATTCTGCCAAGTCAAGAGGTGAAAAGGGCATTCCAAGAAGGAAAAAATCATGAAAAAGGGGCATGTCTCAAGGAGAAGCAGTCAGAAACAGCAAGTCTTCTACAGCCCAGCGTGGTGAGAACAGCAGAGTGACATTTCTAGGACTACAAATCATGCAGGTGACTCGAGGGGAGAAGGAATAGAAGCTGGGATATTGGAAGCTACAGGCATAGATTTATTCCTGGATATTATTATTATCTCCTGAGCATTATTCTCCAACAATGCAGCATAGCCACTATTTAGATGGCATTTTCATTGCATTGGGTATTATAAGGAACATAGAGACTATTTAACGTACAGAGGGAGGTCTGTAAGTTACATGCAAAGACTCTGCCATTTTTTGTAAGGGATTTGAGCATCTGCAGATTTTCCTATCCACAGTGGGACCTGGAATTAGACTCTGCAGATACAGAAAGATGGATCTATATGAAATACCAAACAATTATGTTTATTCTGTCTTAAAAACAAAAAATAGTTTAAAAATAGAAAATAGAATAATGTTTAGAACCTCAATAAACAAAATTACATCTCTGCTAAAATTTAAAACTCAAATAAATCAAAACAAGTTAGATATAGCTAAAAATGTATTCTGAAATAACTGAAAGAAAGACCAAAAGAAGTTACCCAGAATGTAGCACAGAAACTTAGGAAGAAGAAAAATAAGAAAAATAAATAAATAAACAGGCATGCAGGCAGCAGGCCAGTCTCTCCTATGAACAGGAGCAGGTCCAGAGGGAGAAAAGTGGGAGAGGCGGGCAGAAGCGATATCTGGTGAGACAGTAAAGGCTGGGGAGCTTGCAGAGCTGATGAAAGCTACAAAGGCAAGCATCTGAGTATATCTAGAATAAGATACATCAAAATAGGGGCTGGGGATGTGGTTCAAGTGGTAGCGCGCTTGCCTGGTATGAGCTGGGCGCTGGGTTCTATCCTCAGCACCACATAAAAATAAAGGTGTTGTGTCCACCGAAAACTAAAAAATAAATATTAAAAAATTCTCTCTCTCTCTCTCTCTCTCTCTCTCTCTTAAAAAAAAAGATACATCAAAATAAATCTATCTCAACATGCAATAGTGATACTGTATAGAATCAGTGACAGGGCATATCTTCTAAAGGCACTGGGAGACAGGGGACAGATGTCCTTTGAAGGAGCCACGGTCTGACAGACTCCATAGGAATCTCAGAAGTCAGAAAGTAACTACGAACCTAGGATTTTATACCCAGTAAAACTCTCTCTCAAAAAGAGGTAAAGTATAGACATGTCAGAGAAGCAAATCCTAAGAGCCCCACCAAAGGATATTCAAGTGTTATACTCCAGACAGAAGGAAAGTGACCCCAAATGGAAGACTTACATGTATGAAACGAGTATGTGACAAATCAAAGCAAACATTGCCTATATAAACCAAGATTTTTCAGTAAAGAAGGCAGAATTAAAAGGGACAACAAAAATAGCCAGGGATTATAGTTTATAAGGGATTATTGGTATCCTAAGGCTCTTATCTTTGGGAGAAAAGTAAAGAGACTAATTTTAGACTAGTGAGTTATACGTATGTGTTATAATATATAGGATAAAAACCAGAAGGAAAAAAACAGAGTATACAATGCCGCAGTCCGGCTGCAGCAAAATAGCCGGGGGTGGGGGTGGGGGTGACGAACAACTTGTGTACGTTGATACAGCAGGAGTGGGAGCCATTTATTGTAGGACAGGAGCGGTATATATACATTCCACACAGCCTATCTTAATTAGCATAAACTAGATACAGCAGTTAACCAATAAGGAATCTCCACACTTAATGGCTCGCTGGCCTTACTTCATAAATTATTCCCTCTGGCATTTTGCCAGGCGCCATCCAGACTTGTTTACAGACTCTAACAATACAATTTACAAAAAAAAGTAGAAGAAGATAATTTAAAAATCTGGAAATATCTAAGAGAGAACAGAGAAATAAACCGATGCTGGGAGTGGGTTTGGTACCTGGAAAGAGCACAGAGCGCAACCCAAACCAACTCTGCCTGCACCTGGCTCTGAGGCTGGAGCTCTGGACAGTTCAGCCATCGGTCACGCTCTTTAAACTCAGTGTCCCATTTGTGAAAATGGAGGACAATGGGGTCAGCAGTGGAGTCAGAAATGAGGCATGTGATTCCCCCAGCGTCGGGTCTACACACCTTCAGTATTCCATGAAAGACAGGGGAGAAGAATGAGTGAGGGAATGAGTGGCAGATCAAACAGAGGGAGAAAACAAACTAAAAAATAACATGGATTAGAGAATAGAAGTACTGGTTTCACTTCTGTTGTCTTAAAGAAGAAGTTAAGAGTCAGAGTCCACATTTTCTTCTTTGTCTTTTTGAAGTGGCCTCTTACATTGTTTCCTAGTCTGACCTTGAACTCATGGGCTCAGAGATCCTCCTGCCTCAGCCTCCTGAGTAGCAGGGAGGACAGGCGAGCATCTCTGTGCCCAGCTGAGTCAGCTTTCCTAAGCAGGATTGTGGGCAGCTGAGAAGCTCCTCAGCACACAGCTTGAGGCTCAGAAAGCACATTTAGGCTCCCAACTAAAGCACACCTGCAGGTGGGGCAGGCAACCTCTGGTCCACTTAGCCAGACGGGGCCAGCCCAGCCCCAGGGCAGCCTCGGTTCTGGGTTCCAGTCCCCAAATTCCCCCATAGCCATTGCTAGGCTCTCTGCTTTGGGGACATCAGAGAAACCAGCTACTTTCCAGTGCCCAATCCTGAGAGGCCACTTCAATGCCCATTGAGAAGGCCCTCCTGACTCCCACCTTGGGGTCCTGCCCACTGGTCCCCAGCTGAGACCTTACTAGGTTCCTGATATGCTCAGATCTGAACAGACTGACTTCGCCCCATCCCCCTAGCAGGCTGTCACTTCCTTTTCCTTCTTGGCGTACTCTGTGCACTGCTCCTCTGGCTTGTTTCCCTGGCAACAAAGAAGCATGCAGATGCCATCACCAAGAAGGTCCAGGTAGCTTGTCGGCTCTGCCCTCCTCCTGGAGCTGAGGGCGGTGGCCAGGAGCCCTCTCCACTCCCCTGTTCCACAAATGACTCACGACAGAGACACAGAGACGTCTAGCGGGTCCCAGGTTGTTTAATAGGGGACAGCAATGGCCAAGATGAAGCTCAGCTTAAGGAGTCTCCAGGTGCCACCCAGATGGGCAGGAAAGAGGTCCTCAGGGCAAGTCCAGCCCGTCTTGCAGCCCCAGATCCAGATGGTCCAGGTCGGAGGCAGTGGCTGCTGACCAGACACTGAGCAGCTCATCTGCCCTGGTCGCTGGGCTCCGGGGCCTGCCAGGGAGGGGCTTCCTCTGTCACTTGGGGTTGCTCTCAAGCACCTGCCGGACCCTTTGCATCCCTGAGAAGGAGAAGTGAGGGGTTGTGAGCGCTGGTACTGCACAGGTGGGGACCAGCAAACCCTTGCAAGGGGCAGGGACAGGCAGCTGCTCACCCAGGCGAAGCCGCTGGGGCCTGTCTGAGAAGACCACTCGGAACCAGCCAGGTTCTTTACACTCAAAAGCCTTGCCGAAGGACAGCAGCACCTTATTGTCCAGAAAACGGCGCCACAGCAGCGTCTCCTCCTCAAAGGTGGCCTTGCGCAGGTACTGGAAAGGGGCGGGTAGAGGCTCAGGACACAGAGGAGACCCCCAGGGCCTGTCACCTGCTGGAAGGAGGCTTGAGCCCCGCCAGCCTGCACCCCAGCTCACCTTCCTCAGGTCAACCCAGATGAAGAGACCTGCCCCACGACTCAGGAAGGGGATCCCCAGGGCCCTGAGCTCCTCTGAGACGTAGGTGTGGGCAGCCTTGAGCCGGGCAAGGTTTTCAGGCAGGTACACACGGTTGATCCAGTCTGACAGGGAGGATCAGGAGGGCGGGAATTCAGGGGTCCCTGTAAGGCCCCCCTCAACCCTGAGGCCTCCAGCTCCAGCCTCCACAGGCCCAGTAGGAGCCCAGAGCACAAAGCCCCTCAGGATGCAGAGCAAACCAAAGATGTACCTGGTTACAAAGTGAGGCTTTGGAGCCACACAGACCAAGGGCCAGATCCCATCTGGGCAATGACAAGAGGGGGACCTTTGACAAATTCATCTCTCTGATCCTCACATTTTTATTGACCTCTTTTTGAGGGGTGTGCAGCTCTGTGGATGATCACCCATCTATGTGTTTGTATACCTACCACCTTAGGCAGGATTAGGAATAGTTCCCTAATTCCAGAAAACACCCTCATTGGCCTCTGCCCCACAACCTGATCTGCACCCATCACCCTAGTTTGCCTTTTGCAAAATGTCCAGGAAGTGGAACGTTATGGTTTGTAATCCATTGAGACTAGCTTCCTTCACCAGCCTAATACCTCCAGGACGAATCTGTGCTGTCGGGGATCTGATTGCAGAAGCACTGCATGGCGTGGATGAAGCACTCATTCACGGAAGAACATCCAGATTGTTTCCAGCTCAATTTCCATGTGGGTTTTTGCGTGCATGTGTGTGCACTATCTAGAGGTGGGATTGCTGGGTGGTGTGGTCAGTGTTTTTATAAGAAACTGCCTGTGAGATGCCAACTTAGTACATGACCAGCATTTGTCTCCCCTTCTGATTGGTGAGGCATTGTGGGTCACCTTGTGATCTGGTTGCCTAGGTAACCACAGATGGTAGCCCAATCTTCAGGGTCAAGCAAATGTGTCTTCGTGCATGGGCGTGCTTTCCTACAGCCCCATGGATGGAGCTACGTTCACCTGTTCCTTTGTGATATTACCCCTTTGCCCTGTTTGGGATAGAATGTTCCATGGAAACCCCCTTTGTATGTCCCCTTCTTACTCTGCACTTGGGTGTGGCCTACCCAGGTGTCAGTCAACCTGCTGACAGTGGACATCATGAAGCTATACTCAGCCCCTGAAATCTGACCCCTTGCCCCATTTGAATAACTTCTCCTCAATAAAAGGAGTCAGCACATTAGGGTTCTCTCTCTCTCTCTCTCTCTCTCTCTCTCTCTCTCTCTCTCTCCCCCTCTCTCCCCCCTTAAGATCAGAGGAGCCATCACAGCACCCCCAATAGAAAAAGGTATTTCTGTCTCCTGTGTGGTTATTTCACGCAGCCCAGTAAGCCCAGTTCTCATGAGTGACCCTGAGTGTTTTAGTCATGAGCAACCTGCAGCTGCGAAAGGGCTTTCCAAACTGGCTGAACCATCTGAATTCCGGGCAGCAATGCATGAGAATTCCAGCTGCTCTGCCCCTGGTCAGCAGGAGACGTTGCCTCTATTTTTAACTCTGTTACATGTTACAGTGGAGGTGGGGTATCTGGTCCTTGTTTTCCTCATCTGCAAAATGATGAGGAAAATATAAGAATTTGAGCTTCCTAAGGTCCTGGGGAGGGATAAATGTGATACAGCAAGAGCACCTGCAGGGCTCAGTAAATGGTGGCCATGACAGGTCCCTTTGTCATCTGACCTGGCTTTCTGAACATGCAAGCAGGATACAGTCACAGAGGGAGAGGGATTTCCACTACTAACAACTTCTTCTTAGCAGTTTCCACTCTCTTCTTTAAGTGCTCAGAGCTAACAATAATGAGTTCACATTTTACATTCTTTCTTTTTCTTCTTAAGACAGTCTCACTATTTGCCTGGCCTCAAACTGCAGGATTCCAGCAATCTCCTGCCTTAGCCTCCCAAGTAGCTAGGAAACAGGTGCACACCACAAGTTCACCTGGACCAAGTATCACACTCACCCTACAAGACAGGCACCATTATGATCCCTGCTCTACAGATGAGGAAACTGAGGCTCATGGAGATCACATAATATGACACACAGCCAGAAAGAGACAGAGCAGTCTGGACCCAATGCAGACCCAGAGCCGACACTCTTAAACACCCCCCTAATACCTTCTCATAGGAGAAGCACCCCTGATCCCGGGCAGGTCCCAGACAGACCATAACCCTCCCGCTTCTTTCAGGGCACCAAACCCAGGCAGTCACCTCGGTCCTGGAGCAGCTGTGCCACCTGGTACTGGACCAGGCCACTGAGGCCGTGATAGCGACAGAGGGAAGCCACAGCGGTGGCCACTTCCTGGTTTTCTGTATACAGCGTGCCAAAGCGGAGCCCGGACATCCCGAAGTCCTGCAACAGGAGACAGCCGAGGCCGTGGCCACCCTCCACGAGCTGATTCCACCCACCTGTCTGCCCCCGTCTCTCTGACTCCCCGCAGCCACCCAGACACTCACCTTGCTCATGCCCCACAGTACGTGGGTCCTCTGGGGGTCGGGCAGCCTGCAGAGGGCACAGTGTGGGAACAGAGGCAGCCAGAACCAGGGCGCCCAGGCCCAGTTCCATGAACAAATGAGGAGATGGATGGACGGATCTGGTCCTGGGTCCTGGCCCTGTTTCCATCTCTCAGGACCACCAATTCCTGTGCATCCTTTAGAGCAGGGTTAGCAAACAACAGCCTGGAAAACCTACCTGGTGTCTGTTTTCTTAAATAACATTTCATCAGGACAGAGCCACGCTCACTGGCTGACACAATGTGCATGACAGAGTTGAGCGAGAGGCCACGAGGCCTGTAAAGCCTTAAATTTATGTACCATCTGGCCCCTTAGAGGAGAAATTTGCCAACTTCTGATCTAGAATACAGCTCAAGTGTCACTTCCTCAAAGACCTCCCAACTCTCTCCAGCCAGTGGGTACCCCTGCAGGTCATCCCAGAGCTCCCCAGAATTCTCCATTTAGCACTTGCCACCACCAGGTCAAAATGACTACCTGGGTGTTGTGCTGCTAGGGTTTTGGGTTTATCAAAGGTTCTACATGGGAAGGGCCAAGGTCTTGGTCGCTCACTGATGTCCCCCAGCACTAGCACAGGGCCAGGCACAGAGCAGACCTCCCATAGATACTGTTCCCATGTCTACCCAAGGCTCATGGGCAAGTCTGTATTTTCTCTGTGTCTCACTCTCCTAATGCATAAAATGAATGGGAGTCACACTCCACATGCCATCGTCCTCACAGTGCTTTTGAGAGACAAGTGACAGAAAGGCCACAGCAGGGCTAAAAAGTCGGTAGGAACATCAGGAACTGTCATCCTGCCTCAGGGTCAGATTACAGACTTCGCAGACGATCTGGTCCAAGTGTGTCAAAGGTATCTTGTTTATAAATTCTGTGCTCAGACTCAATCTAATGGATAAGGCCACTAATTTAAATAGCCCAAAGCGCTTATTTGCTCCATGAATGAGAGGAAGGAAGAAGGAGAGAGGGAGGGAGAGAGGGAGGGAGGAGAATCCGCAGCTCCACTGGACAAGAAGGAATGGCCAGGGAGCCAGTTTCCCATCTTCCCTATGGAGTCCTAGGGCCCCGGGGTTGGAGGTCTCAGGGTCTCCACAGAACAATCTCAAATCCAAGGATGCAGCCCAGCCACCCACCTTCTTGGGGGCCTGAGGACCCCTTGGGTCAGCTAGGTGTTAGTAGCATTGCCCTGGCCAGGTCACACCCTGTGGGCGCAGCCACAGAGAGGCCAGTGGGGCTGGCAGGTCAGCTGAGCCCAGGAGCCTCACCTTTGCAGGCTCAGGACACTGCGGAACTCCAGGGACTCCTGGAACACTGACAGCATGTAGATTTCATCCACGATCACGTGCAGCGAGTGCCTGCCGCCAGGAGAGGGCGGGAGAGAGCCGGGCCACAGGTTACAGCCACATGTGCTCCCAGGGAGCAGAGTGTCCCAGCCCAGAGGGACCCGCCTACCCAGGGTGTCCAGACTCCTTTTCTCCAGGAACTCCCTTCTTTTGCCTATTTTCTCAACCAGGAAGCAGCACTTACAAAGCAAAGGGGACAGGAGCTTGAAGCACTGTCAGGGAGAGCTTGGACCTCGGGGTCCTCCCTGGAGAGTAACATTTAAGGACGAGGCTCAAGGCAGAAGGACCCACATTCAAATCTGGGCCAACCCTTGACGTGTCCACTCCAAGGCTCCCAGGGCTCAGATCATGAAGTGTCTATTTCTTTTTTTTTTTAAATATATTTAAGTTATACATGGACACAAAAATCTTTATTTTATTTATTTATTTTTATATGGTGCTGAGGATCGAACCCAGGGTCTCTCATGTGCGAGGCGAGGGCTCTACCCCTGAGCCACAACCCCAGCCCCAAGTGTCTGTTTCTTATGGGGTCATTCTGAGGTTAAAAGAAACAGTAAGCAAAGGGCTGGGCTGAGCAGTGAGTGAAGCCATTACTATCATGTGGCAACCCCTGTAATCCCAGCACCCAGGAGGCTGAGACAGGAAGAGGCAAGTTCAAGGTCCACCTGGGCAACTTGGCCAGACCCTGTCTCAAAATAAAACTTTGAAAAGGGCTGGAATGAAGCTCAGTGGTGGAGCACTTGCCTAGCATGTGTAAGGCCCTGGGTTCAATCCCTATCACCACCATAACAACAAAAAGCTTAATTTTAAAAATAAAATGGAACAGAGAGAAATGTCATCCAGCAAAGCCCTACCCTCTCATTCCCGCGCTGCCAGGGAAAGGCCAAGGCAGGTAGAAGCCCGCGGTGGGGAGAGGGCGCAGGGCCTGCGGCAGAGCCCACCTCAGAGCCTGGATGGGCCCAGGAGCTACTGGGGGGGACTCACCTCTTGGCAAATCCCAGGAACTCCTGCAGCTCTCCCGGGGAGTAGATGTCCCCCAGAGGATTCTGGGGGTTGATGAGGATGAGGCCCTTGACCTTGACACCCTGAAACCATCCACAGGCAGGGACCTCAGCTCCTCCCCAAGGCCAGGCAGACCCACTAGATGGGGCTCATCCCTGGTGGCTCCCAGGGACGTGAGTGACCTGGGGACATGGTCAGGACCCACACGAAGCACAGTAGGACACAGAATGACATCTGCAGCACTGGGCTGACTGTGAAAAGAAAACCAACACAGAGCACAGAGGGGAATGTGCCCACGAGCCAGGAGAGGGCCTGTGTTGCAAAACTCAAGGGCACGGGTTTCAACTCTCAACTCTCCTACAGTGAACACGTGACCGCTCGGAGGTCCAAGGTAAAATCACCCAAGTAGGCAGATGGTTGAAAAGCAGATTAAATGGAGCCCCAAGAGAAGGGGGCCCTCTGCATTTCAATCCCCTCTAAGTGAACAGGACCACCCCCTCCACCTCTCAGGAGACTCACTAACCCACAGTCCCCCTGCTCCATACTTGACCCCAGAAGCCGAGTCAGAGGCAGTGGGGAGAGGGGGACATGTTCCACGAAGCTCCCGGGTTGATTCTCTACACAGAGGCATGAGGAGTCTTGTTCCAATGGGCAGAACCTCCAGGTTCTGTGCTACCACACTACCCATGTGTCCCCAGCATGGCCACCAACCAGCTCTCAGGAGATGAGCCACGGGAAGAGGGGTCCATGCTGTGTCCAGACCCACCCACTCCCAGCCCTGGTTGGACTCCATCTGCAGACCTCAGATTTAGCTCCTTGCAGGGCCGTCTCCAGCTTCTCCACCGTGAGCTGGAAGGGGCGTGTGTCCTGCCCAGTGACCTGGAAGAAGACCCACCAACGTCCCCAGCCAAATTCAGGGACCCCCCAACCCTGAGTTTTCAGGTCCCTCACCCCCCATCGCCTCAGATCAGTCCCTGGAAAACAGGTGGGGCCACTTCCTCTTCCTGTCCTCCACTCCACAAGTCACATCAGGGACACCTCTTATGGCTCTCAGGTTTCCAGCAGAGGCCCACAGAGGTCTTCTGGTAGGATCCCAGGGCTTCCATGTTAAGGTCTCTGTCCCCTGTCCACACCCTTATTTTGGTGGCTGGTCCTTGGCTTCTATGTAGACCCTAGGAATCTTAGAGCCTAGAGCAGGGGACCCTCCAGGACCCAGGCAGAGGCAGCCATGTGGCAATGGAGGGCTCCAAGCCCTTTTCACAGCAGTTCCAGAGCCCTCGGCATGGCCTTCCTCCTGTGCCCACCCACAATTCAGACCCTGGAAACCCCTGGCCAGGGGAAGGCCCAGGCCCACCCAGGATGCAGGAACTCTCACCTCACTGTCCAGATAGACATAGGCCAGTCGGATGTTTCCATAGAGATACACATGCCTTGTGATGCCTTCATAGTAAGGGGTGGGGATCAGGAAAGCCTCTGGGGACAGGAACAGGCAGGACCTGTCATCCTGGAGGATCATCTGGAGCACGTTCCAGCTCAGTTCCCAAAACGCTAAAGCTCAGGCCACTCACATTGGTTCCCTTCCTAATACAGATGGGATTCTGTTCGGATAATTCTCCTAAGTCCAAAATGTCATTAAGTCAAAAGTACATTTAATCGACCTGACCTGCCAAACCTCCCATCTTAGCCACATGGCTGGCTGTGGGGGGTCCAGGATCTCGTAGCTGCCTGGGAGCTGGGCTTACTCCACTGCCCAGAGTAGCAGAAAATACAGCAGCACATACTGCCAGCAAGGACAAGGACCACAGTTCAAAATCTGAAGTACAGCTCCCACTGACTGTACATGCCTTCACACTATGGTCAAGGTGAAAACCCATAAGTCAAGATCTTTTGCAATTAATGACGAACATTGCTGAGCACTTACTATGCCGGGGACTGTGCTGAACTTTTGTTGGGAAGGTCCCTTTCTTTGATTATTCTAGAAGGGGTTGGCAATTGCCTATTATATTCTGACCAGGGATCTTCCTGGTGACTATCTCTTTCTCTGTGACAGTTCCTTAACCTCTGGGCCTCAGGCTCCTCACCTGTAGGAAGGGTTTGCTATAGAAACAACCTCCCTGGAACACTGTGAGGTTAAATGAGATATTATGGATTTGTGGAGCCTTATGCCAAGGCCTGGAATGTAGTACCTGGTCAATAGACGCACAGCCATTACCAGTAATGGTTAAGCCATGGTGAATAGGCCTCTGTCCCCGGCAACAGACACCCCTGACCAAGGCCAGGTCTGAAGACCACGGCTTGTGCAGCAGGCCTGGCTGGTGCCTACTCAATGGCCAGTGTCCCTCCTTGCTAAGACACAAGGGGATGGCAGGCCTTCCCCAGCCGTCGGGGACAAACTAAGTTTAGTGTAAGCCAACCCTGGCTCTCTCCTCCCCTTTGTCCAGGGACTGCTCTGGGAATGGGTTTCAGTCATTGTAGGTCAGTTCAGAGGGGCTCTGTGGAGACCCTTCTGGGAAGTGCTCCCCCCCACTCCCCTCCCCCGATGTGAAAGAGGTGGCACCAGGTAACATCCTCCTGTTCCTCCTGCTCTGGGCCATGGTGTCACAGGAGGAGGCAGAAAGCCCAGAGCCAGCTCCCTCTACCCTCCCCTGGTATGGCCACGCCCTGGGAGTCTCCTCAAGCCATTGATGTAAGACCTCAGTGGCCTCCCGTATTCTATTCTAAGCACATTGGGGCAGCCCGTGAGGTCAGACAACTGGGGGTCCTGCCCGTGTAGACCCCAGTTCAGAGCAGACCCTGAGTTCACTTACCCCCCACCTCGCACAGCACCGTGGCCAGAGCAGAGAAGACAGAGGCACAGCCATTCAGAACAACCACCTGGGGGTGACATAAAGGGACAGGATGACGGAGTTCCAAGAGGGAGTGAAAACCCATAACCTCTGTCCCAGTTCAGCACAGAAGAGAGTCAGGTTCCCCCTCAGCATCCTGGGGCTCTGTCTAGACAAAACCCCTCCTCCCCTACAGCCAAAGTCATTTGAGGGGACCCTGCTCTGCATCACCTGAGCAAGACCCCAGAGCTGGTCACTCAGAGGGTCTCGCCTGAAGGTGAGGAGGCCAAGAGGGCTCGGAGCACAATGTGGGGCAGAGATTCTACCCCAACTCTAAATATCTAGGGCCAGCTGAGTGCAGTGGTGCACGTCTGCAATCCCAGCAACATGGGGGGCTGAGGCAGGAAGATCATAAGTTGAGGCCAGCCTCAGCAATTCAGTGAGACCCTAAGCCAATATGCAAGACCCTGTCTCAAAATAAAGATAATAAATAATGAAGGATGGAGATGTTGCTCTTTGATAAAGCACCCATGGGTTTAGTACCCAATACCAAAAAATAAAAATTAAAAAAAAATGCATCTAGGGTCAGGTGTCAAGAAGAGAGCAGGCATTGCTCATTCTCTTTTTTGTTTTAAATATTTTTTGCTGTTGATGAACCTTATTTTCATTTATTTACTTATATGTGGTGCTGATAATCAAACCCAGTACCTCACACATGCTAGTCAAGTGTGCTACCACTGAGCCCCAATCCCAGCCCACTCATTCTGCTGTGAAACAAATCAAGATTGACAGGCTGATCCCAACCCACCTCGCCGTTGGCCAGCCAAAAGTGGGAGCAGAGAAAAAGGGCAGGAAAGAGCAGAGGAGGGGGATACTCACATTCTCTGCTTTGAGGGGTGCTGGGCTCTTGCAGTAGTAAGACAGGAACTTAGTCACTTCCTCCCGGAGGCTAGAGATCAGACACACAGATAGGCCATGCTTACCAGAAGGTCCTCAAACCACTGGACACCCCAAAGCTCCTCTGGGAAATTCTCATCCCCTGACATTATTCTCCCCTCATTTCCCACATAGGGATTATGCTCAGCACATGTCTCCACTCCCAGGCCCCTCCAACTCCTCCCACATGCACTGAGTCTTCTTTCCCTGTAGTTCTATATTTATCCTACACAGATGTTATTTTGAGAATGCTACACTGTGATTACTATTGCTATTAATATCTCCATATTACAGATAAAGAAACAGGTTTAGCCACTGTAATCCCAGGAACTCAGGAGGCTGAGGCAGGAGGATCTCAAATTCAAAGCCAGCTTCAGCAATTTAGTGAGATCCTCAGCAATTTGGTGAGACCCTGTCTAAAATAAAACATAAAAAGGACTGGGGATATAGCTCAATGGTAAAGGTTCCCTGGGTTCAATCCCCAGCACCAAAAAAAAAAAAAAAAAAAAAAACCAGGTCTGAAGGAATCAAGGCATTTGCTAGAGCCTGTCTCCAGGGCTCACCATCCTAACCACTGTGTTTACGAACATGTGCTTTGGAATCAGTCTTGGGATCAAGTCCTCAGCCACTGAACCCCTCTCCTCTGGTCCCTGGTGTCTGCTCAGGCAGTAAAGCCAAGCATCAGTGTTGCCCAGCCAGCTCCCCGACATGGGATCTGGTTCTATTAACTACTGAGAAGAAGAACAGACTTCTCACCCAAAGGCCCTGCCTGTACATCAGACCCAGATTCAAGGAAACCAAACTGGGAGCTCCTGAGCCGGGAGGGGACAGACAGGGAACCCCAGGACCACCAGGCCTCCAGGACTCGGCCCTTGGCCTTCAGCAGGCTCTCTCCACCTGCCACGCCTGATATTTGGAGCTGGACAATTCTTTGGTGGGGAAGCTGTCCTGTGCACAGTAGGTCTGACAGCAGCTCTGGCCTCTACCCACTGAAGGCCAGGAGCATCTCCACCTCCAAGTTATGACCCTCCAACCTGTGTCCAGGTCTTGCCCAACATCCCTGGGGAAGCAAAACCGCCCATGTTGAGATCCACTGTCCCACAGCAGTACTTACAACAGGTGCCCCCTCCAGTCAGGGTACTGCAGCAGGGGCGGCTCCACCCGCAGCATGTCACTCTGAGTCAGCTGGGGACAAAGAGAGAGGGACGGGCTGAGGGATCCACTGCCTCCTGCTTCCACAGGGCAGCAGGTCCCAGAGAAACCCCCAGAGCAGCAGCTTGTCCCATGCCTATTTTGCAGATGAGGAGACTGAGGATCAAAAAAGTGAGGTGACTCTGCCAAGGTACCACAGCCATTCAGTGGCAGAGCTGAGACCCAAACCCAGAAATTTGGACTCTGGTCGAGTGCTCTTCATACAACATTGCCACCAAAAAAAAAAAAAAAAAAAAAAAAAAGTTGTGGCTTGCACAGACAGTGCCAGGAGAGGGAGCAGGGTGCTGTCACCTCAGTCTTGGCTCCAACTTCTAGAAGGACTGGGGCCACTGTTCTCTGGCAGGTTTGGCTTAGTATCACGCTGTGGAAAAGGTGGCATTTTCTGGACCATCACCTCTGTGACCAGGTGCTGGGTTAGGCCTCTAGGGCATCACAGGCCAAATGTCAAAGAAGGACTAATAACGCAGGGTCCTTGGGTGTGGGACCAGAGGAATGGGAATCAGCCACGTGTCCAGCCATTTAACTCCTCCTGGCATCCCTCAGAGCTGGTCCAACATGGTCCCCATGGCCCACTGTGGCTTCTGAACTCTTGATACATGGTGAGTCTAAATGGAGACACTGGATTCTGAAAACTTACTATGAGGAAGTATGTAAACTATCTTGACAGCTCTTATATTGATTACATGGTGAAATGGTCATGTCTTAGTTACATGATGTAAATGAAATAAATTATTAAAATTAATGTTTCCAAGCTTTCTTTTAACTTTTTAATAGAAAATTTCAAATTGCATATGTGACTCGGCTTCTATTTTTTTTCAGTGCTGAGCTGTCTCAGGAAGAGCTGGCTTTAGGGAAAACCTGCTTTGAAGACCCTCCCTACACCCCAACCCCTGGGGCTTGGATTTTTCTCCTTTGGAAAGCTGTCCTCTGGGGAAGCATTGCTGCCTCTACAAACCCAAGCTCCAACTGGAGACCCCCTGCTCAAGGAACTGGATTATGACATCCAGGAACTTTCCAGATTTCCAAGAATGCTGCAAGATATGTTGGAATCAGTCATTTTTTAAAATTAATTTAATATAAACTTAAAACCTAGTCAAGTATTCTATAAGTAAGGCATTGAGCATGTGAACATTGTCACTTCCTGCTTTCCCGCACTGTGCCACCACCCCACTTTCAAAGTGATTTCTATGGTGCATACGGTGGGAACATGTATGAGCTTGGGCCACCATGTCTCTCTTCCAACCCTCTGTTCTGGGATGGCACACAGGAGCTTGAAACTGATCATGGAAATTGGCAAAGTCACAAATTAGGGCTTTGGTTTCCCCTGAAAGGCATGGTGGCACATGCCTGTAATTGGGAGGCTGAGGCGTGAGGATCTCGAGAATTCAAAGCCAGCCTCAGCAACTCATCAAGGCCCTAAGCAACTCAGCGAGACCTTGCCTCTACATAAAATATAAAAAGGGCTGGGGATGTGGCTCAGTGGTTAAGCACCCCGGGTTCAATCCCTGGTACAAAAAAAAAAAAAAAAAAAAGCAGGGCACTGAGTCCCCTGGAGTGAGGGACCCAACACAGCAGGAGGGACCAAAGGGGCAGAGCCTGAACTGATGAAGAATCAGGATCTCAGGGAAGTGATGGGCCTAGATCACCCAGAGAGTGGTTCCCAAGGCAACTTGGGTCCCCTGACTCCCTGGCCAGGCCAAGAGCCCACAGCAGGTCCTTTAGGGACAAGTGTTCCAAAGAAGGTTTCCCCTGGACTCACCCGCCTGGACAGCAGGTCAAAGCAGAGTTTGTTCTCACTGATGCCCAAGTTAATGACGCCCTGGAGAGGAGAGGAACGGGGCCATGTGAGCATGGCAGAGGAGTGCCCGCGAAAGGCGCCCACAGCGTCAGCAAACTGGGAGCTCTGCCACCCTGCCCTCCCGCCACCCCTCCTGGTCTCACTCCAGCCCTGCCCCCCTTGGCCTCAGGCTCTCTCTTCCCGTTTCTAAAGTTCTGCTCAAGTGCCATCTCCTCCAGGAAGCCTGCCCCCAATCCCACCTAGAAGGGCTTTTTCTTCTCTGGGTTCCCTGGCTCCTAATCTGTCACCCTCTAGAGCACTGCTCACTGTTTGCTCCAGGCCATGGGGACAGAGTCCACGCTCCACTCCCTGCTGCAGGCCAACTCCCCAAAGGCAGATGCACACCCAGGACATTACAGTATATCTCAGGAGCTTAGCAGAATCCACACATGTTTACAGGATGAAAGAATGTACACAGAGAACTCTGTTCTCCAGGATCAGAAACCAGGTGGAGGTCAGGGAGAATGAGCCTCGGCGACATGCAGTGGCACACACCTGTGATCCCAGCACCTCGGGAATCGGAGGCAGGTGGATCGCATGTTCATAACCAGCCTCAGCAACTTAGAGAGGCCCTAAGCAACTCAGTGAGACCCTGTCTCTGAATAAAATACCAAAAGGGGCCAGGGATGTGGCTCAGTGGTTAAGCACCTCTCAACTCAATGCCCAGTAATTCCCCACTGAGCTCCTTTATGCGGATGCACCACCTGGTTTACACAGTGACATCCTCTGAGGACAGAGGCTCTGTGTCTGCATTAGCCTGGACCTTATCTCAGCACTTGGGATTAAAAGGAACACTGGCTAAAGTGTAGTCATTGGTGGTGGGTAATATGTAACTTTTGGGGTAATTAAAGATGACAGCAGAGAGGGGCAGGCACCCCTTTGTCTGCCACCCTTCTGTGTCTGCACCTTCCCTGTGTGTCTGTGTCTGTCCTTTGTGGGCCTCCCCCACAGGTGTTCCCCACAGGTGTTCCTTTACACAACACCTGATCCCCACCCCAGAAGGCCTTTATTCTCATAGGAGACAAATGATGGGAGGCCTAGCCCAAGCTCTCTCTTAGAGTCCCCAGAGACACAGGGCCGCCCTCCGCCCTGCCCTGCACCTCCCCGCCCCCCAGCTGACTACTGACCTCTGCATTAAGGGAAGCAAAAGGGAGTAAAGGAAGAAGGAAAGATGAAAAAATAGACCTGGAATGAGCAGAGATGAAGACACCTCAAAGGCCGTGATCCCCCCCTGGGGGACAAACAGCCAATGCACCTGCAAACCCTGACAGCTCTGCCTTCCAAATACACGCACAGTCCACCCGCTGCCAAGCTCCACTGCGGAGATCCTGGCCCAACCCCATCACCACGCCAGCTTCTCCACTTCCTGTCTTCCCCACTCCCTCACCTATCGTCCAGCCTCATGCACAGTCCAAGGCATCTCTTAAAAACAGAAATCAGGCCATATCGCATCTCCCTGCAACACCTCCTCGCCCACTTGATCCAAAATGAGAAGGATTGCTGTGACCCGTGACACCCATGGGACCTATGACCACACCACCTCATGACCTTCAAACCTCACAGCTTCATTGCAGACCAATGGTCCCTTTCTGTCCCTTGAATCATCCAGCATGGTTCCCCCCTGGGCTCTTCCCCAGGTACAACATGGCTCACTGCTGTTTGGTGAGCAGCCTCTACAGTGGCTCCCAGGGATCCCCACCTCCTGCTCTTCACACCCTCGAATGTGGGCTGGACCTAGCGACTCATTTCTGATGAACAAAATAAAACATGTGAACGTGATGGGATGCCACTTCTGAGACTGGGTAATACAGAGTCCGTGGCCTCCATCTTGGGAACACCTGGCCTCATTCTCCTGGTCATTTGCCCTGGAAAAGCAGCTGCCAGGTAGGAAGTGGGCTGGTGGGAAAGCCCCTGTGGAGGGAAATGAGACCCTCCAGTCACCAGGTGAGTAAGCTTGGAAATGGCACCTCCCCACCCTCTCCCTGGCCCTCCCCCAGGAGATGTCACCACAGTCCCCAGCTTCAGGGCAACTCCACAGAAGATCCTGACTGTGAGGCACCCACCAGGATTCCAGAACTGAAACTCTTCCTACCTGAATTTCTGAGATTTAAAGGAATTTGTTATAGCAATTCATGGCTAATACCACTTCTCACCTTTTTTTTCCCCCCAGGTTTCTGTCCAAATGTCACCTCATTAAAGTAGCTTTCTGTGACCACTTTTATTGAATAGCAACATTACCACCATTTCTATCCATTTCACCTGCTTCATTTTTCTCTACTGCTATTATAACCTTATATTATACAGAGATGCTTTTGTCTGTTCATTGTCTTCCCACCCAGATCATAAATGCATACAAGAGAAAAACTTTGTTCTTGCTCACTGTTAAAAATGCCAGCACCTACAAGAGCGGCTGGTACCTGGGTGCTGCTGAAGAAATAAAGATTATTAAAGGGTAATTTGTTCAGCTCTCTGATCTGTGCAGGTATTACTAACAGTAATAACAGGTTAGTAATACCTCATAATAATTGGGCAGATAATATCAATATAATAGCAGCAACATTTATTTCCTGTACCCCAGAGCAAGCCCTGGGCTAATCCCATGATAAATCCCATTTAATTTCCACTCTTCTGCAGCAGGTATAATTACCCCATTTTGGAGATGAGCAGAGATTGAAAGAAATAAAACCATCCTGAACCCAGCTCTGTCCTAGCTCCAGAGTTGAAGGGTTGGGGGTGGGGACAGCTCAGGGGTTGAACACTTGCCTGGCAGGAGGGAGAGCTTGATCCTAACCCCAGCCCCACAAAAAGAAAACAAAATCAAGGTGAATAGTTGTCAGGCTATCCACGCAGGAACACTCTACAGCTCTTGAACTCTTCCTTCACAAGTCCATATCCCTTAAATAAATAGGAGGACACTATAAAAGAACCCTGCTTGTGGGCCTCTGGGACCTCCGTCAGAAGACCTCCTGGAGGCAGAGGACCGAGATTTTACCCTACAGGTGCCAGCTGGGTGCTGCCCAGCATTCAAGGAAGGTACCCACCCCGCAGTTCCCTCTTGGGCCCGGGAAGGGCTTCGCTCACATTGGGGTTCTTGTCCTCATCATACTCATCCATGTGGTAGGTCCTGTAGCCCTCCTCAGCCGAGTCCCAGAACCATTTGATGACTCTGCCTCTGGAGGACAGGCAGGAGCTGGCAGAGGAGAACATGGCGATGGGATCACCAACTCCACAGAGCTCCGGCAGCTTCAGCTCTGCTCTTCTGGAGCATTCTCCTTCCACGTCACCCCGACAGTATCGGCCCATGTCCTGGGTGGAGGCCGAGCCCAGACAGGTGGCAGGCTCCCTGCATTCCTTCTGAGGAAGGGGGAACATCTGCAAAAGACAGAAGCGCTCAGTGCCCAGGGCTGCTCAAGGCCTTGGGGAACACCACCCAGAAAAACAGTCAGTCACCATCCCCGCTCATCCCAGCCCCACCTCACTTTATTTTGCAACAGGGTTTCCCAGGCTGGCCTCAATGATCCTCCTGCCTCCACCCACTGGCCATCTGCCCCTTCCTTTAAGTTCTTGCACTCACCACTTCCAGTGTCCCTAACTAGCTGCAACCATATGTGCCACCACTTCAAGGAGCAAAATCTGTTAAGGACATGTAGTGAGCCAGGGCCTGTGCTGGCTACATCTGAGTCATTTCAATAGATTGCCACTTTGGCTCATTTCATTTCTGCATACGTTTTTCCTTGACCAGCCTAAGGGGTCACCAGCGATCTTTTCCCATCCTTGCTTATCTCAATTTCAAAATTGTAGGTTAAACTGGGTGCAGTGGCACAGTCCTGTCATCCCAATGGCCCAGGAAGCTGAGGCAGGAGGATCACAGGTTCAAAATCAGCCTCAGCATCTTAGTGAGGCCCTCAGAACTTAATGAGACCCTGTCCCAAAGTAAAAAATGAAAAGAGCTGGGGATGTGACTCAGTGGTTACGAGCCCCTGGGTTCAATCCCTCCTCACAAAATCATCATCATCATCATCATCATCATCATCATCATCCTGGTTAAAATTCTCCACACACATCACTGCCAGGGAGTCCTAGATGTCCTGTGGTGGAAAGGGTAGGATGGGATTACTTGGTGTCTGGAGCAGATGGTGATGGGAACTGAGGGGAAGGAGGGGTAGGAGTCTCCAACAAGTGCAGAGAGCCCAGGTCCAGGTCTTCATGCTGGAAGCAGGAAGGGGCACCAGGAAAGGGTCCTCCTGCCAGCAGAGGTGAGCGCCTCCACTTCTCTGAGCCAGTTTCATCTGCACAGCGGGTGTAGGAGCAGCCACCTCACTGGACACCAGTGAGGATGTCAGGTGATCAGGATCTTAGACCAAACCCTGGCTCAAGGCCACAGTTCTACAGAATATGGGTCCTTATATAATAGTCCTTGCCTATGGTCCTGTCCTAAAGCATAAGCCCCCCAACACCAAACAACGGGTGATCCGTTGGAAACCAGGGTGCCCTCCATGGTTTAATTTTGCTTTGTGAAGTCTTCTCTCCCAATTGGCGCGGCTCACGGAGGAGCTTCCCTAGACCAGATAACCAGGTCTGGGAAGGGCATCGCTGTGGGTGGAGGATGGAAGCTGGATCCTCCGCACAGCCTGGGGCCTGGGGCCTCCCGTTTTCCTGTCCCAGCAGTCCTGGAGCGCAGAACCGATTCTCCGCGTCCAGAGAGTCCCAGGACAGACTGTGGTCACCCGCGCGGGATCAGCCCTCGGAACCCCTCTGGTGGGGCTCCCTGCAGGGCGGGGGGCGGCCGGGGCTTTTCCAGGCAGAGGAAGCCAGTGCCCAGGGCTTCAGCGCCAAGCGCTGAGGCTGAAAACTGCATCAGGGCCCCGCCTTGTCCTCCTCTGCAAAGCGGCGGGTCGCACCTACTTGGAGACCGGCGGTGGCGCGGGGCGGACTCGCGATCGGTGTCCCTTTGCTTTGCGGGGAAAACGCCCTCCCGAGCTTTCCGCGCGGGGAAGACGGCTGCGGGACTCGGGGACCGAGACAGGGTGCCTGGACAGAGCTTTGGGGTTTATCACCGCGCAGCTCGCCCACTCGTGACGCAAGCGGGAGGAACCCTAGGTGTGACCTGCGCTGGGATGACCGCACAGGAGGGCGCATCACGGAGTCCAGGCCTCCCCCACACGGGAAGAGGGGCACTTCAGGACACAGCAGCCAAGACCTACTCCAGGAAGGGGCGGGCCGCCAACTCCACCTCTCACCACTTCTATTCAGGGACAGGGACACGGGAGCAGACCCATCCACACTGGCACTGGGGAGCCACCCGCTGCTTAGTCCCCCGGTTCTCAGAGTCCTTTGGCGGCACAGAAGTTTATTGGCAAATGTTGCGACCCCCGAAACGTCCTTCCCAAACTATGGCAGGCGCATCGTGAAAACCTTTGCTCTTGAGTCCCACCTGCTTTGACTGATCTCTCTGCCAGTCGTCTGTGTGGGGTTTCTTCAGCCTCCATAGGTCCTTAGTGGGAACAGACTCCTGCTGAAAGAAAGGAAGAGAGGGAGGAAAAGAAGGAAGAAACGGGAGAAAGGAGAGAAGGGTGTCCTACAAGAGAACAACCGAAGTTTACTGACATCCTACTTCATACACGTGTGAGAGCTGAAAGACCTAAGCAACCTCATTCTACTTGGGACCTCATTTTGCTCTGAAACTTAACCCCTGACCTACTGCAGTCCCTAAGTTAGGAAAATACCCCAGAAAAGCTCTGTGGAAACAGTTCTCGGGAAAGCTGCAGATGGTGATCGCCTAAGATAGGCCAAGATATTGAAATATCTGAAATTCCAGATGGCCCCCACCTAGGTGTGGTGACCAATATCTAAACTAGAAGCCCTGCAGCTTGGCACATTCACCCCTTGCGGCATGCTCATGGTTTAAACCAATCAATTTTAAGTGTGTCAACCCCTTGAACTAACCAATAATTCTTTCCAGATTCTTTCCCGCCACTTGACACGCTAATCATGTTTTAGAGTTGTTATTTGATTTTCCCACGGTGTGTGATGATTTGCTAAGAGATGCTGTGATGTATGTGGGGATCCCTGCCTTCTCCAAAGAATGTATAAAACTACTGCAAACCCTGGGCTCGGGGCCTCTCAGCGTCACCAGTTGGTGTGTGTGTAGAGAAGACCGAGCTAGCTCACAATAAACACCTCTTTGCTGCTTACATCGATCTTGGTCTCTGGTGGTCTTTTGGGGGTCCCAAATTCGAGCATAACAGAGCCACCCAAGAAAAACACAGCGTCCTCAACATGAAACGGATTTTTAGAGATGTGACAAAACAAAGGAAAAGCCTTTAAGTCTCTATATGCTGCACTTTGGGAAGGGGGAAAACAAGATAGATAAACCCAGGGACACTTAACCCCTGAGCCACAATCCCTAGCCAGGGAGGACTTGGCCTCTGTTTGGCTTGTAAATGTCAGAGTTTCCAGGAAGGTAAACACAACACCTAGTTCTTATAATATCACAGATGTCCCCATAAGATATATCTTAACTAAGATATCTAACACCATGTGACTTCGTCAGCCTAGATAGGGCAGTGAGAACAGCTTGGGCAGAACCCAACATGCTTGACACGCAGGACTGGTGATTAGGACACCTGGGCTGTGAGACCTTTCAACCCAGTCTTGCAGAAGGGTGGCTAGCAGTAACTGTGGAAATAGGTGATGGGTGCACATTACTGTCCTTCAGGAAAAAAAAAAAAGAGAGAGAGAGAGAGAGAGACTGAAATGTGGGAGGCCATCCTAGCAGGTGATTTGAGTTACTCCCTGGCTGGGTGAGAGGTGCTTAGTCACAGCTGTGTCAGAGCTTTCCCCACCCTTTTCCAGGTCCTAGGGCTTGTCCATGCAGAGGCTGTCTGGCCACTCCCTGGAAGACCCAATTGTAGTCCCTGACCCTGGGATGTTGCCCCCCTTAACCTTCATTGGATGGGATTTTCCTTGGAACTTTTTTGTTTTTAGCTGGCTTAGAGGAAAAGAGGTTTCCTTAGCCTCAGGCAATTTTCCATTTGAATAAACTTAATGGCTGTCTGAATACCTTTCAATAGATCTTCAGGGGGCCACAGACTATGCCCCCCCCCCCATCAAAAAGACAGTCTCTAATGCAGTCTAAACCTTTTGAACATTCTCAGAGTTTCCAGGTAATTCATTAGGAAGGCAAATTTTATTTAATTTCCTTCCTAATTTGTCCCATATGTAAATTTGGTGAATCTTGGTCACAAAACCAAGTGCAAAATGCACCTACAACCTTTAAGAATTGTAGCAACTGAGTCTTTTTAACTTGCTTTCCCTTCTGATTAATTATTGTCTCTAAAATAGTCAAATACATGTCTTTATCAGTAGAAGTTGAATTCCCCATTATTAAAATTTTTTAAAAGTCCCTTCTCTCCAAAAACTGCCTGGTATTTCCGTGACCCTAAAAATGTCACAAATTCTGTATTTCTATAGCGCACTTCCTAACTCAACCTAGTCAATTTAACTCAAGAGCCTCACTTCACAGGGCCACTTCTGCCACAGATCAGTGCTGGCTTCATTTAGGTTTGATTCATGAGTAAACGCTAGGGAGTTTTAAATTAAAGAGACAAGACTCTAATTACCTTTAATACCAGCTCCAGGACGGCTTCTCCTACTCCTGCCTCCAGCCACCTAATGCGGTATCGAGGTTTACAGAAGAGACTAGCGAGAGAGAGAACACGCCAGGGAGTGGGCTTTTGTTGGGGAACAAAAAATTCCAGGGAAAATCCCACCCAGTGAAGGTGAAGGGGGGCAGCATCCCAAGGTCAGGGACTAAGATTGGGTCTTAGGGGCAGTGGCCAGGCATGCCTCTGCGTGGACAAGCCCTGGGACCTGGAAAGGGTGGGGAAAGCTCTGACACAGCTATCTCTAAGTGCCTCTCACCCACCCAGGGAGAAACTCAAATCACGTGCGAGGATGGCCTCCCACAATGAAAGGAGTACCCCAGGAAGATATGGGGTGCAGAGGAGCTTCCTTCATGAAGATCCTGGCTGAGCCCCCAGCTGGTACCTGCCTTGAAAATTAGGATGTCCTCGGTCCCCCAGTTTCAAAGAGTAAACACTTGAGAATCACTGAGGCAAGAGTAAAAAGTAAATTTTATTTAAGAGACAGAACAGAGAGAAAGAGTCCCCTGGAGAGGAGGGGACCCATAGCCAGTGCCCATCTGAGCAGGGGGAGTTTTGCCCCTTTGTAGATTTTAGGATTCCTTTCTTCTCTGGCCGATGCAACCAAAGGCAGGAAGAGTCATCCAGGGAGTGATGGCTTGTGTTGGAAAGCGCAGTCCTTCCAGTCCTCTGGAGGTCTTAGCACCCAGCTGAAGGGGAGGAGCTGTCTACTATTTCCTGGTTTCTGATACTCAGCTACCTGTCCTTTGCCCTGCTCTCAGTGGTTGGCAGGCTGGTTCGATGAATGGATGGGAGGATGTAAAGTGTCTAGAGCAGAGCCTGATACGTGCAATAATTTGCAACTCTGTATTTCTGTTGTCTCAGAGCATACAAATACCTGATTTTCATCTACTGAACATTTGTGTCTAAAATTTTCCACTATTTTAAACCATCTCAACACTGTACATGGAATACCCTTCTTCTCGTGATAGAAAAAGGAGACACACTGTATCACATTTTGCAGAGAATCCAACTACAAATGCACTCCGCATAAAAACTGCGACCTTGTGTTACACTGCCATGTGTTAATCCTTCAAAAACTAAACAGTTATTTGGCATAAAATGGAATAAACAGACATGCTTTTTCCTCAAGGACACTAGCTTTTCAGGTATGGAGTGGGAGGGGCTTCCACTACCCACAATCTGTTTTGGATGTGATTGCCGAATAACAAACTGCCTCAAAGCTTAATAGCAAAAATGTTTGATTGAATATGGTTACAGGACAGCATATGGTGGGGGGACGGGGGAGGTGACTTGTCTCTGTTTCATGTTCTATGATTTCTCATCTAGGAAGACTGGAGACATGAGGGGGGCTTGACCGCAGGAGACAGGAATCACTGAGCGTCTCATTCACATGTCTGGCACCTGGGCCGAGATGCCTTGCACACTGAGCTCAGCAGGACTGTCAGTCGGGTGCCTGGATGAGTCCTCTCCATGCAGCTGTGCTTCCCCAGTGTGGCAGCCTCAGGAGAGTTGGACATAGAACTTGGCAGCTTGTGGCTCCTGGGCACAGGTTCCAGGGGCCAAGGCAGAGGCCCCAGTGCCTGTTACCCCCAGCTGCTAAATACTCATAGGTTTTGCATGGTGATAGATGAGTTTGGAAAATGCTGATAGTCTTAACAGTGATATAAAGGATAATTATTCAAGAAAGGAATCTACGTAGAATTTTCTAACCCAGAACTTGGAGTAACTGGGTATTTATAGATGGAATAGAAGTGAATCGACAGAAAATATGGTGTCCTACGAGGAGTGGCCTAAGAAGCACTTGGAAACAGGTAGAGTTTAAGCTAACATGGGGCAACTCGTGCCCCTGTCTTTGAAAATGGACACTCATCATATACACAGGTTGGCCAGTGACACCTGAAGGTAGCTGTGACTTATTCATACAAGTGTGGCATCCACATTAAAACTCTGCAAAGGAGGCTGCAGTGATATCACAGGGGCTGGGATATAGAGAGTTGGTAGAGTGCTCGCCTCCCATGCACAAGGTCCCATTCAGGAACAAGGAACTTCACCTGCTTCTCACTTCCAGTCGCAAGTCGGCCGCGCCCTCTGCTGGACAGCACAGGTCAGGGCACCACTGGGACTTTTTCCCCACAGGTGCAGAGATCTGTGAGCCAGGTTCTCAGCTGGAGAAGATGCACACGCAAAGAACTACACAGCACGTTCTATCAGTAAAACCTTCAAAGATGAAAATGTTTGAGTATGATCAGTGCTGTGGCGTGTGCACAATTTCCTAGAGGGAAATTTGGCACTATCCTGCAAATATCAAATATCCTATACCCTATGCTCAATAGTATCAATGGCAAAATATTGGAAATCACTAAAATAACCTATAGGACTTGAATCAGATGAAATAATGTGATAGTATGTGGGTAAGGAAATGTAGCCGGGATACGTTTTAACACAACAGCATGATCATTTTTATGTTAAATATGTATATTCAAAAGCAGGAGAGATAAAATATGTAAGCAGGTGCTTATGTACAGACATTGGAATAATAATTTTTTTCCAAAAATTTAAGAACCAACTGAGCAGTTTCAGCAACTGTGGAGGCAGAAATGGAGGCGATTTCATTTTGTTTCTGGATATTCACGTGACCCAGCCTTATAAATGCGCAGTAAAACCTGTCATGAGGCAGTCAATAGAGTCTAAAAATTCAAATCAAAACACAGAGCGATGTTGTTGAGAGATGCATAAAACAACACCCCTGGGCCTGTTTGCTGGCTGGTGGGAGTTCTGGTTCTGGCTGCAGGAGCCAAATCCTTAGGTCCCAGCTGCACATTAGCGCCATCTGGTGGAAGTTGTCACTGACAGCTTACTCTTATTCATTGAGAGATCTGGAGCTCTATTGGAGGCTTCTAGAAGCAGAAGTGATTTCAGGAATAGTGTGGACTTAATGCCTGATTGTCACAGATCTAGAGTCTGGAATGACAGCATGGGAGAGCTGGGAAGCCCACACCACAGCCTCCTTTCCCACATCTGATGGCTCTGATCTCCAAATCCACACCCCCAACACCCTCGCCCCCATGATAGGAAATTTAGCACACATACAACCCTAGGAGAACTGAAAGGGTGGGGAGCAGTACCCACCACCAGTGGTATACATTCCCATTTTCCCAGGGAACACTGGCTTTACTTTTTATAATAGTTCAACACTAGTTATTTTGGCTGGGAAATTGTGGGCTCTTCATCATGATCTTCTTTGTATTTATCTGTATTTCAAAACATACATGTTTAAAATCAATCATCTGTTCTTTCATTAAATGAGAACATGCTGTGATCAATAACTGTGTTACACACGCAAGTTTAGGGTTATTAAAAGCCTGTTCTACTGGCTTTTAATAACCCTAAACTTGCATAATGCCTGGCACACAGTAAGCGCTCAGTGTTTGTTGAATGAATAAAGGGTGCCAGATGCTGGGGGGAGCCAACTAGAAATGAGATAATGAGATAAGACCAGGCGCTCACATCATAAGAGCAGGCCAAAATGAGATCCCTGAGGTGCAGTCTCCCCTCGGGGACCAGCGGGTGCCACACCCCACTTCCAGGTGCCCTCCACCCAGGACCAACCCTCCCTCCCTGGTTACCTCCACCATCCTGAGCGCGGAGACACCAGCTAACAACAGGCAACACACCTACCAGATGAGAAGGGAATCAGGAAGGATACTGACCTCCAACCAAAGCAATCCCTGTTTCTTCCTTTGAGAATCTTTTTCTTTTTTTCTTTCTTCTCCCTCCCTATTCTTCTGCCCTCACATCCCCAACATATGTGAAACCAAGTACTTTGCATGGATTAGGATATTGAGGCCTGAGATGACTGAGTAGTATATTACAGTTGTGTTGTACATTCATTACTTTTTCTTTCTTTCTTTTTGTTTTTCTCCAATTTTTACTATTTTCACCTTTTTATTTTTCTTAATATATATGGGTGTTTGTTTCACATACTCTACTGTCTTCCCAGTTACTTGTCAACCTAAAATTACTTCCTCTCCTGTTGCCTGCTACTACCCTTCTTACTTAGATTTCCCTTTCCCACTTCCTAAGATATAAGAACTCTATATCCTCACCTCTTACCTCCTCAGCATATGGTTCTGCACCTCACCCCTGGTTCTTTGTCCACCATCAGAAACTGTAAACCTTTTTCAAACCTACTGATTTTATTGTATATGATAATTGAATTCACCATTTCTGTACATTGTGATCAAACTCTAAACATCTATTCCCAAGTATGTGTTTTTAGGTGGCATATTGTTTATATTGGGATCTGTTAACATTGTCCTTCCCGTCAAAGGAGAGGCTTTGGATCCCTACAGGGGCACTACAAGCCTATAGGGTAAAAACGGTAATGCCTTGAATCCACAGAGCTAGAAAGGAAGACATATGAGCAACATGAAAGGACAAGGGAAGAAAGTCCCCAAACAAGCCAAGATACCACATTATTAGAATCCATGGCCAGCACCTCAGATGAAATGACAGAGACGGTGTTCAGGATGGACATAATGAAAATGGTCTGTGAATTAAAGGATGATATTAGAAAGCAAATGCAGACAGCAAAAGATCACTTTGAAAAAGAGCTACCTAAACAAATACAGGAAGCCAAAGATTACTTCAAGAAGGAGATAGAGGTTCTAAAGAAAAATCAAACAGAAATCCTCAAAATGAAAGAAACAATAAACCAAATTAATAATTCAATTGAAACCATCACCAACAGATTAGACCACTTGGAAGACAGGACCTCAGACAATAAAGGCAAAATATATAACCTTGAAAAGAATATAGTCCACACAGTGAAAATGGTAAGAAAGCATGAGCAGAACATTCAAGAAATATGGGATAGCATAAAAAGACCAAATTTAAGAGTTATTGGGAGAGAGGAAGGCATAGAATTCCAAACCTAAGGAATGAACAACTTATTCAATGAAACAATATCACAAAATTTTCCAAACATAAAGAATAAAGTGGAAAACCAAATTCAAGAGGCTTATAGGACTCCAAATGTACAAAAGCACAACAGAACCACACCAAGGCACATTATACTGAAAATGCCCAACATACAGAATACATAAAGAATATTAAAAGCCACGAGAGAAAGGAATCAGATTACATATAGGGGGAGACTAATTAGGTTATGTGCAGATCTTTCAACCCAGACCCTGAAAGCTAGAAGATTCTGGAACAACATATATCCAACTTTGAAAGAAAATGGATGACAACCAAGAATCTTGTACCCAGCAAAATTAAACTTTAGATTTGATGATGAAAAAAACCTTTATGATAAGCAAAAGTTAAAAATTTTACAGGTAGAAAACCTGCACTACGGAACATCCTTGGAAAATAGCCTATGAAGAGGAAGTGAAAAACTATAGTGTTACCCCCTTTCTCCACAGAAAAGTCTTAACTGGACTTCTCCCGAAAACCTCACCATGGCTGATTTTAGGACTGTCAGCAAAAGAGTCTCTGCAAAAGAGTTCAATGTAGATAAACTCCCTATTGTCATGTTGCTCTGTCTTACTTGGCCACTGGTGGGAAAAAAATCATCATTCCAGGTGCTGGACACCCCCTTGCTAGTTTTTCACAAACATGTATCCAGTATAGTAGTTTGTAGAAATGTGTAAACAAGGCCTCTGGCCTTGAGCTGGGGCTTCACAGAAATGTCTACATTTCTAAGATAAGAGAAGTTTCCAATTGGGCTCCATGGTAACAGCTGGCAGGGGGAGGAAAGAAAGGGGTGCTGTCCTTGAAGGGTTAACTTGCCCAGAACAGTGAAAGAAAAAAGCTGCTTTATGTGACTTCAGCAGACTGTGAACTTCTGAGCCCTCCCCTTACATGCTGGGTATAAAACTCTGAAACTACCTGAACTCAGGGTTCAGGGCATTGATTGATTACAGCAAAAGCTGTGCCCTCTGAACCTGGCTGCAGCCAAATAAAACTGTTTCCTGCTATCTTCGGTGCCTTGCCTCGTCTGTCCCTACAACAAAATGACAATGAAAATCAGCAGAGATGCATTACACTTAGGAAAATCTAATCAAAGGAGAAATCAAGTCAAGTTAGAAAACAAAAATAAACACAAATGGCTGGGAATAAAAATCATGTCAATAATATCCCTAAGTGTTAATGGCTTAAACTCACCAATCAAAAGACATAGGCTAGCTGATTGGAATTAAAAAAAAAAAAAAAAAAAAGACCCAACATTATGCTGCCTCCCAGAGACTCATCCCATAGGAAAAGACATAAGTAAAGTAAAGGTTAAAGGATGAGAAAAATCATACCACTCACATGGACTGCGGAAGCAAGCAGGGTTTCCATCCTCATATCAAGTAAAGTAGACTTTAAGTTAAAGTTAATCAAAAAGGATAAAGAAGGACATTTCCTACTGCTTAAGGGAACCATACAGCAACAAGACATAACAATTATAAAAATATATATATATATACCCCCCAATATGGAGCATCTATGTTCATCAGACAAACTCTTCTCAAGTTCAAGAGTCATATTGACCACAACACAATAATTCTGGGTGATGTTAACACACCTCTTTCATGACTGGATTGATCTCCCAAACAAAAGCTAAACAGAGAAAATAGAGAACTCAATAATACAATTGATAACTTATACTAAACTTACATATATAGAATATTTCATCCTTCAGTGAGTGAATACACTTTCTTCTCAGCAGCACATGGATCCTGTTGGGAGTCGCCTGGGCTACAAAGACTAACTTCCCCATCCCCCAAGAAGAGCCATCCAATGGTGAGCCCTGCTGGCTCACATGATCCTTACCAGCCAATCAGACTAGCCCTGCTGGCTCACATGATCCTTACTCACCAATCAGACTAGTCCTGCTGGCTCACATGATCCTTACCCACCAATCAGACTATCCCTCCTGGCTCACATGATCCTTACCCACCAGACAGAAAGCACCCCATGCCAACTGTCAAACCATTAAACTGTTAAACTGTCACAACTGTAAAACCACCCCCAGCTCTAAAAATAAGTAGAGCTGATCCTCAATAAACGGGCATTTTCTCTGAAGATGAGCCTTCATCGTTCTTTCAGATCCTTCTCTAAAATAGACCATATATTATGCCAAAAAGCAACACTTAACAAAAACAAAAAAGTAGAGATACTACCCTGCATTCTATCAGATCACAATGGAATGAAATTAGAAATCAATGATAAAATAAAAAATAAAAACTACTCCATACTTGGAGACTAAATAATATGCTACTGAATGAATAATGGGTTCCAAAAGATACCAAGGAGATTAAAACATTCTTACAGGCAAATGAGAATACAGATATAACATATTGAAATCTCTGAGACACTATGAAGGCAGTTCTAAGAAGAAAGTTCATTGCATGGAGTTCATTCCTTAAAAGAAGAAAAAGTCAACAAATAAATGATCTAACATTACATTGCAAAGTCTAGAAAAAGAAAAGCAGTAGAAAACAGTAGAAGGCAGAAAATAATTGAAATCAGAGTGGAAATCAATGAAATTGAAAAAAAAATTGAAAAAATTGACACAACAAAATTTGGTTCTTTGAAAAAAATAAATAAAATTGACAGACCCTTAGCCATGCTAAGAAAGAGAAAGAGACAGAAAAGTCAAATTACTAACATACGTGATGAAAAAGGAAGTATCACAACAGACACTACAGAAATACAGACAAAAATTAGAATTATTTTGGAAATGTGTACTCCAATAAAATAGAGAATATCAAAGGCATCCACAAATTTTTAGACTTATATGATTTTCCCAAAATCAGTTGGAATGATATACACAATTTAAACAGGTCAATTTCAAGTGATGAAATAGAGGATGCCATCAGAAGCCTACCAACCAAGAAAAGCCCAGGGCAGGATGGATACACAGCTGAGTTCTACAAGATCTATAAAGAACTAATACGTATACTCTTCAAATTATTTTGTGAACTAGAAAAAGAGGAAACACTTCCAAACTCATTCTATAAGGCCAATATCTCCCTGATTCCAAAACCAGGCAAAGACACATCAAAGAAAGAAAACTTCAGAACAATATCTCGAATGAACATAGATGCAAAAATTCTCAATAAAATTCTGGCAAATCAAATACAAAAACATATCGAAAAGATAGTGCACCACGTTCAAGTGGGGTTCATCCTATGGATGCAAGGTTAGTTCAACATACAGAAATCAATACATATAATCCTTCACATCAAGATACTTAAAGATAAGAATCATATGATCATCTCAATAGATGCAGAAAAGACATTTGACAAAATACAGCACTGCTTCATATTCAAAACACTAGAAAAACTAGAGATAATAGGAACCTATCCCAACATCATAAAAGCTATCTATGCTAGGCCCCAGGCCAACATCATTCCAAATGGAGAAAAATTGAAAGCATTCCCTCTAAAAATTGGAACAAGATTGGGATGCCCTCTTTCACCACTTCTATTTAACATAGGTCTTGAAATACTGATCACAGCAACTAGACAGACAAAAAGAAATTGAAGCGATATGGATAGGAAAAGAAGAACACAATTTAGCACTATCTGCCGACAATATGATCCTATACCTAGAAGACCCAGAAAATTCCACCAGAAAACTTCTAGAACTAGTAAATGAATTCAGCAAAGTAACAGGATACAAAATCAACACCCATAAGTCAAATGAATTTATGTATATCAGTAACAATTCCTCTGAAATGGGAATGAGGAGAACTACCCCATTTACAATAGAACCCCCCAAAAATAAAATACTTGGGAATCTACCTAATGAAAGAGGTCAAAGACCTCTACAATGAAAACTACAGAATGCTAAAGAAAGAAATTAAAGAAGACCTTAGAAGATGGAAATATCTCCCTTGTTCTTGGATAGGCAGAATTAATACTGGCAAAATGACCATACTACCAAAAGCACTATACAGATGTGATACAGTTCCAATCAAAATCCCAATGACATTCCTCATAGAAAAAGAAAAAGCAGTCATGAAATTCATCTGGAAAAATAAGAGACCCAGAATAGCTAAAGCACTCCTTAGCAAGAAGAGTAAGGCAGGTGGCATCACTATATCAGAACTTAAACTATACTACAGAGCAATAGTCACAAAATAGCATGGTATTGGCACCAAAATAGACTGATAGACCAGTGGTACAGAATAGAGGACACAGAGACTATCCCACATAATTACAGTTCTTTTATAATAGATAAAGGTGCCAGAAACATACATTAGAGAAAAGATAGCCTCTTCAACAAATGGTGCTGGGAAAACTGGAAATACATATACAACAAAATGAGATTAAACCCCTATGTCTCACCATGCACAAAACTCAACTCAAGGACATAGGAATTAAACCAGAGACACTGTGCCTATTGGAAGAAAAAGTGGGCCCAAATCTCCATCATGTCAGATTAGGCCCCAATTTCCTTATTAAGACTCCTATAGCACAAGAATTAAAATCAAGAATCAATAAATGGGATGGGTTCAAACTAAAAAGCTTCTTCTCAGCAAAAGAAGCAATCAGTGAGGTGATAGAGAGCCTATATCTTGGGAGAAAATTTTTACCAATATCACATTAGATAGAGCACTGATCTCTAGGGTATATAAAGAACTCCAAATGTTAAACACCAAAAAACCAAATAACAACATCTATAAATGGGCCAATGAGCTGAACACACACCTCTCAGAAGATGATATACAAGCAAGCAATCAACAAATATGTGAAAAAAATGTTCAACATCTCTAGCTACCACAGTCTGGCTGGGCACAATTCACGAGCCACTTATCAAGCAGAAACTAACTTTATTTTTAGAACACACACACCGCACCACACGAGCTCTTCAGGAATTCCCTCAGAGCCCAACTGCCACCACTGGCTTGCCACAAGCCTCTCAACACCCCCACTCCTCCTGCTCTTGAGGCCCATTGGCTGGGTCGAGTGGGCAGAGCCAAAAAAAGTCCCCCAATGAGCAGCTCCATGGTTTGTAATAGCAAGGAAACAGCCCAATGAGCATCACCACAGAGGAGCCAATCAGCTGGCAGCTAGAAGTTTGCTGGGGCCGCTGTGAGCCAATCATCAGCTGGCAGCTGGAAGTTTGCTGGGGCCCCTTCAGCTGTGGCTCTCAACATCTAGCAATTAGAGAAATGCAAATCAAAACTATTCTAATATTTCATCTCACTCCAGTCAGAATGGCAGCTATCAAGAATACAACAACAATAAGTGTTGGTGAGGATATGGGGGAAAAGTCACACTCATACATTGCTTGTGTGAATGCAAATTGGTGCAGCCGATCTGGAAAGCAGTATAGAGAATCCTTGGAAAACTGGGAATAGAACCAGCATTTGACCCAGCTACCCTACTCCTCCATCTATACCCAAAGAAATTAAAAACATACTTCAGAGATACAGCCACATCAATGTTTATAGCAGCACAATTTGCAGTAGCTAAACTGTGATACCAACCTAGATACCCTTCAGTAGATGAATGGGTAAAGAAAATGTGGTATATATATACAATGGAATATTATTCAGCAATAAAAGAGAATAAAATCACAGCATTTGCAAGAAAATGGATGGAGCTGGAGAACATAATTCTAAGGGAAGTTAGCCAATCCCCCAAAAATCAAATGCCAAATGTTTTCTCTGATATAAGGAAGCTGATTCATAGTGGGGTTGGGAGGGGGAACATGGGAGGGTTGGTGAAACTCTACATAGGCAAAGGGGTAGGAGGGTAAGGGAGGGGGTATGGGGGTAAAAAAAGATGATGACATGAGATGGACATCATTACCCTAAGTACATGTATGAAGACGCGAATGGGTGAATACACTTTGTACACAACCAGAGATATGAAAAATTGTGCTCTACATGTGTAATATGAATTGTAATGCATTCTGCTGTCATATAGAATAAATTAGAAGAAAAAATAAATTAAGGGCTGGGGCTGTAGCTCAAGTGCAGAGCGCTTGCCTGGCATATTCGTGATGCACTGGGTTCAATCCTCAGCACCACATAAAAATGAACAAATAAAATAAAGGCATTCTGTTCATTTACAACCACAAAAAAAATTCTTTTTAAATAAAAAAATAAATTTAAAAAAGAAAATAAAGTAACTATCAATCTAGGATTCTGCACCCCGTGAACCCATCTTTCAAAAATAGGTGAAGCACTGGGCAGCAGGCGGCCAGCTCAGCGGCCACTGAGGCCCATGGCTGCACAGGCTCGTGGTTGGTGCTCTTTTTCAGAGTCAGGTGTAGATGGCTGTAAGTGGCAAGGGCAGCGTGCTGAGCATTCATCCTGGACAACTTTTCCTAGCCCATTTGCAGCCACGAAGCCCCCCTCAGCCTCCTGAACTGAACAATATATGAGACCAAAACTCAATGTAGAAGCGTGGATGAGAAGACTTATTCCAGGGGAACAAGAATGATGGTGGTTTGGTCTAGAGACTTCTTTAATGAGGAGAAAGTGATTCCCATAGAGTTTGAAGGTAGAGTCAACAGCGTTAACCATTTGCTAATTGCTTCAATGTCAAGTATTAAAAAGGAGAATCTTGACGAACTCTAAGGATGTGCATTTCCCTAACTGCTAATAAGGTTGAACATTTTTCCATCTTTTTATGTTGGCCATCTGTATTTCTTCTTTCCAGAAGTGTCTATCTAATTTGTCTACCCAATCATTAATGGTGTTATTTGACTTTGGGGTGTTTTTTGAGCTCTTTATATATTCTAGATATTAATCCTCTGTCAGAAGCATAGCTAGCAAAGATTTTACTCCATTATATAGGTTGTCTTTTAACATTCCTAATTGTTTCCTTTGTTGTGTAGAAGTTTGTAAATTTGATGCCATTCCATTTATTTATTCTTGGCATCATTTCTTGAGATTCAGGGATGTACAGAGAAAGTCATCTTCTGCGCCTATATGCTGGAGTGTGAGCCTTATATTTTCTTCTAGGAGTTGCATACTTTCTGTTCTAACTACTAGGTTTTCAATCCATTTTAGGATGATTGCTGTGCCGGTGAGAGACAAGGCTCAACTCCATTCTCCTACATATGGGTAACTGTTTTCCCAGCATCATTTGTTTAAAAGGCTATCTTTTCTCCAGTCTCTGTTTTTGGTATCTTTGTCAAGGATTAGATGAATGTAGATGTGTGGAATTGTCTTGGTGTCTTCAATTCTGTACCACTGGTCTCTGTGTCTGTTTTTATCCCAATACTATACACTTTTTAAAAATTACTATAGCTGTATAGAATAATTTGAGTCAGGTATCACAAGACCTCTAGCATTGCTTTTTGGCCTGGATTGCTTTGTCTATTCTGGGTCTTTTATTCTTCCTAAAATGAATTTAGAGCTGTTTTTTCTATTTCTGTCAAGAATATCATAGGTATTTTGAAAGAGGATTTAATTGAATCTACATATTGCTTTTGGCAGTATACCTACTTTAATTATGATACTCATTCTGTCTACCCATGAACAAGCGGTGTCTTCATTTCTGAGGTCGTCTTCAATCACTTTCTTCAATGTTCTATAGTTTTCATTGTAGAGATCATTCACATCCTTGGTTGGATTCATTTCTAGGTAATTTTTGGAGGCTATTGTGAATGAAATTGTTTTTCTAATTTCTTTCTCAGCAGAATAGTTATTGGTGTATAGAAAGGCCATTCATTATTTGTAGGTTAATTTTGGAACCTGCAGCTTTGCTAAATTTGTTTATTAGCACTAGCAGCCTTTTGATGGAGTTTTTTGGATCTTCTACATACAGGATCATATCATCTGCAAACGGAGATAGTGTGCATTTTGCCTTCATACTTTAATTCACTACTCTTGCAAAAATGATCTGGCTAGAATTTCTACCTTTGTATTGAATAGGTTTGGTGGGAGTGGACATCCTTGTCTTGTCCAGATTTTAAGGGAAATGCTTTCAGTTTTTCACATTTATTATGAGGTTGGTTTTGGGTTTTTCTTAAATAGCCTTTTTGATCTTGAGGTAAGCTCTTTCTCTTCCTAGATTTTTCCTGTTTTTTTATCATAAACAGGTGCAGAATTTTGTCAAGGCCTTCTCCTCTTCTATTGAGATGACTAAGGCAAGTAATATGTGTCCTTCAGTCTATTTATGGGATAAATTATGTTCACTGATTGGTTTCTATTAAACTATCCTTGTGTTTATGGAACAAAATAAACTTCTTTATGTGGTAAAGTATTGTTGAACATGATTTGCTAATATTTTATTCGTATTTTTTCCTTTAAGTCCATGAGGGGTATTTTGCTGTAGTTTTCTTTCCCTGATGTATCATTATGAGGTTTTGGTGTGAATGTGAATATTGGTTTCATAGAATGAATTTGGAAGTATTCCACTTATTTCTCTCATGGAATAATTTAAGGAGTATTGATGTTATTCTTTAAATGTATGTAGAATTCACTGAGAATCCATCGGGGCTTCCCTTTACTTTGCTGGAAGGATTTTTTTATTGGTGCTTTTATCTCATTTTTTTTTTTCTGTTTAGGTTTTCCATCTCTTCTGGACTCAGTTTTGAAATATTTAATTAATCAGATATGTCACAATTTGTTTGAGGTTTTTATAATGTATAAGAGTGTAAGTTTTCAAAATATTCCTGAATGATATGCTGGATTTCTGTGAGAATGTATTGATTTCTCCTTTTACATCACAGTTTTGTAAATGTGGGCCTTCTCTATTTTGTTTAGTTAGGCTAGGGACTTATTAATAATCTTTACCTTTCAAAACTCCAATTCTTTGTTTCATTGATCCTTTGTATATTTTATTATGTTCATTGATTTCACCTCTGATCTTAATTACATCATTCCTTCAACTGGCTTTGGAATTGGTTCATTCTTCTGTTTCAAGGAACTTGAGCTCCATCATTAGGTCGTTTACTAGGGATCTTTCTGATTTTTCCTGTAGGTACTCATAGGATGAACTTTCCTCTTACAATTGCCTTAATAGTGTCCCCAAGGTTCTGATATATTCTTTAATTATTCTCATTTGAGTCTAAGAATTTTTAAATTTCTCCTTTCATTTATTCTATTACCCATCATCATTCAAAAGGCATATTGTTCAATCTTCATTGTGTTTATATAGTTTCGTAGGATTTTGTTTTTTTGATTTCTTTTTTTTTTTTTTTTTTTGGTACACATCCCCAGCCCTACTTTGTATTTTATTTAGAGACAGGGTCTCATTGAGTTGCTTAGGTCCTCTCTTTTGCTGAGGCTGGCTTTGTACTCACAATTCTTCTGCCTCAGTGCCCTAACCACTGGGATTACAGGCATGCCCCATCCCACCTGGCTGTTTTGTTGATTTCTAATGTCATTCCATTATGATAAGATGCAAGGAAATTTTTTTTTCATATTTCTATTTTTTTGTAAACTAGAATATGGTCTATATTGCAGAATGTTCCATGAATCACTGAAAAGAAAGTATATTCCGTTCTTGTTGGATGAAATATTCTATAGATGTCTGTTAAATCCATTTGATTTGTAATATTTCTCAGGTCTAAAGAGTTTTTACTGAGTTTATGTCTGCATGGTCTATCTGATGGTGATAGAGATGTGTTGTAATCACTCAAATTATTATACTGGGGTCTATCTGATGCTTCCATTGGAGTAGTGTCTTTTTCTATAATTACACACACCCATGTTTGGGGCACACTGTGGGAAGCTGTTCTCACATGTGATTGGTCTACCTCCCTGACTGGGTGTGAGGTGCTCAGACCAGCTGCTTCATAGCCTTCCCCACCCTTTCCAGGAGCAAGGGCTTGTCCGTGTGGGGGTGTGACTGACCATTGACCTGGAAACCAATCACTGACCCTGACCTTGGAATGCTGTCCCCCTCGACCTTCATTGGATGGATTTTCCTCTGAATTTATTGTTCCCCAATAAGAGCCCACTCTCTGGCGTGCTTCTTCCTCTCTCCTGCTGGTCTCTTGTGGAAACCTCACTACCGCCAGGTGCCTGGAGGCAGGAGGCAGGAGAAGCCATCTCTGAGCTGGGCAAGAAAAAGGTAAATTGAGTTTTATGGGTCTTTATTTTGATCCCACTATGTTTGGAACCTCTAGTATGAAGCTAGTGTGCTGGTCGCGTGGCAGAGCATACATATTTATAATTTCTATCCTATTGGATTTTTTTTTTACCAGTATGAAGTAAAAAAATAAAAAAAGTAGGTAAAGTATAGACATGTCAGATAAGCAAAAGCTAAGAGCCCCACCAAAGGATATTCAAGTGTCGCTCACTAGACAGAAGGAAAGTGACCCCAAACAAAAGACCTAGATGTATGAAATGAATATGTGACAAATCCAAGCCAATGTAAAGCAAGATTTTGCAGTTAAAAGGCAGAATTAAAATAGACAACAAAAGAGGCTAGTGTTGTGGCTCAGCAGTAGAGTGACTGCCCAGCACATGTGAGGGTAAGATGCTCAGCACCACATAAAAATAAATACATAAAATAAAGGTATTGTGGTCAAACTACAACTAAAAAAATACTAAAACAAAATAGACAACAAAAATATCCAGGGATCATAGTTTACAAAAGATTACTGGTATTCTAAGGCTCTTGTTTTTGGAAGAAGGGTAAAGGTACCAATTTTAGACTAGTGAGTTATACATATGTGTTATAGTATATAGGCTAACAACCAGAAGGAAAAGAAACAGGATATATAATTTACAAAAAAATAGAGGAAGATAATTTAAAAATCCGGAAATATCTAAGAGAGAACAGAGAAATAAACCGATGCTGGGAGTGGGTTTGGTACCTGGAAAGAGCACAGAGTGCAAACCAAACCAACTCTGCCTGCACCTGGCTCTGAGGCTGGAGCTCTGGACAGTTCAGCCATTGGTCAGACTCTTTAAACTCAGTGTCCCATTTGTGAAAATGGAGGACAATGGGGTCAGCAGTGGAGTCAGAAATGAGGCATGTGATTCCCCCAGCGTCGGGTCTACACACCTTCAGTATTCCATGAAAGACAGGGGAGAAGAATGAGTGAGGGAATGAGTGGCAGATCAAACAGAGGGAGAAAACAAACTAAAAAATAACATGGATTAGAGAATAGAAGTACTGGTTTCACTTCTGTTGTCTTAAAGAAGAAGTTAAGAGTCAGAGTCCACATTTTCTTCTTTGTCTTTTTGAAGTGGCCTCTTACATTGTTTCCTAGTCTGACCTTGAACTCATGGGCTCAGAGATCCTCCTGCCTCAGCCTCCTGAGTAGCAGGGAGGACAGGCGAGCATCTCTGTGCCCAGCTGAGTCAGCTTTCCTAAGCAGGATTGTGGGCAGCTGAGAAGGTCCTCAGCACACAGCTTGAGGATCAGAAAGCACATTTAGGCTCTCAACTAAAGCACACCTGCAGGTGGGGCAGGCAACCTCTGGTCCATAAAGCTAGGCGGGGCCATCCTTGCTCAGCCCAGTGCCTTGGCAGCCTTGGTTCTGGGTTCCAGTCCCAAAATTCCCCCACAGCCATTGCTGGGCTACTCTGCTTTGGGGACATCGGAGAAGACAGCTCCTTTCCAGGTAGGAGGAGAGTCCCCAATCCTGAGGGGCCACTTCAATGCCCATTGAGAAGGCCCTCCTGACTCCCACCTTGGGGTCCTGCCCACTGGTCCCCAGCTGAGACCTTACTAGGTTCCTGATGTGCTCAGATCTGAACAGACTGACTTCGCCCCATCCCCCTAGCAGGCTGTCACTTCCTTTTCCTTCTTGGCATACTCTGTGCGCTGCTCCTCTGGCTTGTTTTCCTGGCAACAAAGAAGCATGCAGATGCCGTCACCAAGAAGGTCCAGGTGGCTTGTCGGCTCTGCCCTCCTCCTGGAGCTGAGGGCGGTGGCCAGGAGCCCTCTCCACTCCCCTGTTCCACAAATGACTCACGACAGAGACACAGAGACGTCTAGCTGGTCCCAGGTTGTTTAATAGGGGACACCAATGGTCAAGATGAAGCTCAGCTTAAGGAGTCTCCTGCTGCCACCCAGACGGGCAGGAAAGAGGTCCTCGGGGCAAGTCCAGCCCGTCTTGCCAGCCCCAGATCCAGATGGTCCAGGTCGGAGGCAGTGGCTGCTGACCAGACACTGAGCAGCTCATCTGCCCTGGTCCCTGGGCTCCGGGGCCTGCCAGGGAGGGGCTTCCTCTGTCACTTGGGGTTGCTCTCAAGCACCTGCCGGACCCTCTGCATCCCTGAGAAGGAGAAGTGAGGGCTGTGAGCGCTGGTGCTGCACAGGTGGGGACCAGCAAACCCTTGCGAGCGGCGGGGACAGGCAGCTGCTCACCCAGGCGAAGCCGCTGGGGCCTGTCTGAGAAGACCACGCGGAACCAGCCGGGCTCTTTACATTCAAAGACCTTGCCGAAGGACAGCAGCACCTTATTGTCCAGAAAACGGCGCCACAGCAGCCTCTCCTCCTCAAAGGTGGCCTTGCGCAGGTACTGGAAAGGGGCGGGTAGAGGCTCAGGATACAGAGGAGACCCCCAGGGCCTCTCACCTGCTGGAAGGAGGCTTGAGCCCCGCCAGCCTGCACCCCAGCTCACCTTCCTCAGGTCAACCCAGATGAAGAAGCCTGCCCCACGACTCAGGAAGGGGACCCCTAGGGCCCTGAGCTCCTCTGAGACGTAGGTGTGGGCAGCCTTGAGCCGGGCAAGGTTTTCAGGCAGGTACACGCGGTTGATCCAGTCTGAGTGAAAGGGCAACCAAAGAGAGGTCTTCCCTCAGCCTTCTCTCCCAGGCTAGTCTCAAGAGCACAAGGTCACGGCTGATGAGACCATGGAGCCCCTCAGGCTGGCTGATGGGGTGAGGAGGAGGGAGGATCAGGAGGGGCAGGAATTCAGGGCCCTGTAAGGCCCCCCTCAACCCTGAGGGCTCCAGCTCCAGCCTCCACACGCCCAGTAGAAGCCCAGAGCACAAAGCCCCTCAGGATGCAGAGCAAACGAAAGATGTACCTGGTTACAAAGTGAGGCTTCGGAGCCACACAGACCAAGGGCTAGATCTCAGCCAGGCACTGATGGATGATCACCCATCTATGTATTCGTGTGCCTACCACCATAGGCAGGATTAGGAATGGTTCCCTCACTCCAGAAAACACCCTCATGCCACTTACAGCCACGTTGGCCTCTGCCCCACAACCTGATCTGCTTCCATCACTCTAGTTTGCCTTTTGCAAAATGTCCAGGAAGTGGAACATTATGGTATGTAATCCATTGAGACTAGCTTCCTTCACCAGCCTAATACCTCCAGGACGAATCTGTGCTGTCAGGGATCTGATTGCAGAAGCACTGCATGGTGCAGATGTGCCCATGTGGTGGTGTCTGTACCCACTCACTCAGGGAAGAACAACCGGATTGTTTCCAGCTCAATTTCCATGTGGGTTTTTGGGTGCTTGTGTGTGCACTATCTAGAGGTGGGATTGCCGGGTGGCTTGGTCAGTGTTTTTATGAGAAATTGGCAAATGGCTTCCAAAGTGGCTAAACCATCTGAATCCCCAGCAGCAATGCATGAGAGTTCCAGCTGCTCTGCCTTCTGCTCAGCCGGTGACGTCGCCTGTGTTTTTAACAATGTTATATGTTACAGTGGATGTGGGGTATGTGGTCCTTCTTTTCCTCATGATGAAGAAAATATAAGATTTTGAGCTTCTAGGGTCCTAGGGAGTTACAAATGAGACACAGCAAGAGCACCTGCAGGGCTCAGTAAATGGTGGCCATGACGGGTCCCTTGCCATCTGACCTGGCTATCTGACCCTGCCAGCAGAATACAGCCACTGATCCCTGGTGGGTCCCAGACAGACCACAACCTTTCCCCCTCTCCCTTTCAGGGCACCAAATCCAGGCAGTCACCTCGGTCCTGGAGCAGCTGTGCCACCTGGTACTGGACCAGGCCACTGAGGCCGTGATAGTGGCAGAGGGAAGCCACAGCGGTGGCCACGTCCTGGTTTTCTGTATACAGCGTGCCAACGTGGAGCCCAGACATCCCGAAGTCCTGCAAGAAGAGACAGCCGAGGCCGTGGCCACCCTCCACGAGCTGATTCCACCCACCTGTCTGCCCCCCGTCTCTCTGACTCCCCGCAGCCACCCAGACACTCACCTTGCTCATGCCCCACAGTACGTGGGTCCTCTGGGGGTCGGGCAGCCTGCAGAGGGCACAGTGTGGGAACAGAGGCAGCCAGAACCAGGGCGCCCAGGCCCATTTCCACGAACAAATGAGAAGATGGATGGACAGATCGGGTCCTGGGTCCTGGCCCTGTTTCCATCTCTCAGAACCTCTAATTCCTGTGCATCCTTTAGAGCAGGGTTAGCAAACAACAGCCTGGAAAACCTACCTGGTGTCTGTTTTCTTAAATAACATTTCATCAGGACAGAGCCACGCTCACTGGCTGACACAATGTGCATGACAGAGTTGAGCGAGAGGCCACGAGGCCTGTAAAGCCTTAATTTTATGTACCATCTGGCCCCTTAGAGGAGAAATTTGCCAACTTCTGATCTAGAATACAGCTCAAGTGTCACATCCTCAAAGACCTCCCAAGTCTCTCCAGCCAGTGGGGTACCCCAGCAGGTCATCCCAGAGCTCCCCAGAATTCTCCATTTAGCACTTGCCACCACCGAGGTCAAAATGACTACCTGGGTGTTGTGCTGCTAGGGTTTTGGGTTTATCAAAGGTTCTACATGGGAAGGGCCAAGGTCTTGGTCGTTCACTGATGTCCCCCAGCACTAGCACAGGGCCAGGCACAGAGCAGACCTCCCATAGATACTGTTCCACTGGACAAGAAGGAACGGCCAGGGAGCCAGTTTCCCATCTTCCCTCTGGAGTCCTAGGGCCCCGGGGTTGGAGGTCTCAGGGTCTCCACAGAACAATGTCAAATCCACAGATGCAGCCCAGCCACCCACCTTCTTGGGGGCCTGAGGACCCCTTGGGTCAGCTAGGTGTTAGTAGCATTGCCCTGGCCAGGTCACACCCTGTGGGTGCAGCCACAGAGAGGCCAGTGGGGCTGGCGGGTCAGCTGAGCCCAGGAGCCTCACCTTTGCAGGCTCAGGACACTGTGGAACTCCAGGGACTCCTGGAACACTGACAGCATGTAGATTTCATCCACGATCACGTGCAGCGAGTGCCTGCCGCCAGGAGAGGGCGGGAGAGAGCTGGGCCACAGGTCAGCCACATGTGCTCCCAGGGAGCAGAGTGTCCCAGCCCAGAGGGACCCGCCTACCCAGGGTGTCCAGACTCCTTTTCTCCAGGAACTCCCTTCTTTTGCCTATTTTCTCAACCAGGAAGCAACACTTACAAAGCAAAGGGGACAGGAGCTTGAAGCCCTGTCAGGGAGAGCTTGGACCTCGGGGTCCTCCCTGGAGAGGAACATTTAAGGACGAGGCTCAAGGCAGAAGGACCCACATTCAAATCTGACCAACCCTTGATGTGTCCACTCCGAGGTTCCCAGGGCTCAGATCATGAAGTGTCTATTTCTTAGGGGGGCGTTATGAGGATTAAAAGAAACAGTAAGCAAAGGGCTGGGCTGAGCAGTGAGTGAAGCCATTACTATCATGTGGCAACCCCTGTAATCCCAGCACCCAGGAGGCTGAGACAGGAGGAGGCAAGTTCAAGGTCCACCTGGGCAACTTGGCCAGACCCTGTCTCAAAATAAAACTTTGAAAAGGGCTGGAACGAAGCTCAGTGGTGGAGCACTTGCCTAGCATGTGTAAGGCCCTGGGTTCAATCCCTAGCACCACCACCACAACAACAAAGAGCTTAATTTTAAAAATAACATGGAACAGAGACAAATGGCATCCAGAAAAGCCCTACCCTCTCATTGTCGCGCTGCCAGGGAGAAGCCCGCAGTGGGGTGAGAGGGCGCAGGGCCTGCAGCAGAGCCCACCTCAGAGCCTGGATGGGCCCAGGAGCTACTGGGGGGGACTCACCTCTTGGCAAATCCCAGGAACTCCTGCAGCTCTCCCGGGGAGTAGATGTCCCCCAGAGGATTCTGGGGGTTGATGAGGATGAGGCCCTTGACCTTGACACCCTGAAACCATCCACAGGCAGGGACCTCAGCTCCTCCCCAAGGCCAGGCAGACCCACTAGATGGGGCTCATCCCTGGTGGCTCCCAGGGACGTGAGTGACCTGGGGACATGGTCAGGACCCACACGAAGCACAGTAGGACACAGAATGACATCTGCAGCACTGGGCTGACTGTGAAAAGAAAACCAACACAGAGCACAGAGGGGAATGTGCCCACGAGCCAGGAGAGGGCCTGAGTTGCAAAACTCAAGGGCACGGGTTTCAACTCTCAACTCTCCTACAGTGAACACGTGACCGCTCGGAGGTCCAAGGTAAAATCACCCAAGTAGGCAGATGGTTGAAAAGCAGATTAAAAGGAGCCCCTAGAGAAGGGGGCCCTCTGCATTTCAATCCCCTCTAAGTGAACAGGACCACCCCCTCCACCTCTCAGGAGACTCACTGACCCACAGTCCCCCTGCTCCATACTTGACCCCAGAAGCCGAGTCAGAGGCAGTGGGGAGAGGGGGACATGTTCCACGAAGCTCCCGGGTTGATTCTCTACACAGAGGCATGAGGAGTCTTGTTCCAATGGGCAGAACCTCCAGGTTCTGTGCTACCACACTACCATGTGTCCCCAGCATGGCCACCAACCAGCTCTCAGGAGATGAGCCACGGGAAGAGGGGTCCATGCTGTGTCCAGACCCACCCACTCCCAGCCCTGGTTGGACTCCATCTGCAGACCTCAGATTTAGCTCCTTGCAGGGCCGTCTCCAGCTTCTCCACCGTGAGCTGGAAGGGGCGTGTGTCCTGCCCAGTGACCTGGAAGAAGACTCACCAATGTCTCCAGCCAAATTCAGGGACCCCCAACCCTGAGTTCTCAGGTCCCTCACCCCCCATCGCCTCAGATCAGTCCCTGGAAAACAGGTGGGGCCACTTCCTCTTCCTGTCCTCCACTCCACAAGTCACATCAGGGACACCTCTTATGGCTCTCAGGTTTCCAGCAGAGGCCCACAGAGGTCTTCTGGTAGGATCCCAGGGCTTCCATGTTAAGGTCTCTGTCCCCTGTCCACACCCTTATTTTGGTGGCTGGTCCTTGGATTCTATGTGGTCCCCAGGAATCTTAGAGCCTAGAGCAGGGGACCCTCTAGGACCCAGGCAGAGGCAGCCATGTGGCAATGGAGGGCTCCAAGCCCTTTTCACAGCAGCTCCAGAGCCCTCGGCATGGCCTTCCTCCTGTGCCCACCCACAATTCAGACCCTGGAAACCCCTGGACAGAGGAAGGCCCAGGCCCACCTGGGACACAGGAACTCTCACCTCACTGTCCAGATAGACATAGGCCAGTCGGACGTTGCCATAGAGATAGATATGCTGTGTGATGCCTCCGTAGTAAGGGGTGGGGATCAGGAAAGCCTCTGGGGACAGGAACAGGCAGGACCTGTCATCCTCTGGCTGGAACATTCCCGACCCCTGGGCATCCTGGAGGATCATCTGGAGCACGTTCCAGCTCAATTCCTAAAACGCTAAAGCTCAGGCCACTGACATTGGTCCCCTTCCTAATACAGGTGCTCCTCCACTTATGGGGGTTGTGTTCGGATAATTCACATAATTCCAAAATGTCATTAAGTCAAAAGTACATTTAATCCACCTGACCTGCCAAACCTCCCATCTTAGCCACATGGCTGGCTGTGGGGGGTCCAGGATCTCGTAGCTGCCTGGGAGCTGGGCTCACTCCACTGCCTACAGTAGCAGGAAATACAGCAGCACATACCGCCAGCAAGGACAAGGACCACAGTTCAAAATCTGAAGTACAGCTCCCACTGACTGTACACGCCTTCACACTATGGTCAAGGTGAAAACCCATAAGTCAAGATCTTTTGCAATTAATGACGAACATTGCTGAGCACTTACTATGCCGGGGACTGTGCTGAACCTTTGTTGGGAAGGTCCCTTTCTTTGATTATTCTAGAAGGGGTTGGCAATTGCCTATTATATTCTGACCAGGGATCTTCCTGGTGACTATCTCTTTCTCTGTGACAGTTCCTTAACCTCTGGGCCTCAGGCTCCTCACCTGTAGGAAGGGTTTGCCATAGAAACAACCTCCCTGGAACACTGTGAGGTTAAATGAGATATTATGGATGTGGAGCCCTATGCCAAGGCCTGGAATGTAGTACGTGGTCAACAGACCCACGGCCACTACCAGTAATGGTTAAGCCATGGTGAACAGGCCTCTGTCCCCGGCAACAGACACCCCTGACCAAGGCCAGGTCTTAAGACCACGGCTTGTGCAGCAGGCCTGGCTGGCTGCCTACTCAATGGTCATCCCAGTGTCCCTCCTTGCTAAGACACGAGGGGATGGCAGGCCTTCCCCAGCCGTCGGGGACAAACTAAGTTTAGTGTAAGCCAACCCTGGCTCTCTCCTCCCCTTTGCCCAGGGACTGCTCTGGGAATGGGTTTCAGTCATTGTAGGTCAGTTCAGAGGGCTCTGTGGAGACCCTTCTGGGAAGTGCTCCCCCCACTCCCCTCCCCCGATGTGAAAGAGGTGGCACCAGGTAACCTCCTCCTGTTCCTCCTGCTCTGGGCCATGGTGTCACAGGAGGAGGCAGAAAGCCCAGAGCCAGCTCCCTCTACCCTCCCCTGGTATGGCCACGCCCTGGGAGTCTCCTCAAGCCATTGATGTGAGACCTCAGTGGCCTCCCGTATTCTATTCTAAGCACATTGGGGCAGCCCGTGAGGTCAGACAACTGGGGGTCCTGCCCGTGTAGACCCCAGTTCAGAGCAGACCCTGAGTTCACTTACCCCCCACCTCGCACAGCACCGTGGCCAGAGCAGAGAAGACAGAGGCACAGCCATTCAGAACAACCACCTGGGGGTGACATAAAGGGACAGGATGACGGAGTTCCAAGAGGGAGTGAAAACCCATAACCTCTGTCCCAGTTCAGCACAGAAGAGAGTCAGGTTCCCCCTCAGCATCCTGGGGCTCTGTCTAGACAAAACCCCTCCTCCCCTACAGCCAAAGTCATTTGAGGGGACCCTGCTCTGCATCACCTGAGCAAGACCCCAGAGCTGGTCACTCAGAGGGTCTCGCCTGAAGGTGAGGAGGCCAAGAGGGCTCAGAGCACAATGTGGGGCAGAGATTCTACCCCAACTCTAAATATCTAGGGCCAGCTGAGTGCAGTGGTGCACGTCTGCAATCCCAGCAACATGGGGGGCTGAGGCAGGAAGATCATAAGTTGAGGCCAGCCTCAGCAATTCAGTGAGACCCTAAGCAACTTCGCAAGACTCTCTCTCGAAATAAAAATAATACATAAAAAATGTAGCACCCTGAGTTCAATCCCCAATACCAAAACCTAAAAATTTTAAAAACACATCTAGGGTCAGGGGTCAAGAAGGGAGCAGGCATTGCTCATTCTGTTTTGAACCAAATCAAGATTGACGGCTGGGCTGGGGCTGGGGCTCAATGGTAGAGCGCTTGCCTAGCATGCGTGAGGCACTGGGTTCTATCCCCAGTGCCACCTAAAAATAAATAAATAAATAAACAACAAGAAAATATAAAGGTATTGTGTCCATCTACTACTAAAAAAATATTTAAAAAAATAGGCTGATCTCAATCCACCTTGCCCTTGGCCAGCCAAAAGTGGGAGCAGAGCAAAAGGAAAGAGCAGAGGAGGGGGATACTCACATTCTCTGCTTTGAGGGGTGCTGGGCTCTTGCAGTAGTAAGACAGGAACTTAGCCACTTCCTCCCAGAGGCTAGAGATCAGACAGACAGATAGGCCGTGCTTACCAGAAGGTCCTCAAACCACTGACCACCCCAAAGCTCCTCCGGGGAATTCTCAGGCCCCTGCCATTGTTTTCCCCTCATGTCCCACATGGGCATTATGCCCTGCACCTGTCCTCACTCCCAGGTACCCTCCCACATGTGCTGAGTTTTCTTTCCCTGTAGTTCTACATTTATCCTACACCCTGAGGTCATTTTGAGAACACAACACTATAATTATTAATATTACCATTTTACAGACAAAGAAACAGGTTTAGCCACTGTAATCCCAGAAACTCAGGAGGCTGAGGCATGAGGATCTGAAATTCAAGGCCAACTTCAACAATTTAGTGAAATCATCAGCAATTTGGTGAGACCTTATCTCAGAATAAAATATTAAAAAGACTGGGGAAGTAGCTCAATTGTAAAGGGTTACTGGATTCAATCCCCAGCACAAAGCAGAACAGGTCTGAAGAAATCAAGCCACTTCCTGGTAAGTACAGAACAAAAGCCCAAGCCCAGCGGCCTGTCTCCAGGGCTCACCATCCTAATCACTGTTTAAGAACATGAGCTATAGAATCAGTCTTGGGATCAAGTCCTTGGCCACTGAACCCCTCTGCTCTGGTCCTTGGTGTCTGCTCAGGTAGTAGAGCTAAGCATCAGTGTTGTCCATTACTTCCTCTCTTACAGCCAGGAAAAGCCCAGCCAGCTCCCCAACATGGGATCAAGACTGAGGTGACAGCACCCTGCTCCCTCTCCTGGCACTGTCTGTGCAAGCCACACACACCTCCCCCTCTTTTTTTTTTTTTTTTTTTTTTGGTGGCAATGTTGTATTAAGGGCACTCAACCTGAGTCCAAATTTCTGGGTTTGGTCTCAGCTCTGCCACTGAATGGCTGTGGGACCTTGGCAGAGTCACCTCACAGAGACATGGGATCTGGCTTCTATCAACTACTGACAAGAAGAACAGACTCCTCACCCAAAGGCCCTGCCTGTAGGTCAGACCCAGGTTCATGGAAACCAAACTGGGAGCTCCTGAGCCGGGAGGGGACAGGCAGGGAACCCCAGGACCACCAGGCCTCCAGAACTCCGCCCTTGGCCTTCAGCAGGCTCTCTCCACCTGCCACGCCTGATATTTGGAGCTGGACAATTCTTTGGTGGGGAAGCTGTCCTGTGCACAGTAGGTCTGACAGCAGCTCTGGCCTCTACCCACTGAAGGCCAGGAGCATCTCCACCTCCAAGTTATGACCCTCCAACCTGTGTCCAGGCCTTGCCCAACATCCCTGGGGGAGCAAAACTGCCCATGTTGAGATCCACTGTCCCACAGCAGTACTTACAACAGGTGCCCCCTCCAGTCAGGGTACTGCAGCAGGGGCGGCTCCACCCGCAGCATGTCACTCTGAGTCAGCTGGGGACAAAGAGGAGAGGGACAGGCTGAGGGATCCACTGCCTCCTGCTTCCACAGGGCAGCAGGTCCCAGAGAAACCCCCAGAGCACCAGCTTGTCCCATGCCCATTTTGCAGATGAGGAGACTGAGGATCAAAAAAGTGAGGTGACTCTGCCAAGGTCCCACAGCCATTCAGTGGCAGAGCTGAGACCCAAACCCAGAAATTTGGACTCTGGTCAAGTGCTCTTCCTACAACATTGCCACCAAAAAAAAAAAAAGTTGTGGCTTGCACAGACAATGCCAGGAGAGGGAGCAGGGTGCTGTCACCTCAGTCTTGGCTCCAACTTCTAGAAGGACTGGGGCCACTGTTCTCTGGCAGGTTTGGCTTAGTATCACGCTGTGGAAAAGGTGGCATTTTCTGGACCATCGCCTCTGTGACCAGGTGCTGGGTTAGGCCTCTAGGGCATCACAGGCCAAATGTCAAAGAAGGACTAATAACGCAGGGTCCTTGGGTGTGGGACCAGAGGAATGGGAATCAGCCACGTGTCCAGCCATTTCCCTCCTCCTGGCATCCCTCAGAGCTGGTCCAACATGGTCCCCATGGCCCACTGTGGCTTCTGAACTCTTGATACGTGGTGAGACTAAATGGAGACACTGGATTCTGAAAACTTACTATGAGGAAGTATGTAAACTATCTTGACAGCTGTTATATTGATTACATGGTGAAATGGTCATGTCTTAGTTACATGATGTAAATGAAATAAATTATTAAAATTAATGTTTCCAAGCTTTCTTTTAACTTTTTAATAGAAAATTTCAAATTGCATATGTGACTCGGCTTCTATTTTTTTTCAGTGCTGAGCTGTCTCAGGAAGAGCTGGCTTTAGGGAAAACCTGCTTTGAAGACCCTCCCTACACCCCAACCCCTGGGGCTTGGATTTTTCTCCTTTGGAAAGCTGTCCTCTGGGGAAGCATTGCTGCCTCTACAAACCCAAGCTCCAACTGGAGACCCCCTGCTCAAGGAACTGGATTATGACATCCAGGAACTTTCCAGATTTCCAGGTATCTGAAAGCTATGTTGGAATCAGTCATTTTTTTTTTCAGTTGTAGATGGACACAATACTTTTATTTATTTTTATGTGGTGCTAAGGGTCAAACCACAGAGCCACAACTCCAGCTCAGAAACAGTCTTTTGAGAATTAATTTAATATAGACCAAGCAAAGAATTATAAAAGCAAGGGAATGAGGACGTGAACATAGTCACTTCCCGCTTGTCCTGCGCTGTGCTGCCACCCCACTCTTGGGGTCACGTTCTATATGGTGGGAATACAAATGAGCTTGGGCCACCATATCTCTCTTCCAATCCTGCTGAGCCAGGATGGCACACCTGGAGCTTGAAATTGGTAATGGAAATTACCAAAGTCACGAATCAGGACTTTGGGTTCCCCTGAAGGGCACAGTGGCACAGGCCTCTAATTGGGAGCCTGAGGCAGGATTGAGAGTTCAAGGCCAGTCTCAGAAACTCATCAAGGTCCTAAGCAACTCAGGGAGACCTTGTCTCTAAATAAAATATAAAAAGGGCTGGGGATGTGGCTCAATGGTTAAGCACCCCGGGTTCAATCCCTGGTACAAAGAAAAAAAAAAAGTTCAGCACTGAGTCCCCTGGAGTGAGGGACCCAACACAGCAGGAGGGACCAAAGGGGCAAAGCCTGAACTGATGAAGAATCAGGATCACAGGGAAGTGATGGGCCTAGATCACCCAGAGAGTGGTTCCCAAGGCAACTTGGGTCCCCTGACTCCCTGGCCAGGCCAAGAGCCCACAGCAGGTCCTTTAGGGACAAGTGTTCCAAAGAAGGTTTCCCCTGGACTCACCCGCCTGGACAGCAGGTCAAAGCAGAGTTTGTTCTCACTGATGCCCAAGTTAATGACGCCCTGGAGAGGAGAGGAACGGGGCCATGTGAGCATGGCAGAGGAGTGCCCGCGAAAGGCGCCCACAGCGTCAGCAAACGGGGAGCTCTGCCACCCTGCCCTCCCGCCACCCCTCCTGGTCTCACTCCAGCCCTGCCCCCCTTGGCCTCAGGCTCTCTCTTCCCCTTTCTAAAGTTCTGCTCAAGTGCCATCTCCTCCAGGAAGCCTGCCCCCAATCCCACCTAGAAGGGCTTTTTCTTCTCTGGGTTCCCTGGCTCCTAATCTGTCACCCTCTAGAGCACTGCTCACTGTTTGCTCCAGGCCATGGGGACAGAGTCCACGCTCCACTCCCTGCTGCAGGCCAACTCCCCAAAGATGCACACCCAGGACGTCACAGTATCTCTCAGGAGCTTAGCAGAATCCACACATGTTTACAGGATGAAAGAATGTACACAGAGAACTCTGTTCTCCAGGATCAGAAACCAGGTGGAGGTCAGGGAGAATGAGCCTCGGCGACATGCAGTGGCACACACCTGTGATCCCAGCACCTCGGGAATCGGAGGCAGGTGGATCGCATGTTCATAACCAGCCTCAGCAACTTAGAGAGGCCCTAAGCAACTCAGTGAGACCCTGTCTCTGAATAAAATACCAAAAGGGGCCAGGGATGTGGCTCAGTGGTTAAGCACCTCTCAACTCAATGCCCAGTAATTCCCCACTGAGCTCCTTTATGCGGATGCACCACCTGGTTTACACAGTGACATCTCTGAGGACAGAGGCTCTGTGTCTGCATTAGCCTGGACCTTATCTGAGCACTTGGGATTAAAAGGAACACTGGCTAAAGTGTAGTCATTGGTGGTGGGTAATATGTAACTTTTGGGGTAATTAAAGATGACAGCAGAGAGGGGCAGGCACCCCTTTGTCTGCCACCCTTCTGTGTCTGCACCTTCCCTGTGTGTCTGTGTCTGTCCTTTGTGGGCCTCCCCCACAGGTGTTCCCCACAGGTGTTCCTTTACATACACCTGATCCCCACCCCAGAAGGCCTTTATTCTCATAGGAGACAAATGATGGGAGGCCTAGCCCAAGCTCTCCCTTAGAGTCCCCAGAGACACAGGGCCGCCCTCTGCCCTGCCCCGCACCTCCCCGCCCCCCAGCTGACTACTGACCTTTGCATTAAGGGAAGCAAAAGGGAGTAAAGGAAGAAGGAAAGATGAAAAAATAGACCTGGAATGAGCAGAGATGAAGACACCTCAAAGGCCGTGATCCCCCCCTGGGGGACAAACAGCCAATGCACCTGCAAACCCTGACAGCTCTGCCTTCCAAATACACGCACAGTCCACCCGCTGCCAAGCTCCACTGCGGAGATCCTGGCCCAACCCCATCACCACGCCAGCTTCTCCACTTCCTGTCTTCCCCACTCCCTCACCTATCGTCCAGCCTCATGCACAGTCCAAGGCATCTCTTAAAAACAGAAATCAGGCCATATCACATCTCCCTGCAACACCTCCTTGCCCACTTGATCCAAAATGAGAAGGATTGCTGTGACCCGTGACACCCATGGGACCTATGACCACACCACCTCATGACCTTCAAACCTCACAGCTTCATTGCAGACCAATGGTCCCTTTCTGTCCCTTGAATCATCCAGCATGGTTCCCCCCTGGGCTCTTCCCCAGGTACAACATGGCTCACTGCTGTTTGGTGAGCAGCCTCTACAGTGGCTCCCAGGGATCCCCACCTCCTGCTCTTCACACCCTCGAATGTGGGCTGGACCTAGCGACTCATTTCTGATGAACAAAATAAAACATGTGAACGTGATGGGATGCCACTTCTGAGACTGGGTAATACAGAGTCCGTGGCCTCCATCTTGGGAACACCTGGCCTCATTCTCCTGGTCATTTGCCCTGGAAAAACAGCTGCCAGGTAGGAAGTGGGCTGGCGGGAAAGCCCCTGTGGAGGGAAATGAGGCCCTCCAGTCACCAGGTGAGTAAGCTTGGAAATGGCACCTCCCCACCCTCTCCCTGGCCCTCCCCCAGGAGATGTCACCACAGTCCCCAGCTTCAGGGTAACTCCACAGAAGATCCTGACTGTGAGGCACCCACCAGGATTCCAGAACTGAAACTCTTCCTACCTGAATTTCTGAGATTTGAAGGAATTTGTTACAGCAATTCATGGCTAATACCACCTCTCACCCTTTTTTTTTTTTTTTTTCGGGTTTCTGTCCAAATGTCACCTCATTAAAGTAGCTTTCTGTGACCACTTTTATTGAATAGCAACATTACCACTATTCTCTATCCACCTCACCTGCTTTATTTTTCTTTACAGCTATTATAACCTTATATTATATAGAGATGCTTTTGTCTGTTCACTGTCTTCCCACCCAGAACATAAATGCACACAAGAGAAAAACTTTCTTCTTGCTCACTGTTAAAAATGCCAGCACCTACAAGAGCGGCTGGTACCTGGGTGCTGCTGAAGAAATAAAGATTATTAAAGGGTAATTTGTGCAGCTCTCTGATCTGTGCAGGTATTACTAACAGTAATAACAGGTTAGTAATACCTCATAATAATTGGGCAGATAATATCAATATAATAGCAGCAACATTTATTTCCTGTACCCCAGAGCAAGCCCTGGGCTAATCTCATCATAAATCCCATTTAGTCTCCACTCTTCTGCAGCAGGTATAATTACCCCATTTTGGAGATGAGCAGAGATTGAAAGAAATGAAACCATCCTGCACTGAACCCAGCTCTGTCCTAGCTCCAGAGTTGAAGGGTTGGGGGTGGGGACAGCTCGGGGGTTGAACACTTGCCTGGCAGGAGGGAGAGCTTGATCCTAACCCCAGCCCCACAAAAAGAAAACAAAATCAAGGTGAATAGTTGTCAGGCTATCCACGCAGGAACACTCTACAGCTCTTGAACTCTTCCTTCACAAGTCCGTGTCACCTTAAATAAATAGGAGGACACTATAATAGGCTCCTGCTTATGGGCCTCTAGGACCTCCATCAGAAGACCTCCTGGAGGCAGTGGACCGAGATTTTACCCTACAGGTGCCAGCTGGGTGCTGCCCAGCATTCAAGGAAGGTACCCACCCCGCAGTTCCCTCTTGGGCCCGGGAAGGGCTTTGCTCACATTGGGGTTCTTGTCCTCATCATACTCATCCCTGTGGTAGGTCCAGTAGTCCTCCTCAGCCGAGTCCCAGAACCATTTGATGACTCGGCCTCTGGAGGACAGGCAGGAGCTGGCAGAGGAGAACATGGCGATGGGATCACCATCCACAGAGCTCCGGCAGCTTCAGCTCTGCTCTTCTGGAGTATTCTCCTTCCACGTCACCCCGACAATATCAGCCCATGTCCTGGGTGGAGGGCAAGCCCAGACAGGTGGCAGGCTCCCTGCATTCCTTCTGAGGAAGGGGGAACATCTGCCAAAGACAGAAGCGCTCAGTGCCCAGGGCTGCTCAAGGCCTTGGGGAGCACCACCCAGAAAAACAGTCAGTTACTATCCCCGCCCACATACCCACCCCACCTCACTTTATTTTGCAACAGGGTTTCCCAGGCTGGCCTCAATGATCCTCCTGCCTCCACCCACTGGCCATCTGCCCCTTCCTTTAAGTTCTTGCACTCACCACTTCCAGTGTCCCTAACTAGCTGCAACCATATGTACCACCACTTCAAGGAGCAAAATCTGTTAAGGACATGTAGTGAGCCAGGGCCTGTGCTGGCTACATCTGAGTCATTTCAATAGATTGCCGCTTTGGCTCATTTCATTTCTGCATACGTTTTTCCTTGACCAGTCTAAGGGGTCACCAGCGATCTTTTCCCATCCTTGCTTATCTCAATTTCAAACTGCAGGTTAAACTGGGTGCAGTGGCACAGTCCTGTGGCCAGGGAAGCTGAGGCAGGAGGATCACAGGTTCAAAATCAGCCTCAGCATCTTAGTGAGGCCCTCAGAACTGAATGAGACCCTGTCAAAGTAAAAAATGAAAAGAGCTGGGGATGTGACTCAGCAGTTACGAGCTCCTGGGTTCAATCCCTCGTCACAAAAAAATAAAAATTTAAATTTAAAAATCTGTTGAGGACCACAGCCGAGTCGGGATGACACATAGCATTTTTGCCAGAAGTAGTGGTTGAGAGGTGACGCCAGCAAGCCATTGAGATAATGACTTTTAAGTTCTCGAGGAGTTCCCGTTGAGTTCCAGTTGAGCTCTTGCTGGGATTCCTGAAGAGTTCGCATTGGTTGGGGAAGTGCCGGAGGGGGGATTTCCAGTTGGTAGTTCCTGGAGGAGCCACATGGCGTTCCGGAGAGTTCCCGGGGAGCGTGTGTGGAGTGTGCTGGTGGAGTTCAGAAATAAAGTTTGTTCCTGCTTCAGTGGCTCGTGATTTGTGCCCAGCCAGACTGCGGCAAAAATCCAGGTTAAAATTTTCCACACACAACACTGCCAGGGAGTCCTAGATGTCCTGTGGTGGAAAGGGTAGGATGGGATTACTTGGTGTCTGGAGCAGATGGTGATGGGAACTGAGGGGAAGGAGGGGTAGGAGTCTCCAACAAGTGCAGAGAGCCCAGGTCCAGGTCTTCATGCTGGAAGCAGGAAGGGGCACCAGGAAAGGGTCCTCCTGCCAGCAGAGGTGAGCGCCTCCACTTCTCTGAGCCAGTTTCATCTGCACAGCGGGTGTAGGAGCAGCCACCTCACTGGACACCAGTGAGGATGTCAGGTGATCAGGATCTTAGACCAAACCCTGGCTCAAGGCCACAGTTCTACAGAATTTGGGTCCTGTCCTCACCTATGTTCACGTCCTAAAGTATAGCCTCCCCACACCAAATGACCGGTGATCCATGGGCAACCCAGAAACCATGGTACTCGCTGTGGTTTAATTTTGGTTTGGGAAGGATGTCTTCTCAGGGCTCCTCCCCCAGTTGGCATGGCTCATGGAGGAGCTTCCCTGGACCAGACAACCAGGTCTGAGGAAGGGCAGCGCGGCAGGTGGTGGGGCGGGTGGTGGCCTGGTCAGTTGCACAGCCTGAGGCCTGAAGCAGCCTGTTTTCCTATCCCAGCTGTCCTGGAGCGCAGGGCCGGTTCTCAGCGTCGAACAAGTCCCAGGACACACTGTGGTCACCTGCTTGCGATCAGCCCTCAGAATCTCGCTGGTGGGGCGCCCTGCAGGTCAAGGTGGGGTCGGTCAGGGCTTTTCCACACAGACGAAGCAAGAGCAATGCCCAGGGCTTCAGTGCCAAATGCTGAGGCTGAAAAGTGCCCAGAGGCCCCACCGCTTCCTCCTCTGCAAAGCAGCGGGTCGCACCTACTTGGAGACTCGCGCTGAAGCGGGTGGACTCGCGATGGGTGTTCCTTTGCTTTGCAGGGAAAATGCCATCCCAAGCTTCCCACGCGGGGAAGATGCCTGCGAGACTTGGGGACCGAAACAGGGTGCCTGGACAGGGCTTTGGGGTTTATCACTGCGCAGCTCGCCCACTCGTGATGCAGCGGGAGGAACCTGCACTGTGATGACTGCACAGGTGGGCGCATCACGGAGTCCAGGCCTCCCCCGCACAGGAAGGGGGGCACTTCAGGACACTTGCAGCAGAGACCTACTCCAGGAAGGGGCGGGCCGCCAACTCCCACCTCTGCCCTCGGTGACCAGTGATAGGGACAGGGATGCAGGAGCAGACCCATCCACAGTGGCACTGGGGCGCCACCTGTTGCATCCCGGCCTAGTCACGCCCCCCCCCCCCCCCCAGTTCTCAGAGTCCTTTTGCGGCACAGAAGTTTCTTGTCAAATGTTGCGACCCCCGAAACGTCCTTCCCAAACTATGGCAGGCGCATCGTGAAAACCTTTGCTCTTGAGTCCCACCTGCTTTGACTGATCTCTCTGCCAGTCGTCTGTGTGGGGTTTCTTCAGCCTCCATAGGTCCTTAGTGGGAACAGACTCCTGCTGAAAGAAAGGAAGAGAGGGAGGAAAAGAAGGAAGAAACGGGAGAAAGGAGAGAAGGGTGTCCTACAAGAGAACAACCGAAGTTTACTGACATCCTACTTCATACACGTGTGAGAGCTGAAAGACCTAAGCAACCTCATTCTACTTGGGACCTCATTTTGCTCTGAAACTTAACCCCTGACCTACTGCAGTCCTAAAGTCAGGAAAATACCCCAGAAAAGCTCTGTGGAAACAGTTCCCTGGAAAGCTGCAGATGGTGATCGCCTAAGATAGGCCAAGATATCGAAATATCTGAAATTCCAGATGGCCCCCACCTAGGTGTGGTGACCAATATCTAAACTAGAAGCCCTGCAGCTTGGCATGTACCCCCCTTGCAACATGCTCACAGTTTAAACCAATCAATTTTAAGTGTATCCACCCCTTGAACTAACCAATAATTCTTTCCAGATTCTTTCCCGCCACTTGACACACTAATCATGTTTTAGAATTGTTATTTGATTTTCCCGCGGTGTGTGATGATTTGCTAAGAGATGCTATGATGTATGTGGGGATCCCTGCCTTCTCCAAAGAATGTATAAAACTACTGCGAATTCTGTGCTTGGGGCCTCTCAGCATCACCAGTTGGTGTGTGTGTAGAGAAGACCGAGCTAGCTCACAATAAACACCTCTTTGCTGCTTACATTGATCTGGGTCTCTGGTGGTCTTTTGGGGGTCCCAAATTCGAGCATAACATATGGGGGCTTGTCCAGGATCCCCCTAATAAGCCTACCCAGACACCCCGATCGAGAGGTGATGAAAACCCAGCAGGTAAGTAAAGGCATTGTGGATCTGTAAGTTTCTGTACTCTGGTTGGCTGCAGGTTCTGGTTCTGTGTTGTATGGTTGGCAAAAGGTCCAGGTGGACGCACCGAAGGGCAGCCGATGGGGTTTGTGGGAGACGTCCCCAGCCCCTTTTTGGGTTCTGAGTGGATTGCTTTTAGTAAAGTATTTTGTGAAGTATTGAGTATTTTGTAGCTGACGGATCTTCCATACGCCTCTGCTTTTACTTTCTGGGTAGCAATCCACGACGCACTGTGAATTCTGTGGCCGCGCTTCGAATTTTATGTTATCTGTGTTTGTATTGTCCTGTCTGCCTCCACCCCAACACCCTGGCAAGGGAACTAATCCCCCTCAGAATTCTTACAGGCTGTAAGCCACCAGGGGAGTCTGGCAGCGGAAGATCTACTCTGCTTTCTGAAATCCTCTTTGAAATGGCCTCAGGGTGCTCACAGTCAATGTGAGGCATTTGCTGTCTGTCTGTCTGTGTTACAATTTTGATTTTGTGAATAATTGTAGCTGTTTTCTCTTTTCACCTAGACATGGGACCAACTCAGGCTACTCCTTGGACTGTACTGACTGACCATTTTACAGATGTTAGGGAAAGAGAATGTAATTTGGGAATAGAGATAAAGAAAAGAAAGCTAGTTACTCTTTGTTCCGCCGAGTGGCCCACTTTTGGTGTAGGGTGGCCACAGGAGGGGACCTTTGACAAAAGTGCAGTCCTCCAAGTAGAGAATGTGATTTTTCGCCTGAAAAAAGAGGGACATCCAGATCAGATTCCTTATATCTTAGTGTGGATGGACTTACTCGAGGACCCCCTAATTGGCTAACTCCCTTTTTATATGTGGCACAGGTGGCCGACATTTTTGTGGCAAAATGGGCCACAAACCCCGGGACCTACCCGACCGTCAGCCCCCCTATATCCAGTCCTCCAAGGGGGCGACGACCCACTTCACTCGGAATCCTCGGAATCCAAGCCCCCTCCCTATGTGCACCCCACTAACTGTCCGGATGAGGGGGGTGCGGGGGGATGAGCAAGAAGAGCAGATGGGGCACTGGGAGGACCAGCAGGGGGAACCCGAGGCGAGCCCAACATGCCCTGTCCCATGCTCAATCTCCTGATACCACCGTGGTCTTGCCCCTGAGGGAGATAGGGCCCCCTGACGGAGCCGGGAACCCTAGACTTAGTACTGGCCCTTCTCCACTAGGGATCTCTACAATTGGAAGAATCAAACCCCCCCTTACTCTGACAACCAAAGAGTTTAACCTCTCTCCTGGATAGTGTTCTGTTGACTCACCAGCCTACCTGGGATGATTGCTAACAACTGCTCTGCATCCTCTTCACCATGGAAGAAAGGGAAAGAATCCAGATGGAGGCCAGGAAACTGGTCCCTGGAGATGATGGGCAATCTACCGCCAATCCTGACTTGATTAATGCTGCTTTTCCCTTGAGTAGGCCGCCCATAGCTGAATGGGACCACAACACGGCAGAAGGTAGGGGAGGCTCCGGGTCTATCCAGACTCTAATGGTGGGTCTCCGGACTGCGGCCTGAAAAACCAACTAATTTGGCTAAAGTTTATACAGTATTACAAGGGAAACAGGAGTCGCCTGCTAGCTCCCTAGAAAGGTTAATGGAAGCCTTTAGACAATTCACCCCGATGAATCCAGAGGCTCCGGAGAATCAGGCAGCAGTAGTAATGGCTTTTGTTAACCAGGCAGCTCCAGATATTAAAAGGAAACTACAAAAGCTAAAAAATTTAGAAGGTAAGAGTGTTCAGGATCTCTTGGCAACAGCACAGAGAGTCTATAGTAATAGGGATGCTCCTGAGGACAGGCAAATAAAAGCCACCAAGGAAATGACAAGGGTGTTGGTAGCAGCAGTACAAGGAAGGAAAGGAGGCAAATTCAGGGAACTGGGGCAGAGACCAAGAGCAGGAGCAATGCAGACCTATCCGCCCGCGACTGCGTAGAGACCAGTGTGCCTGCTGCAAGGAGACAGGCCACTGGGCAAGGGATTGCCCTATGTAAAAGAAAATGGGGCTGGGGCCCCATCCCCCTAGACACACCCCAGCACTGGTGACTAACACAGAGGAAGATTAGGGGCGTCGGGGTTCAGCTCCCCTCCCTGAGCCCAGGGTAACTCTTAAGGTGGAGGGGACTCCAATTGAGTTCCTAGTGGACACTGGAGCTCAACACTCTGTATTTATGGAGCCGCAAGGAAAATTATCTAAAAAGACTCTTGGGTACAGGGGGCTATAGGGATTAACGAATGTTCATGGACTACCTGAAGAACAGTGGGCCTAGGCGTGGGCCGGGTATCCCACTCGTTCTTAGTTATCCCTGACTGCTCTTACCCACTGTTGGGAAGAGACTTACTCACAAAAATTGGAGCTCAAATTCACTTTCAACCTGGAGGCACTACAGTCTCTGATGGTCAGAGGCAGCCAATTCAGGTACTGACTGTGACCTTAGAGGATGAATATAGACTGTACCAACAACCCGTCCCCAGCAATCAGGATATAGACTATTGGCTAAAGGAGTACCCAGAGGCATGGGCGGAAACAGGAGGTATGGGTCTGGCCAAACTCTGGACAGCAGTGTTTGTGGAACTAAAGCCAAGAGCAGACCCGGCTAGGGTTCGTCAATACCCTATGTCAGTGGAAGCTCAAGCAGGAATAACCCCCCATATTCGGCAATTGTTAGATTCGGGGGTCCTGAGGTCTTGCCAGTCAGCCTGGAATACCCCACTTCTGCCTGTTCGGAAGCCTCAGTCCAATGGTTACCGGCCGGTCCAAGACCTGAGGGAGGTGAACAAAAGGGTGATGGAATTCACCCCAGTGTCCCTAACCCGTATTCCCTCCTAAGCTCCCTGCTACCTGAAAGGCAATGGTATACAGTACTAGATCTAAAAGATGCCTTCTTTAGTCTTTCCCTGGCCCCCAAAACAACTATTTGCCTTCAAGTGGTCAGACAAGGAAAAAAGGAATCAATGGACAGCTAACATGGACCAGACTCCCACAAGGCTTCAAGAATTCTCCTACTATCTTCGATGAAGCACTCCATGAGGACCTAGGTGAGTTCCGGGAGAAGCACCCTGAGCTAACTCTCTTACAGTATGTAGATGATTTGTTGGTTGCAACCCAGACCAGAGAAGAGTGCCTAAAAGGGACCGGAGACCTGTTGCAGACCCTGGGGGACCTAGGTTACCGAGCCTCAGCCAAGAAAGCTCAAATCTGCAAGTCTGAGGTGACATACCTAGGGTATCTGTTAAAAGACGGGCAATGCTGGCTAACACAGGCCAGGAAAGAGAGTTTTTAAAAATCCCTGTACCACGGACTCCAAGGCAAATAAGGGAGTTTCTGGGATCGGCCGGCTTTTGCAGGCTGTGGATACCTGGGTTTCCTGAATTAGCCAGGCCTCTGTACAAAGGCACGAAAGAAACTCAGTCCTTCCAGTGGACCGTGGAGATGGGCAGAGCCTTCGATCAAATTAAGACTGCATTGCTGTCCGCACCTGCTCTAGGGCTACCCGATGTCACAAAACCATTCTATGAGTACATTGATGAGTGCAAGGGGGTTGCTAAAGGGGTCCTGACCCAGTATCTGTGTGTGCGCAGAGGACCGAGCTAGCTCGCAATAAACACCTCTTTGCTGCTTAATCGATCTAGGTCTCTGGAGGTCTTTTGGGGGTCCCAAATTCAAGCATAACAGAGCCACCCAAGAAAAACACAGCGTCCTCAACATGAAACGGATTTTTAGAGATGTGACAAGACAAAGGAAAAACCTTTAAATCTCTATATGCTGCACTTTGGGAAGGGGGGGAAACAAGATAGATAAATCCAGGGACACTTAACCCCTGAGCCACAATCCCTAGCCAGGGAGGACTTGGCCTCTGTTTGGCTTGTAAATGTCAGAGTTTCCAGTTTTTATAATAACACAGATGTCCCTTAAGATATATCTTAACTAAGATATCTAACACCAGTGACTTTGTCAGCCTAGATAGGGCAGTGAGAACAGCTTGGGCAGAACCCAACATGCCTGACCCACAGGACTGGTGATTATGACACCTGGGCTGTAAGACCACTCAACCCAGTCTTGCAGAAGGGTGGCTAGCAATAACTGTGGAAATAGGTGATGGGTGCATGTTACTGTCCTTCAGAAGGAAAAAAAAAGAGAGAGAGAGAGAAAGAATGAAATGTGGAGGCCATCCTCGCAGGTGATTTGAGTTACCTCCCTGGCTGGGTGAGAGGTGCTTATAACCTTCATTGGATAGAATTTTCCCTGGAACTTTTTTGTTTTTAGCTGGCTTAGAGGAAAAGAGGTTTCCTTAGCCTCAGGCAATTTTCCATTTGAATAGACTTAATGGCTCTCTGAATACCTTTCAATAGATCTTCAGGGGGCCACAGACTATGCCCCCCCCCACAATCAAAAAGACATCTCTAATGCAGTCTAAACCTTTTAAACATTCTCAAAATTTCCAGGTAATTCATTAGGAAGGCAAATTTTATGTAATTTCCTTCCTAATTTGTCCCATGTATGTAAATTTGGTGAATCTTGGTCACAAAACCAAGGGCAAAATTCACTTACAATCTTTAAGAATTGTAGCAACTGAGTCTTCTTAACTTGCTTTCCCTTCTGAATAATCATTGTCTCTAAAATAGTCAAATACATGTCTTTATAGATAGAAGTCGAATTCCCCATTATTAAAATTTTTTTAACATCCCTTCGCTCCAAAAACTGCCTGGTACTTCCGTGACCCTAAAAATGTCACAAATTCTGTATTTCTATAGCATGCTTCCTAACTCAACCTAGTCAATTTAACTCAAGAGCCTCACTTCAGGGCGCCACTTCTGTCACACGACCAGTGCTGGCTTCATTTAGAAGGTTCCATTCATAAGTGCCGCAGTCTCTGGCTGGGCACAAATCACGAGCCACCACACAGCTTGTAGATTCAAACAGCAATTCTTTATTCCCCAACTCACACCGGCCGTCTACAAACACGTTCTGGGGGAATCCACGTTCTCTGCCCAAATTCACACTCTGCCCAAATCCACTACTCCTGGGCTTCTGTCTCCCAAAATATACTGTCTGACCCTAAGAACTCAAGAGGAACTCAGCAGCAGGATACGCCCTATTCTAAAGGGGGAACACCCTAATCTCCTATTATGCTAAACTGCCCTATTCTAAAGGGGAAACACCCTAATCTCCTATTAAGCTAAACCGGGGACACCCTAAACACGGATCCGCCCTGGTCCTTGAGCAAGGTCACCTTTCAAGAGTCCTTCCACTAGACAGCATGGGAGTAGCTGGCAAGGAAATTGTCATACCTACTTGGCTGATGGCTCCCAGCATCTCCCCCCTTCTGATTAATTAAACAACAAGTAATGTGGCTTAAGGACGGTGCCTGGTAGGTTGTCCAGTTCAACATATGGTTCTTACCCGTCATTGGAAAACTGACCTTTAGGCGTCAGCCTCCTGTCTTAGGTTGATACCACTGCAACTGGATCATACCCATCACTGACTACCAGTCCAGCATATAGCCATACTTGTGGATAGGTCTATGCACCAGTGGGGGGGTAAAGTTCTTTGCCTCACCTCTGTTGGCCCCCAAATTTGGCCTTGGTGCCAGTGGGGGAGTGAGGTTAATGTGGCTTAAGTACCGTGCCTATTAGGTTGTCCAATTCAACATATGGTTCTTACCCGTCATTGGAAAACTGACCTTTAGGCGTCAGCCTCCTGTCTTAGGTTGATACCACTGCAACTGGATCATACCCGTCACTGACTACCGGTCCAGCATATAGCCATTGGCCCCCAAATTTAGACCATCACTAGCAGAAGGGAGGAGGATACAGAAATGCCACGACACCAAGCCAATTGACAGTTCCTTTGGAAAAATTGCATCATTGGTGACACCATCAGCAAAGATCACTGGTGACACCATCAGCAAAGATATGCCAGCATTACCACAATTCGCTGTACCAAACGATAGTTACATAGTCTAGGCAAGTTCTGTAAGCAGTTCAAAGTGGAGGAATCTATCAATCTGTCTGTCTCCTCCCAAAGTCCGTTTCCTCCCAAAGTAAGTTGACTCCTTGATTGAGCATACTTGTTGAGTTATATTCATTGGGATGAAGATAGGAATTCTGGCAATGATGCTAAAAAGACATTATCCTGAAAAGAATTATTAAATATAATGAAAAGGAAAGGTGAAAGTAAACAAACAGATCTGTTAACCTCCTTAAAAAACAATCCTTAACAGCTGTTTACCTGATTTAAATTAGTAAACAAGCAGATCTGTTAACCACCTTTAAAAACAATCCTTAACAGCTGTTTACCTAATTTAAATTAGTAAACAAGCAGATCTGTTAAACACCTTTAAAAACAATCCTTAACAGCTGTTTACCTAATTTAAATTAAGCCATTTAAATCACGTGAATAAAAAAAAAAATAATTCGGATCCATTTTCTCATGAGCGCTCCTCATATATGAAATATGGACATACGCACACACAGACATACAACACAAAACACAAATGTGCAAACAAACGTACAACACATAAGATAATAATAAAGGCCTTGTAGCTTTACCTAGGTGAAATCTCCATTGCAATGTTTAAAAACTCCACAGTCAAAAAATAAAACTGATCAAAAAAAAACATTAACCTAGGTTTGTATGAGCTCAAAAAATAAAAATAGAACCTTATGATGTGGAAAAATGCAATAATAAAATAGATATTGAAAAAAGCATCCTGGTTAATCACAGTCGCAGATGTAAGAATGGCCAAGCTGGAGTTCTGGATATCAGCTGTTATGGATTTGAGTCAAATCATCTTCTTTTCGATCTGTAGAAATCGTTTTGGTTAGTCTTTCTGGAATCCAAATCTGCTGCTGTTCTCCCTGTGGAAACACGCAAACAGAGCCCCGACTCCAGACAATCACTGGGTCAGGACCTTTCCATTGTCCTGTTAGAATATTTTTCCAAAGAACTTTAGGCTTATGCACATTTTTTGGATACATATGCCTTTCCGCAGCACTAAGTCCTGATGAATCCAAATTTAAAAAGTTTAGAGTAAAAAGCGTTATTTTAAGTTTATCTTTGGGGGATATATACCCCTTTCCAATTCCCTCTTTTTGCTTTAATAAGTACGTTTTAATAGTTTGATGAGCTCTTTCAACTATGCCTTGTCCCTGTGGATTGTATGGAATTCCTGTTATATGAGTAATACCAAATGATGAGCAAAATTGTTTAAAAGAGGTAGAGGTATAGCCAGGACCGTTATCAGTTTTTAACTGTTTAGGAACACCCACAGTGGCAAAATTTTGTAAGCAATGAGCTATAACATCTTTAGTTTTTTCTCCGGCATGAAGGGAGCCCATCAAAAATCCAGAAGAGGTATCAACTGTAACATGTAAATATTTTAATTTTCCAAATTCTGGCAAGTGTGTGACGTCCATCTGCCAAATATGGTTAGGTATCAGTCCTCTAGGATTGACTCCAAGATTAACTTGTGGTAAAAAGGTCACACAATTTTGACATTGTTTTATTATATGTCTGGCTTGTTCCTTAGTTATTTTAAAACGCTTTTGTAAAGTATTAGCATTAACATGGAATTTTTCATGAAAATTTGTAGCTTCTTCTAGTGTAGAGAAAATATGTATGTCATGTGTAGTTTTATCTGCTAAATCATTGCCCAAACTAAGGGCTCCAGGCAATCCTGTATGTGCTCTAATATGTCCTATAAAGAATGGATCTTTTCTGTCCCAGATTAGACTTTGTATAGTGGAAAACAAAGAGAAAACAGTAGAAGAAGGGGAAATCCTACCAGCATCTTCAAGAGATACTATAGCATTAACTACATACTGACTATCAGAAAATAAATTAAATACAGAATCTTTAAACATTAAAAAGGCTTGTAATACTGCATTAAGCTCTACCTTTTGAGCTGATTGTTTGGGTACTAAAAATGTAAAAGTTTGATCAGGGGTAACTACTGCTGCTGTACCATTATTTGACCCATCAGTGAATATATTTGGAGCATTCATGATAGGGGTTTTTCTTGTCATTTTTGGAAAAACTACAGGATGCTTAGACCAAAAAGACAACAAAGGATTAGATGGTAAGTGATTATCAAATGAAACATTAGATTTACACATGATTATTGCCCAAGTATTTAACTCATTAGCTAACTCATCAATTTGATCCATAGTATATGGAGTAATAATTTTATTGGGAGAAATTCCAAACACTCTCTTTGCTGCTTTTATTCCTTTGAGTATTAATTGTCCTACAGCCTCAGGATACCTAGTAAGAATAGTGTTAGGAGAATAAGATAAATGTATCCACAATAATGGACCTTCTTGCCAAAATACTCCTGTAGGAATATTTTTTGTTGGTAGTACAATAAATAATAAAGGCAAGCTTATATCAATTCTATCCAAATGTATATTTTCCATATATGTTTCAATAATTTTTAATGCCTTTCTTGCTTTAGGAGTTAACATGCGAGGTGAGTTTGGATCTGATGGACCTTTTAGAATATCAAATAAAGGTCCCAACTCTCCTGTTGGTATGCCTAGATAAGGCCTTATCCAATTTATGTCTCCCAATAACTTTTGAAAGTCGTTAAGTGACTTGAGTTGATCTACTCGTATTTGAATTTTTGGTGGACGGACCATGGTTGAGGATAATAGAACTCCTAAATAATTAATTGGAAAATTGAATTGTACTTTATCTATTTCTATCTCTAGATTATAATTTTTTAATAAGTTTATAAGTGTGGCATAACATTCCAGCAATATGTTTTTATCTTTATGTGCCAATAATACATCATCCATATAGTGAAATATTTGTAGTTCAGGATTTTGATTTCTAAGTGGCTGGATTGCTTTGTTAACATATATTTGACACATAGTTGGACTGTTAGCCATCCCTTGAGGGAGTACTTTCCATTCATATCTCTGATCAGGACCTTCATGATTTAATGCAGGGATAGTAAATGCAAAACGTGGACTATCCTCGGGATGAATTGGAATTGAAAAAAAACAATCTTTAATATCTATGGCTAAAACATGCCAGGTTTTTGGCAAAGCAGACAATTGAGGAATCCCTGATTGAGCAGGTCCCATAATAACCATCTCATTATTAATGGCTCTTAAATCTTGCAATAATCTCCATTTACCAGATTTCTTTTTAATGACAAAAATGGGAGTATTATGGGGAGATATGGAAGGTTGTATATGTCCTTCCGCTAATTGTTGTTTGACCAGATCATGGGCTACTTGTATCTTTTCTTTAGCCAGGGGCCACTGAGGAACCCACACTGGTCTTTCTGATTTCCAAGTAATTTTTATTGTCTCAGTGGCCCTTTCTGAAAATCCAACCCATGTCTGTCTGTTCCTTGATCTATTTGAATTGGTGCTGCTATATCTTGTCCTTGTTTTCCTAATCTTTTTTCTTTCCTAAAACCTTGTCTAGCCCTAGTAGTGGGCGCATTAGGATTGATGTTATTTGTTAAAGTCAAACCTAATTGATCTAGGACATCTCGTCCCTATAAATTTATAGGAAGATGATCCAATACATATGGCTGTATAGTTCCCTCACATCCTTCAGGATCCTTCCAATCTAATACCATTGCACTTCTATGGGGATTAGTAGCCACTCCTAGGCCTCGAAGCGTTTGAGTGGCTTGTTGTATTGGCCAATGTTTTGGCCATTCCTGACTAGATATGATGCTAAGGTCTGCACCTGTGTCCAGTAGCCCATTAAAGTCATGTCCTTGAATATTTAGTTTTAACATTGGGCGAGAATCTAAATTTAAAGACAACATAGCCCAATCTACACCTGTGGAGCCTAATCCCCTGGAACCTCTTTTTACACTATGACTAGGAAATTTATTATGTAGGCTGGGTATTATTAACAACTGTGCTATTCTATCTCCAGGTGAAATTACTGATATACCTCTTGGAGAACTAGCTATAATTTTTATTTCACCTACATAATCGGGATCAATTACCCCAGGACTTATCATAAGTCCTTTTAATGTAGATGAACTACGTCCCAATAATAAGCCTACTGTCCCTTGGGGAAGAGGTCCTTTTATTCCTGAGGGAATGATTTGAACTCCCATCTCTGGAGTTAGCACTGCTCTGGCAGAGGCGCAGATGTCCAACCCTGCGCTCCCTCGGGTTTGTCTGATGAGGGATTTAATGGACAATGTGTCCTGGGCACTACTCTGATGGTGTTGCTGGGTTCCTCCACTGCCCCGTATATTTGTGGTTGTGGGCCCCGGAGCATTGGGCCCCCTTGTCCGTTTTTTGGCAATGGAGCCTGATGCCTTTCTCCACGATATCGTGGGTAAATACCTGGTCCTTGTCCGTTTTTTGATAAGGGAGTACCCTCTATGGTGGTTTGAGAACGGCATTCATTAGCCCAATGTCTCCCTCTACGGCATCGTGGGCAAATACCCGGTATTCTATTTCTTTGATACCTAGTTTTGTTAAATCCTCCTCCTATGGGGCAACTCCTTTTAAAATGTCCTGTTTGTTCGCAATCATAGCATGTTTTTGGCCTGGCATCTAAAGCCTGTTGTACTGCAGCTGCCAAGACTTGCCCTTGTTCATTAATATCTCTACATAATTTAATATGTGTTTAAATCTTCATGTCTCCATGGTCTAATAACCTCTCTGCAGCAACGATTTGCTTGGTCATAAGCCAGTTGTTTTATTAATGGCATTGCTTGTTCCGTATCCCCAAAAATTTTGGCAGCCGTTTGAATTAGCCTGTCTACAAAGTCAGCGTAAGGTTCATTAGCTCTCTGTATTACCTTAGATAGCTGACCTTGTAAATCTCCATGTCCTTGTAAAGTCTTCCATGCCCTAACTGCGTCTGCAGCAATTTGTGCATATATAGCAGGATCATATTCAATTTGTTGCCGCTGACCCTCATAAGGTCCTTTCCCTAGCAACATTTCTAGATTTCTTTGAGGGTAACCGGCTGCTGCATTTCGCCTAGCTGTCTCTGCACAAAATTCCTCATTGGCAACCTTCCATAACAAATATTGTCCTCCATTTAGCACAGATTTACACATGCTAGCCCAATCTGCTGGCGTCATGTCCAAGTTAGTAATGGACTCGACCATGCTTACCGTGAAGGGAGCTTGGGGACCATAGGTTGTTACAGCCTCCTTTAACTGCTTCACTGTTTTAAAATCTAAAGCACGGTGAATTCGCTGCCCTCCTACCTGTTCAAGTACAGGGCATGCTAATCTTTGAGGTCCTGTCTCAGGATCCCATTTATCAACTACAGGGTTTGAGGGCCACTCAGCTGTCTCTATCGGTGGGGCTGTTGGTTGAATTACACCCTCTTGTGATAAAATGGAGTTAGTAACAGCCTCCTGTTGTGGCCTTTTTCCTAACAACCCCTTTTTCTTTAAATTTTCTTCCTCTGTCTGACTAGCTCGAGAGACCTTCTCTTTTGCTTGATCTAAAATGTCTTTCTCCATGTTCTGAACCTCTAACAATTTACTTAACATCTTTTCAGTTTGTTTTAATCTACTATAAAGATAACACAACCCAATAAGATAACACAAAACAAAACCGAAACTGAATGAAGCAAAAACGGAATAAAAAATCGTTGTATCAATTTTCTCTTCCTCAGGGCCGACAAACTTCAAGCCTTTAGTCAACCATTTTTTCCAGTTTGCCTGAGAAATTTCTAGGGATAGGCAGCTTGAAAGAAAAACAAAATAAATCAAAAGAAGAACACATTGTTTTTTAAAATGCTCACCCATTCTCTCACCTTCCCTCAGAGGCGAGCAATTTCACTTACCCCCAAGCTTCAGGCGTTCCGCGTACGAGCCACCAAATGCCGCAGTCTCTGGCTGGGCACAAATCACGAGTCTCCACACAGCTTGTAGATTCAAACAGCAATTCTTTATTCCCCAACTCACACCGGCCGTCTACAAACACGTTCTGGGGGAATCCACGTTCTCTGCCCAAATTCACACTCTGCCCAAATCCACTACTCCTGGGCTTCTGTCTCCCAAAATATACTGTCTGACCCTAAGCACTCAAGAGGAACTCAGCAGCAGGATACGCCCTATTCTAAAGGGGGAACACCCTAATCTCCTATTATGCTAAACCGGGGACACCCTAAACACGGATCCGCCCTGGTCCTTGAGCAAGGTCACCTTTCAAGAGTCCTTCCACTAGACAGCATGGGAGTAGCTGGCAAGGAAATTGTCATACCTACTTGGCTGATGGCTCCCAGCACATAAGTAATTGCTAGGGAGTTTTAAATTAAAGAGACAAGACTCTAATTACCTTTAATACCAGCTCCAGGACGGCTTCTCCTACTCCTGCCTCCAGCCACCTAATGCGGTATCGAGGTTTACAGAAGAGACTAGCGAGAGAGAGAACACGCCAGGGAGTGGGCTTTTGTTGGGGAACAAAAAATTCCAGGGAAAATCCCATCCAGTGAAGGTGAAGGGGGGCAGCATCCCAAGGTCAGGGACTAAGATTGGGTCTTAGGGGCAGTGGCCAGGCATGCCTCTGCGTGGACAAGCCCTGGGACCTGGAAAGGGTGGGGAAAGCTCTGACACAGCTATCTCTAAGTGCCTCTCACCCACCCAGGGAGAAACTCAAATCACGTGCGAGGATGGCCTCCCACAATGAAAGGAGTACCCCAGGAAGATATGGGGTGCAGAGGAGCTTCCTTCATGAAGATCCTGGCTGAGCCCCCAGCTGGTACCTGCCTTGAAAATTAGGATGTCCTCGGTCCCCCAGTTTCAAAGAGTAAACACTTGAGAATCACTGAGGCAAGAGTAAAAAGTAAATTTTATTTAAGAGACAGAACAGAGAGAAAGAGTCCCCTGGAGAGGAGGGGACCCATAGCCAGTGCCCATCTGAGCAGGGGGAGTTTTGCCCCTTTGTAGATTTTAGGATTCCTTTCTTCTCTGGCCGATGCAACCAAAGGCAGGAAGAGTCATCCAGGGAGTGATGGCTTGTGTTGGAAAGCGCAGTCCTTCCCGTCCTCTGGAGGTCTTAGCACCCAGCTGAAGGGGAGGAGCTGTCTACTATTTCCTGGTTTCTGATACTCAGCTACCAGTCCTTTGCCCTGCTCTCAGTGGTTGGCAGGCTGGTTCGATGAATGGATGGGAGGATGTAAAGTGTCTAGAGCAGAGCCTGATACGTGCAATAATTTGCAACTCTGTATTTCTGTTGTCTCAGAGCATACAAATACCTGATTTTCATCTACTGAACATTTGTGTCTAAAATTTTCCACTATTTTAAACCATCTCAACACTGTACATGGAATACCCTTCTTCTCGTGATAGAAAAAGGAGACACACTGTATCACATTTTGCAGAGAATCCAACTACAAATGCACTCCGCATAAAAACTGCGACCTTGTGTTACACTGCCATGTGTTAATCCTTCAAAAACTAAACAGTTATTTGGCATAAAATGGAATAAACAGACATGCTTTTTCCTCAAGGACACTAGCTTTTCAGGTATGGAGTGGGAGGGGCTTCCACTACCCACAATCTGTTTTGGATGTGATTGCCGAATAACAAACTGCCTCAAAGCTTAATAGCAAAAATGTTTGATTGAATATGGTTACAGGACAGCATATGGTGGGGGGACGGGGGAGGTGACTTGTCTCTGTTTCATGTTCTATGATTTCTCATCTAGGAAGACTGGAGACATGAGGGGGGCTTGACCGCAGGAGACAGGAATCACTGAGCGTCTCATTCACATGTCTGGCACCTGGGCCGAGATGCCTTGCACACTGAGCTCAGCAGGACTGTCAGTCGGGTGCCTGGATGAGTCCTCTCCATGCAGCTGTGCTTCCCCAGTGTGGCAGCCTCAGGAGAGTTGGACATAGAACTTGGCAGCTTGTGGCTCCTGGGCACAGGTTCCAGGGGCCAAGGCAGAGGCCCCAGTGCCTGTTACCCCCAGCTGCTAAATACTCATAGATTTGCATGGTGATAGATGAGTTTGGAAAATGCTGATAGTCTTAACAGTGATATAAAGGATAATTATTCAAGAAAGGAATCTACGTAGAATTTTCTAACCTTACTTAGTGGAACTTGGAGTAACTGGGTATTTATAGATGGAATAGAAGTGAATCGACAGAAAATATGGTGTCCTACGAGGAGTGACCTAAGAAGCACTTGGAAACAGGTAGAGTTTAAGCTAACATGGGGCAACTCGTGCCCCTGTCTTTGAAAATGGACACTCATCATATACACAGGTTGGCCAGTGACACCTGAAGGTAGCTGTGACTTATTCATACAAGTGTGGCATCCACATTAAAACTCTGCAAAGGAGGCTGCAGTGATATCACAGGGGCTGGGATATAGAGAGTTGGTAGAGTGCTCGCCTCCCATGCACAAGGTCCCATTCAGGAACAAGGAACTTCACCTGCTTCTCACTTCCAGTCGCAAGTCGGCCGCGCCCTCTGCTGGACAGCACAGGTCAGGGCACCACTGGGACTTTTTCCCCACAGGTGCAGAGATCTGTGAGCCAGGTTCTCAGCTGGAGAAGATGCACACGCAAAGAACTACACAGCACGTTCTATCAGTAAAACCTTCAAAGATGAAAATGTTTGAGTATGATCAGTGCTGTGGCGTGTGCACAATTTCCTAGAGGGAAATTTGGCACTATCCTGCAAATATCAAATATCCTATACCCTATGCTCAATAGTATCAATGGCAAAATATTGGAAATCACTAAAATAACCTATAGGACTTGAATCAGATGAAATAATGTGATAGTATGTGGGTAAGAAAACGTAGCCGGGATACGTTTTAACACAACAGCATGATCATTTTTATGTTAAATATGTATATTCAAAAGCAGGAGAGATAAAATATGTAAGCAGGTGCTTATGTACAGACATTGGAATAATAATTTTTTTCCAAAAATTTAAGAACCAACTGAGCAGTTTCAGCAACTGTGGAGGCAGAAATGGAGGCAGAAATGGAGGCGATTTCATTTTGTTTCTGGATTATTCACGTGACCCAGCCTTATAAATGCACAATAAAACCTGTCATGAGGCAGTCAATAGAGTCTAAAAATTCAAATCAAAACACAGAGCGATGTTGTTGAGAGATGCATAAAACAACACCCCTGGGCCTGTTTGCTGGCTGGTGGGAGTTCTGGTTCTGGCTGCAGGAGCCAAATCCTTAGGTCCCAGCTGCACATTAGCGCCATCTGGTGGAAGTTGTCACTGACAGCTTACTCTTATTCATTGAGAGATCTGGAGCTCTATTGGAGGCTTCTAGAAGCAGAAGTGATTTCAGGAATAGTGTGGACTTAATGCCTGCTTGTCACAGATCTAGAGTCTGGAATGACAGCATGGGAGAGCTGGGAAGCCCACACCACACCCTCCTTTCCCACATCTGATGGCTCTGATCTCCAAATCCACACCCCCAACACCCTCGCCCCCATGATAGGAAATTTAGCACACATACAACCCTAGGAGAACTGAAAGGGTGGGGAGCAGTACCCACCACCAGTGGTATACATTCCCATTTTCCCAGGGAACACTGGCTTTACTTTTTATAATAGTTCAACACTAGTTATTTTGGCTGGGAGATTGTGGGCTCTTCATCATGATCTTCTTTGTATTTATCTGTATTTCAAAACATACATGTTTAAAATCAATCATCTGTTCTTTCATTAAACGAGAACATGCTGTGATCAATAACTGTGTTACACACGCAAGTTTAGGGTTATTAAAAGCCTGTTCTACTGGCTTTTAATAACCCTAAACTTGCATAATGCCTGGCACACAGTAAGCGCTCAGTGTTTGTTGAATGAATAAAGGGTGCCAGATGCTGGGGGGAGCCAACTAGAAATGAGATAATGAGATAAGACCAGGCGCTCACATCATAAGAGCAGGCCAAAATGAGATCCCTGAGGTGCAGTCTCCCCTCGGGGACCAGCGGGTGCCACACCCCACTTCCAGGTGCCCTTCACCCAGGACCAACCCTCCCTCCCTGGTTACCTCCACCATCCTGAGCGCGGAGACACCAGCTAACAACAGGCAACACACCTACCAGATGAGAAGGGAATCAGGAAGGATACTGACCTCCAACCAAAGCAATCCCTGTTTCTTCCTTTGAGAATCTTTTTCTTTTTTTCTTTCTTCTCCCTCCCTATTCTTCTGCCCTCACATCCCCAACATATGTGAAACCAAGTACTTTGCATGGATTAGGATACTGAGGCCTGAGATGACTGAGTAGTATATTACAGTTGTGTTGTACATTCATTACTTTTTCTTTCTTTCTTTTTGTTTTTCTCCAATTTTTACTATTTTCACCTTTTTATTTTTCTTAATATATATGGGTGTTTGTTTCACGTACTCTACTGTCTTCCCAGTTACTTGTCAACCTAAAATTACTTCCTCTCCTGTTGCCTGCTACTACCCTTCTTACTTAGATTTCCCTTTCCCACTTCCTAAGATATAAGAACTCTATATCCTCACCTCCTGCCTCCTCAGCATATGGTCCTGCACCTCACCCCTGATTCTTTGTCCACCATCAGAAACTGTAAACCTTTTACAAACCTACTGATTTTATTGTATATGATAATTGAATTCACCATTTCTGTACATTGTGATCAAACTCTAAACATCTATTCCCAAGTATGTGTTTTTAGGTGGCATATTGTTTATATTGGGATCTGTTAACATTGTCCTTCCCCTCAAAGGAGAGGCTTTGGATCCCTACAGGGGCACTACAAGCCTATAGGGTAAAAACGGTAATGCCTTGAATCCACAGAGCCAGAAAGGAAGACTTATGAGCAACATGAAAAGACAAGGGAAGAAAGTCCCCAAACAAGCCAAGATACCACATTATTAGAATCCATGGCCAGCACCTCAGATGAAATGACAGAGACAGTGTTCGGGATGGACATAATGAAAATGGTCTGTGAATTAAAGGATGATATTAGAGAGCAAATGCAGGCAGCAAAAGATCACTTTGAAAAAGAGCTACCTAAACAAATACAGGAAGCCAAAGATTACTTCAAGAAGGAGATAGAGGTTCTAAAGAAAAATCAAACAAATCCTCAAAATGAAAGAAACAATAAACCAAATTAATAATTCAATTGAAACCATCACCAACAGATTAGACCACTTGGAAGACAGGACCTCAGACAATAAAGGCAAAATATATAACCTTGAAAAGAATATAGTCCACACAGTGAAAATGGTAAGAAAGCATGAGCAGAACATTCAAGAAATATGGGATAGCATTAAAAAGACCAAATTTAAGAGTTATTGGGAGAGAGGAAGGCATAGAATTCCAAACCCAAGGAATGAACAATTTATTCAATGAAACAATATCACAAAATTTTCCAAACATAAAGAATAAAGTGGAAAACCAAATTCAAGAGGCTTATAGGACTCCAAATGTACAAAAGCACAACAGAACCACACCAAGGCACATATACTGAAAATGCCCAACATACAGAATACATAAAGAATATTAAAAGCCATGAGAGAAAGGAATCAGATTACATATAGGGGGAGACTAATTAGGTTATGTGCAGATCTTTCAACCCAGACCCTGAAAGCTAGAAGATTCTGGAACAACATATATCCAACTTTGAAAGAAAATGGATGACAACCAAGAATCTTGTACCCAGCAAAATTAAACTTTAGATTTGATGATGAAAAAAACCTTTATGATAAGCAAAAGTTAAAAATTTTACAGGTAGAAAACCTGCACTATGGAACATCCTTGGAAAATAGCCTATGAAGAGGAAGTGAAAAATTATAGTGTTACCCCCTTTCTCCACAGAAAAGTCTTAACTGGGCTTCTCCCGAAAACTTCATCATGGCTGATTTTAGGACTGTCAGCAAAAGAGTCTCTGCAAAAGAGTTCAATGCAGATAAACTCCCTATTGTCATGTTGCTCTGTCTTACTTGGCCACTGGTGGGAAAAAAAATCATCATTCCAGGTGCTGGACACCCCCTTGCTAGCTTTTCACAAACATGTATCCAGTATAGTAGATTGTAGAAATGTGTAAACAAGGCCTCTGGCCTTGAGCTGGGGCTTCACAGAGATGTCTACATTTCTAAGATAAGAGAAGTTTCCAATTGGGCTCCATGGTAACAGCTGGCAGGGGGAGGAAAGAAAGGGGTGCTGTCCTTGAAGGGTTAACTTGCCCAGAACAGTGAAAGAAAAAAGCTGCTTTATGTGACTTCAGCAGACTGTGAACTTCTGAGCCCTCCCCTTACATGCTGGGTATAAAACTCTGAAACTACCTGAACTCAGGGTTCAGGGCATTGATTGATTATAGCAAAAGCTGTGCCCTCTGAACCTGGCTGCAGCCAAATAAAACTGTTTCCTGCTATCTTTGGTGCCTTGCCTCGTCTGTCCCTACAACAAAATGACAATGAAAATCAGCAGAGACGCATTACACTTAGGAAAATCTAATCAAAGGAGAAATCAAGTCAAGTTAGAAAACAAACATAAACACAAGTGGCTGGGAATAAATATCATGTCAATAATATCCCTAAATGTTAATGGCTTAAACTCACCAATCAAAAGACATAGGCTAGCTGATTGGAATTAAAAAAAAAAAAAAAAAAAAAAAAAAAGGCCCAACATTATGCTGCCTCCCAGAGACTCATCCCATAGGAAAAGACACAAGTAAAGTAAAGGTTAAAGAATGGGAAAAATCATACCACTCACATGGACTGCGGAAGCAAGCAGGGTTTCCATCCTCATATCAAGTAAAGTAGACTTTAAGTTAAAGTTAATCAAAAAGGATAAAGAAGGACATTTCCTACTGCTTAAGGGAACCATACAGCAACAAGACATAACAATTATAAATATATATATATATATACCCCCCAATATGGAGCATCTATGTTCATCAGACAAACTCTTCTCAAGTTCAAGAGTCATATTGACCACAACACAATAATTCTGGGTGATGTTAACACACCTCTTTCATGACTGGATTGATCTCCCAAACAAAAGCTAAACAGAGAAAATAGAGAACTCAATAATACAATTGATAACTTATACTGAACTTACATATATAGAATATTTCATCCTTCAGTGAGTGAATACACTTTCTTCTCAGCAGCACATGGATCCTGTTGGGAGTCACCTGGGCTACAAAGACTAACTTCCCCATCCCCCAAGAAGAGCCATCCAATGGTGAGCCCTGCTGGCTCACATGATCCTTACCAGCCAATCAGACTAGCCCTGCTGGCTCACATGATCCTTACTCACCAATCAGACTAGTCCTGCTGGCTCACATGATCCTTACTCACCAATCAGACTAGCCCTGCTGGCTCACATGATCCTTACCCACCAATCAGACTATCCCTCCTGGCTCACATGATCCTTACCCACCAGACAGAAAGCACCCCATGCCAACTGTCAAACCATTAAACTGTTAAACTGTCACAACTGTAAAACCACCCCTGCCGCTGTCTGGCTGGGCACAAGATCACGAGCCACTCAAACAGGAACAAACTTTATTTGAAAGAACCGCCAATAACACGTCCGCCCGGGAAGCTTCCCGATCCACCCACGCGGCGTTCTGCCGCTCCTTTCCGGAACTCCAGCGCAAGCGCCTCCCCGGAATTCCCTCCTACTGTACTTTCCCAACCAATGGGAACTCTCCAGGAGTCCCGCAGCAGGAGTCCGGTATCCATATGAATGTAATTTTTAACATAATCATATCATCTCAATGGCTAGCTGGCATCACCTTTCAATCAAAAATGCCATGCATCATATTAATTGGCTGTGGCTCCCAGCATCTCCCCCCTTCTGTTTAATTAAGAAGCAAGTAATGTGGCTAGGGACCGTGCCTGTTAGGTTTGTCCAATTCAACATATGGTTCTTACCCGTCATTGGAAAACTGACCTTTAGGCGTCAGCCTCCTGTCTTAGGTTGATACCATTGCAATTGGATCATACCCGTCACTGACTACCGGTCCAGCAAATAGCCATAATTGTGGATAGGCCTATGCACCAGTGGGGGGGTGAGGTTCTTTGCCTCACCTCTGTTGGCCCCCAGATTTGGCCTTGGTGCCAGTGGGGGGGTGAGGTTCTTTGCCTCACCTCTGTTGGCCCCCAAAATTAGACCATCACTAGTAGAAGGGAGGAGGATACAGAAATGTCACAACACCACATCAATTGACGACTCCTAGGGAAAATTGCATCACTGGTGACACATCAGCAAAGATACGCCAGCATTACCATAATTTGTTGTATCAACGGATAGATCACAGTGCATACAAGTGATACATAGTCCAGGCAAGTTTTGTAAGCAGTTCAAAGTGGAGGAATCTATCAATATGTCCATTTCCTCCCAAGATCATTGATATATCAGTTTATACAGTTTGTTGTGATAATTATCGAAGAAGTTGTAGTTTGGTTTCATCTTTGTCTTCACCGGCACTGGGATGAAAAATAAGAATTCTGACAATGATGTTAAAGAGAAAAAGAAAAAAAAATGTAACATTTTAACAGGTACTAAGAAAACATTTTTTTTTTTTTTTTTTTTTTGGAACAATTTACATTATCTTGAACAGAATTATTAAATATAATGAAAAGGAAAGATGAAAATAAACAAACAGATTTGTTAACCTGCTTATTTGTACACATATTAAAATAATTTTTAACAGCTGTTTACCCAATTTAAATTAAACCATTAAAATGACGTGAATAATAAAAAGTACTTGGATCCATTTTTTTTTTTTTTTTTTTTTTTTTTTTGAGCACTCCTCATATATGATACGCACATATAGACACATAACACAAAACAGAAGTGTGCACATATAACATACAACACATAAGACAATAGTAAAGGCCTTGTAGTTTCACCTAGGTGAAATCTCCATTGCAATGTTAAAAACTCCACAGTTAAAAAATAAAACTGATCAGAAAAACATCAACCTAGGTCTGTATGAGCTCAAAAATAAAATAGAACCTATGATATGGAAAAATGCAATAATAAAATAGATATTGAAAAAAGCATCCTGGTTAATCAGTCGCAGATGTAAGAATGGCCAAGCTGGAGTTCTGGATATCAGCTGTTATGGATTTGAGTCAAATTATCTTCTTTTTGATCTGTAGAAATCGTTTTAGTTAGTCTTTCTGGAATCCAAATCGGCTGCTGTTCTCCCTGTGGAAACACGCAAACAGAGCCCCGACTCCAGACAATTACTGGGTCAGGACCTTTCCATTGTCCTGTTAGAATATCTTTCCAAAGAACTTTAGGCTTATGCACATTTTTTGGATACATATGCCTTTCCGCAGCACTAAGTCCTGATGAATCCAAATTTAAAAAGTTTAGAGTAAAGAGGGTTATTTTAAGTTTATCTTTGGGGGATATATACCCCTTTCCAATTCCCTCCTTTTGTTTTAATAAGTACATTTTAATAGTTTGATGAGCTCTTTCAACTATGCCTTGTCCCTGTGGATTGTATGGAATTCCTGTTATGTGAGTAATGCCAAATGATGAGCAGAATTGTTTAAAAGAGGTAGAAGCATAACCGGGACCGTTATCTGTTTTTAACTGTTTTGGAACGCCCACAGTGGCAAAATTTTGTAAGCAATGAGCTATAACATCTTTAGTTTTTTCTCCGGCATGAAGGGAGCCCATCAAAAATCCAGAAGAAGTATCAACTGTAACATGCAAATATTTTAATTTTCCAAATTCTGGCAAGTGTGTGACGTCCATCTGCCAAATATGGTTAGGTATCAGTCCTCTAGGATTGACTCCAAGATTAACTTGTGGTAAAAATGTCACACAATTTTGACATTGTTTTATTATATGTCTGGCTTGTTCTTTAGTTATTTTAAAACGTTTTTGTAAAGTATTAGCATTGACATGAAACCTTTTATGAAAATTTATAGCTTCTTCTATTGTGGAGAAAATATGTATGTCATGTGTAGATTTATCTGCTAATTCATTGCCTAAACTAAGGGCTCCAGGCAATCCTGTATGTGCCCTGATATGTCCTATAAAGAATGGATCTTTTCTGTCCCAGATTAGACTTTGTATAGTGGAAAACAAAGAGAAAACAGTAGAAGAAGGGGAAATCCTACCTGCATCTTCAAGGGATACTATAGCATTAACTACATATTGACTATCAGAAAATAAATTAAATACAGAATCTTTAAACATCATAAAAGCTTGTAATACTGCATTAAGCTCTACCTTTTGAGCTGATTGTTTGGGTACTAAAAATGTAAAAGTTTGATCAGGGGTAACTACTGCTGCTGTACCATTATTTGACCCATCAGTGAATATATTTGGAGCATTCATGATAGGGGTCTTTCTTGTCATTTTTGGAAAAACTACAGGATGCTTAGACCAGAAAGACAACAAAGGATTAGATGGCAAGTGATTATCAAATGAAACATTAGATTTACACATGATTATTGCCCAAGTATTTAACTCATTGGCTAACTCATCAATTTGATCCATAGTATATGGAGTAATAATTTTATTGGGAGAAATCCCAAACACTCCCTTTGCTGCTTTTATTCCTTTGAGTATTAATTGTCCTACAGCCTCAGGATATCTAGTAAGAATAGTATTAGGAGAATAAGATAAATGTATCCACAATAATGGACCTTCTTGCCAAAATACTCCTGTAGGAATATTTTTTGTTGGTAGTACAATAAATAATAAAGGCAAACTTATATCAATTCTATCCAAGTGCATATTTTCCATATATGTTTCAATGATTTTTAATGCCTTTCTTGCTTCAGGCGTTAGCATGCGGGGTGAATTTGGATCTGATGGACCTTTTAGGATATCAAATAAAGGTCCTAGCTCTCCTGTTGGTATGCCTAGATAAGGCCTTATCCAATTTATGTCTCCCAATAACTTTTGAAAGTCATTAAGTGATTTGAGTTGATCTACTCGTATTTGAATTTTTGGTGGACGGACCATGGTTGAGGATAACAGGACTCCTAGATAATTAATTGGAAGATTTAATTGTACTTTATCTATTGCTATCTCTAGATTATAATTTTTTAATAAGTTTGTAAGTGTGGCATAACATTCCAGCAATATGTTTTTATCTTTATGTGCCAATAATACATCATCCATATAGTGAAATATTTGTAGTTCAGGATTTTGATTTCTAAGTGGTTGGATTGCTTTGTTAACATAAATTTGACACATAGTTGGACTATTAGCCATCCCCTGAGGGAGTACTTTCCATTCATATCTCTGATCAGGACCTTCATGATTTAGTGCAGGGATAGTAAATGCAAAATGTGGACTATCCTCAGGATGAATAGGAATTGAAAAAAAAACAATCTTTAATATCTATAGCTAAAACATACCAGGTTTTTGGTAAAGCAGACAATTGGGGAATCCCTGATTGAGCAGGTCCCATAATAACCATCTCATTATTAATGGCTCTTAAATCTTGTAATAATCTCCATTTACCAGATTTCTTTTTAATAACAAAAATGGGAGTATTATGGGGAGATATGGAAGGTTGTATATGTCCTTTCGCTAATTGTTGTTTAACCAGATCATGGGCTACTTGTATCTTTTCTTTAGTCAGGGGCCACTGAGGAACCCACACTGGTCTTTCTGATTTCCAAGTAATTTTTATTGTCTCAGTGGCCCTTTCTGAAAATCCAACCCATGTCTGTCTGTTCCTTGATCTATTTGAATTGGTGCTGCTATATTTTGTCCTTGTTTTCCTAATCTTTTTTCTTTTTTAAAACCTTGTTTAGCCCTAGTAGTGGGCGCATTAGGATTGATGTTATTTGTTAACGTTAAACCTAATTGATCTAGGACATCTCGTCCCCATAAATTTATAGGAAGATGATCCAATACATATGGCTGTATAGTTCCCTCACATCCTTCAGGATCCTTCCAATCTAATACCATTGCACTTCTATGGGGATTAGTAGCCACTCCTAGGCCTCGAAGCGTTTGAGTGGCTTGTTGTAATGGCCAATGTTTTGGCCATTCCTGACTAGATATGATGCTAAGGTCTGCACCTGTGTCCAGTAGCCCATTAAAGTCGTATCCTTGAATATTTAGTTTTAGCATGGGGCGAGAATCTAAATTTAAAGACAGCATAGCCCAATCTACACCTGTGGAGCCCAATCCCCTGGTACCTCTTTCTACAGTACGACTAGAAAATTTATCATGTAGGCTGGGTATTATTAGTAACTGTGCTATTCTATCCCCTGGTGAGATAACTGATATGCCTCTTGGAGAACTAGCTATAATTTTTATTTCACCTTCATAATCGGGATCAATTACCCCGGGACTTATCATAAGTCCTTTTAGTGTGGAAGAACTGCGTCCCAATAATAAGCCTACCGTTCCTTGGGGAAGAGGTCCTTTTACTCCTGTGGGAATAATTTGAATTCCCATCTCTGGAGTTAGTACTGCTCTTGCGGAGGCGCAGATGTCCAGCCCTGCGCTCCCTCTAGTTTGTCTGATGAGGGATTTAATGGATAATGTGTCCTGGGCACTACCTTGATGGTGCTGTTGGGTTCCTCCATTGCCCCGTATATTTGTGGTTTTGGGCCCCGGAGCATTGGGCCCTCCAGTCCGTTTTTTGGCAATGGAGCCTGATGCCTTTCTCCACGATATCGTGGGTAAACACTTGATCCTTGTCCGTTTTTTGATAACGGAGTGCCCTCTATGGTAGTTTGAGAACGGCATTCATTAGCCCAATGTCTCCCTCTACGGCATCGTGGGCAAATACCTGGTATTCTATTTCTTTGATACCTAGCTTTGTTAAACCCTCCTCCTATGGGACAATTCCTTTTAAAATGTCCTGTCTGATCACAATTGTAGCATGTTTTTGGCCTGGCATCTAAAGCCTGTTGTACTGCTGCTAAGACTTGTCCTTGTTCATTAATGTCTCTACATAATTTAATATATGTGTTTAAATCTTCATGTTTCCATGGTCTAATGACCTCTCTGCAGCAACGATTTGCTTGGTCATAAGCCAGTTGTTTTATAAATGGCATTGCTTGTTCTACATCTCCAAATATCCTAGAAGCTGTCTGAATAAGCCTATCTACAAATTCAGCGTAAGGTTCGTTAGTTCCTTGTATTACCTTAGATAACTGTCCTTGTAAATCTCCATGCCCCTGTAAAGTTTTCCATGCCCTAACTGCATCTGCAGCAATTTGTGCGTATACACCAGGATCATATTCAATTTGTTGCCGTTGACCCTCATAAGGTCCCTTTCCTAACAACATCTCCAGATTTCTTTGAGGGTAACCGGCTGCTGTATTTCGCCTAGCTGTCTCCATGCAGAATTCCTCATTGGCAACCTTCCATAACAAATATTGTCCTCCATTTAGCACAGATCGACACATGTTAGTCCAATCTGCTGGTGTCATGTCTAAGTTGGTAATAGATTCAACCATGCTTATGGTGAAGGGTGCTTGCGGGCCATAGGTTGTTACAGCCTCTTTTAATTGCTTTACTGTTTTGAAATCTAGAGCGCGATGAATTCGTTGCCCTCCTGCCTGCTCAAGTACAGGGCATGCTAGTCTTTGGGATCTTGCCTTAGGATTTTGTGCATTAACTACAGGAATTGAGGGCCGCTCAGCTCTTACGCCCTCTGGTGATAGAACGGAGTTAGTAGCAGCCTCCTGTTGTAACTCCCCAACTGATGGTCGTTTTTCCTCTAAGCTTTCTTTCTTCAAATTTTCCTCTGTCTGACTAGCTGGAGAGACCTTCTCTTTTGCTTGACCTGACATGTTTTCTACCACAGTTTGGACCTCTAACAATTTACTTAACAGTTTTTCGGTTTGTTTTTTACTAGTTTCTAATCTACTATAAAGGTAACGCAACCCAGTTAGGTAGCATAAAACAAACCCGAAACAGAATGAAACAAAAACGGAGCAAAGAATAGTTGTATCAATTTTCTCTTTCTCCGGGCCAAACAACTTCAAGCCTTGAGCCAACCATTTTTCCCAGTTTGCCTGAGAAAATTCTAGGGATAGGCAGCTTGAAACAAAAACAAAATAAATCAAAAGAAGAACACATTGTTTTTTGAAATGGTCACCCATTCTGTCGCCTTCCCTCAGGGGCGAGCAATTTTACTCACCTCCAAGCTTCAGGCGCTCCCCGTACAGGGCCACCAGTTGCCGCTGTCTGGCTGGGCACAAGATCACGAGCCACTCAAACAGGAACAAACTTTATTTGAAAGAACCGCCAATAACACGTCCGCCCGGGAAGCTTCCCGATCCACCCACGCGGCGTTCTGCCGCTCCTTTCCGGAACTCCAGCGCAAGCGCCTCCCCGGAATTCCCTCCTACTGTACTTTCCCAACCAATGGGAACTCTCCAGGAGTCCCGCAGCAGGAGTCCGGTATCCATATGAATGTAATTTTTAACATAATCATATCATCTCAATGGCTAGCTGGCATCACCTTTCAATCAAAAATGCCATGCATCATATTAATTGGCTGTGGCTCCCAGCACACCCCCAGCTCTAAAAATAAGTAGAGCTGATCCTCAATAAACGGGCATTTTCTCTGAAGATGAGCCTTCATTGTTCTTTCAGATCCTTCTCTAAAATAGACCATATATTATGCCACAAAGCAACACTTAACAAAAACAAAAAAGTAGAGATACTACCCTGCATTCTATCAGATCACAATGGAATGAAATTAGAAATCAATGATAAAATAAAAAATAAAAACTACTCCACACTTGGAGACTAAATAATATGCTACTGAATGAATAATGGGTTCCAAAAGATACCAAGGAGATTAAAACATTCTTACAGGCAAATGAGAACACAGATATAACATATTGAAATCTCTGAGACACTATGAAGGCAGTTCTAAGAAGAAAGTTCATTGCATGGAGTTCATTCCTTAAAAGAAGAAAAAGTCAACAAATAAATGATCTAACATTACATTGCAAAGTCTAGAAAAAGAAAAGCAGTAGAAAGCAGTAGAAGGCAGAAAATAATTAAAATCAGAGTGGAAATCAATGAAATTGAAAAAAAATTGAAAAAATCGACACAACAAAATTTGGTTCTTTGAAAAAAATAAATAAAATTGACAGACCCTTAGCCATGCTAAGAAAGAGAAAGAGACAGAAAAGTCAAATTACTAACATACGTGATGAAAAAGGAAGTATCACAACAGACACTACAGAAATACAGACAAAAATTAGAATTATTTTGGAAATGTGTACTCCAATAAAATAGAGAATATCAAAGGCATCCACAAATTTTTAGACTTATATGATTTTCCCAAAATCAGTTGGAATGATATACACAATTTAAACAGGTCAATTTCAAGTGATGAAATAGAGGATGCCATCAGAAGCCTACCAACCAAGAAAAGCCCAGGGCAGGATGGATACACAGCTGAGTTCTACAAGATCTATAAAGAACTAATACGTATACTCTTCAAATTATTTTGTGAACTAGAAAAAGAGGAAACACTTCCAAACTCATTCTATAAGGCCAATATCTCCCTGATTCCAAAACCAGGCAAAGACACATCAAAGAAAGAAAACTTCAGAACAATATCTCGAATGAACATAGATGCAAAAATTCTCAATAAAATTCTGGCAAATCAAATACAAAAACATATCGAAAAGATAGTGCACCACGTTCAAGTGGGGTTCATCCTATGGATGCAAGGTTGGTTCAACATACAGAAATCAATACATATAATCCTTCACATCGAGATACTTAAAGATAAGAATCATATGATCATCTCAATAGATGCAGAAAAGACATTTGACAAAATACAGCACTGCTTCATATTCAAAACACTAGAAAAACTAGAGATAATAGGAACCTATCCCAACATCATAAAAGCTATCTATGCTAGGCCCCAGGCCAACATCATTCCAAATGGAGAAAAATTGAAAGCATTCCCTCTAAAAATTGGAACAAGATTGGGATGCCCTCTTTCACCACTTCTATTTAACATAGGTCTTGAAATACTGATCACAGCAACTAGACAGACAAAAGAAATTGAAGCGATATGGATAGGAAAAGAAGAACACAATTTAGCACTATCTGCCGACAATATGATCCTATACCTAGAAGACCCAGAAAATTCCACCAGAAAACTTCTAGAACTAGTAAATGAATTCAGCAAAGTAACAGGATACAAAATCAACACCCATAAGTCAAATGAATTTATGTATATCAGTAACAATTCCTCTGAAATGGGAATGAGGAGAACTACCCCATTTACAATAGAACCCCCCAAAAATAAAATACTTGGGAATCTACCTAATGAAAGAGGTCAAAGACCTCTACAATGAAAACTACAGAATGCTAAAGAAAGAAATTAAAGAAGACCTTAGAAGATGGAAATATCTCCCTTGTTCTTGGATAGGCAGAATTAATACTGGCAAAATGACCATACTACCAAAAGCACTATACAGATGTGATACAGTTCCAATCAAAATCCCAATGACATTCCTCATAGAAAAAGAAAAAGCAGTCATGAAATTCATCTGGAAAAATAAGAGACCCAGAATAGCTAAAGCACTCCTTAGCAAGAAGAGTAAGGCAGGTGGCATCACTATATCAGAACTTAAACTATACTACAGAGCAATAGTCACAAAATAGCATGGTATTGGCACCAAAATAGACTGATAGACCAGTGGTACAGAATAGAGGACACAGAGACTATCCCACATAATTACAGTCTTTTATAATAGATAAAGGTGCCAGAAACATACATTAGAGAAAAGATAGCCTCTTCAACAAATGGTGCTGGGAAAACTGGAAATACATATACAACAAAATGAGATTAAACCCCTATGTCTCACCATGCACAAAACTCAACTCAAGGACATAGGAATTAAACCAGAGACACTGTGCCTATTGGAAGAAAAAGTGGGCCCAAATCTCCATCATGTCAGATTAGGCCCCAATTTCCTTATTAAGACTCCTATAGCACAAGAATTAAAATCAAGAATCAATAAATGGGATGGGTTCAAACTAAAAAGCTTCTTCTCAGCAAAAGAAGCAATCAGTGAGGTGATAGAGAGCCTATATCTTGGGAGAAAATTTTTACCAATATCACATCAGATAGAGCACTGATCTCTACGGTATATAAAGAACTCCAAATGTTAAACACCAAAAAACCAAATAACCCCATCTATAAATGGGCCAATGAGCTGAACACACACCTCTCAGAAGATGATATACAAGCAAGCAATCAACAAATATGTGAAAAAAATGTTCAACATCTCTAGCTACCACAGTCTGGCTGGGCACAATTCACGAGCCACTTATCAAGCAGAAACTAACTTTATTTTTAGAACACACACACTGCACCACACGAGCTCTTCAGGAATTCCCTCAGAGCCCAACTGCCACCACCGGCTTGCCACAAGCCTCTCAACACCCCCACTCCTCCTGCTCTTGAGGCCCATTGGCTGGGTCGAGTGGGCAGAGCCAAAAAAAGTCCCCCAATGAGCAGCTCCATGGTTTGTAATAGCAAGGAAACAGCCCAATGAGCATCACCACAGAGGAGCCAATCAGCTGGCAGCTAGAAGTTTGCTGGGGCCGCTGTGAGCCAATCATCAGCTGGCAGCTGGAAGTTTGCTGGGGCCCCTTCGGCTGTGGCTCTCAACATCTAGCAATTAGAGAAATGCAAATATTTCATCTCACTCCAGTCAGAATGGCAGCTATCAAGAATACAACAACAATAAGTGTTGGTGAGGATATGGGGGAAAAGTCACACTCATACATTGCTTGTGTGAATGCAAATTGGTGCAGCCGATCTGGAAAGCAGTATAGAGAATCCTTGGAAAACTGGGAATAGAACCAGCATTTGACCCAGCTACCCTACTCCTCCATCTATACCCAAAGAAATTAAAAACATACTTCAGAGATACAGCCACATCAATGTTTATAGCAGCACAATTCGCAGTAGCTAAACTGTGATACCAACCTAGATACCCTTCAGTAGATGAATGGGTAAAGAAAATGTGGTATATATATACAATGGAATATTATTCAGCAATAAAAGAGAATAAAATCACAGCATTTGCAAGAAAATGGATGGAGCTGGAGAACATAATTCTAAGGGAAGTTAGCCAATCCCCCAAAAATCAAATGCCAAATGTTTTCTCTGATATAAGGAAGCTGATTCATAGTGGGGTTGGGAGGGGGAACATGGGAGGGTTGGAGAAACTCTACATAGGCAAAGGGGTAGGAGGGTAAGGGAGGGGGTATGGGGGTAAAAAAAGATGATGACATGAGATGGACATCATTACCCTAAGTACATGTATGAAGACGCGAATGGGTGAATACACTTTGTACACAACCAGAGATATGAAAAATTGTGCTCTACATGTGTAATATGAATTGTAATGCATTCTGCTGTCATATAGAATAAATTAGAAGAAAAAATAAATTAAGGGCTGGGGCTGTAGCTCAAGGGCAGAGCGCCTGCCTGGCATATTCGTGATGTACTGGGTTCAATCCTCAGCACCACATAAAAATGAACAAATAAAATAAAGGCATTCTGTTCATTTACAACCACAAAAAAAATTCTTTTTAAATAAAAAAATAAATTTAAAAAAGAAAATAAAGTAACTATCAACCTAGGATTCTACACACCGTGAACCAATCTTTCAAAAATAGGTGAAGCACTGGGCAGCAGGCGGCCAGCTCAGAGGCCACTGAGGCCCATGGCTGCACAGGCTCGTGGTTGGTGCTCTTTTTCAGAGTCAGGTGTAGATGGCTGTAAGTGGCAAGGGCAGCGTGCTGAGCATTCATCCTGGACAACTTTTCCTAGCCCATTTGCAGCCGCGAAGCCCCCCTCAGCCTCCTGAACTGAACAATATATGAGACCAAAACTCAATGTAGAAGCGTGGATGAGAAGACTTATTCCAGGGGAACAAGAATGATGGTGGTTTGGTCTAGAGACTTCTTTAATGAGGAGAAAGTAATTCACATAGAGTTTGAAGGTAGAGTCAACAGCGTTAACCATTTGCTAATTGCTTCAATGTCAAGTATTAAAAAGGAGAATCTTGACGAACTCTAAGGATGTGCATTTCCCTAACTGCTAATAAGGTTGAACATTTTTCCATCTTTTTATGTTGGCCATCTGTATTTCTTCTTTCCAGAAGTGTCTATCTAATTTGTCTACCCAATCATTAATGGTGTTATTTGACTTTGGGGTGTTTTTTGAGCTCTTTATATATTCTAGATATTAATCCTCTGTCAGAAGCATAGCTAGCAAAGATTTTACTCCATTATATAGGTTGTCTTTTAACATTCCTAATTGTTTCCTTTGTTGTGTAGAAGTTTGTAAATTTGATGCCATTCCATGTATTTATTCTTGGCATCATTTCTTGAGATTCAGGGATGTACAGAGAAAGTCATCTTCTGCGCCTATATGCTGGAGTGTGAGCCTTATATTTTCTTCTAGGAGTTGCATACTTTCTGTTCTAACTACTAGGTTTTCAATCCATTTTAGGATGATTTCTGTGCCAGGTGAGACCAAGGCTCAACTCCATTCTCCTACATATGGGTAACTGTTTTCCCAGCATCACTTGTTTAAAAGGCTATCTTTTCTCCAGTCTCTGTTTTTGGTATCTTTGTCAAGGATTAGATGAATGTAGATGTGTGGAATTGTCTTGGTGTCTTCAATTCTGTACTACTGGTCTCTGTGTCTGTTTTTATCCCAATACCATACACTTTTTTAAATTACTATAGCTCTGTACAATAATTTGAGTCAGGTATCACAAGACCTCTAGCATTGCTTTTTGGCCTGGATTGCTTTGTCTATTCTGGGTCTTTTATTCTTCCTTAAATGAATTTTAGGGCTATTTTTTCTATTTCTGTCAAGAATATCATAGGTATTTTGAAGGAGGACTTAATTGAACCTACATATTGCTTTTGGTATTATACCTACTTTAATTATATTACTCATTCTGTCTACCCATGAACAAGCGGTGTCTTTTCATTTCTGAAGTCATCTTCAATTACTTTCTTGAATGTTCTATAGTTTTCATTGTAGAGATCATTCACATCCTTGGCTGGATTTATTTCTAGGTAATTTTTGAGGCTATTGTGAATGAAATTGTTTTTCTAATTTCTTTCTCAGCAGAATAGTTATCGGTGTATAGAAAGGCCATTCATTATTTGTATGTTAATTTAGGAACCTGCTAGTTTGCTAAATTTGTTTATTAGCACTTGCTAATTTTTCCTGTTTTTTATCATAAATGGGTGCAGAATTTTGTCAAGGCCTTCTCCTCTTCTATTGAGATGACTAAGGCAAGTAATATGTGTCCTTCAGTCTATTTATGTGATGAATTATGTTCACTGATTGGTTTCTATTAAACTATCCTTGTGTTTATGGAACAAAATAAACTTCTTTATGAGGTAAAGTATTCTTTATGAGGTAAAGTATTGTTGAACATGATTTGCTAATATTTTATTCGTATTTTTTCCTTTAAGTCCAGGAGGGGTATTTTGCTGTAGTTTTCTTTCCCTGATGTATCATTATGAGGTTTTGGTGTGAATGTGAATATTGGTTTCATAGAATGAATTTGGAAGTATTCCATTTCTCTCATGGAATAATTTAAGGAGTATTGATGTTATTCTTTAAATGTATGTAGAATTCAATGAGAATCCATCGGGGCTTCCCTTTACTTTGCTGGAAGGATTTTTTTATTGGTGCTTTTATCTCATTTTTTTTTTTTCTGTTTAGGTTTTCCATCTCTTCTGGACTCAGTTTTGAAAGATTTAATTCATCAGAAATGTCACAATTTGTTTGAGGTTTTTATAATTTATAAGAGTGTAAGTTTTCAAAATATTCCTGAATGATATGTTGGATTTCTGTGAGAATGTATTGATTTCTCCTTTTACATCACAGTTTTGTAAATGTGGGCCTTCTCTATTTTGTTTAGTTAGGCTAGGGACTTATTTATAATCTTTACCTTTCAAAACTCCAATTCTTTGTTTCATTGATCCTTTGTATATTTTATTAGGTTCATTGATTTCACTTCTGATCTTTTTTTTTTTTTTTTTATCAGTTGTCCACCTTTAATTTCCAATACTGTACTTTCTTAACAAGCATACAAAATATCAAACTTCTCTTTAGAAAAAGTGCCGTTCTTTGACATCCTTTACACAAAAACAGTCTAAGCCTGTGGCATGTTAATGCAGTTGAGAGGCAAAGCATACTAACTTTTACAAATTCTACCTTCCATAAAAAGCCTCCCGAAAAGGAGATTACACACCACTATAAAAAATATCAACCTCTTGTGGTAGCTGCATTAGAGAACCAAGGCTTGAAGACTATTTTCATATAGCATAGAAAACCACTATGAGAGCCTATTAACTGCATTGGTGGCTTGGGAGTGCACTGTGCCACAGGATTATGCATAGCTACTGTTAGGTACCAAGACTGTTACACAGAGTTTTAAACTGATTGTAACTGAGAGCATAACAGAGGTACTACCAGCCCATGCAAAGTAACTAAAAATACTGAGTCACTGTGCTGCATACTTCATTCCTGGAGAAAACCAAAGGCAGCAATAACTAAATCAAGCCCAACAGGTGACTAAACTTTTCTCCTCAAAGATTGGTGAGCACAGTGAAGTCTGAGGTATACCTTTATCCATTAAATCTGTGTGCCGTTGCAAGATATTACCATTTGGGAATACACGCCATCACAATGGTTTAAATCTTTTGAATATTAGTCATCATATATATTCTTATCTACCCAGTCTCTTGATTTTTAAAAAGATTTCACCTACAGTAGAATATTACAGAAACAAAATATAAATGCATGTCTTTTTAAATGAAACTTACATGGACTAAAAGTAGAGAATATTTTTAAACAAATATACAATATGCAGGCAGACAAAGCAGGAAAACGGCCATTCAAATGTATAATAAAAAACTAAAAACTGACTATTTCCAGAAAACTATGAAGCGCCTCAACTAAAAGGAATGCATAATGAAATTCTAATCTAATACAGGTCAAAAATGTAAAAAGGTTATAAACCTTAACAGGAAAAAATAAAACAACTTTTACTGGCCATTCCTGTTGAAATGAGAATCATAAAGTAACAGAAAAGTGGCTACAAACCCACTTAGAGCACCAAACAGAGAGAAAATAAAAGTCCATTTTCATCTCTGTTATTATCATAAAATCCTGTGTAACTACAGGTCAAACTGCTGGTGGCAGAAACAGAATTCTTTATAAACTGCAGATGTCCTGTACATAAAAAAATTTCACTGGAGTTGCACTAGTTCTAAAGACTCTTCTGTTTTAGCCTACCTACTGTATGTATTCAATCTGAGATAGATAGTCTCTTTCTGTAACCCTTGATTATTATTGGGCACCAAAGATAAGAAAAGCAAGACGGGGTACAAAAATGCAAAATGTCAACAGTAATGGCAATGTTTTTGTTTCAGTCCAAAAGGGTCCTGCATTCTCTCCCCCTTCAGTGATTTGACAAGTCTTTGTACTTAATCTGGGGGCAGCAAATCATGCAAGCGAAATCTGTCTCTGATGTGAGGTCGGACATCTTCATTCAGTTCTACAAGCTTCTCCAGAAATGGAATCAATTTTAGGAGTTCATTGTCATTTTTATCCATAAACCAGCTTTCTATAGGGATTCCATTAGAAAGCTGATAAGCAAAGGCTTGTGGTGAGTTGTCAATTATTATAGTTTTTGAAAGATCCCTTCCAAGGATATTTAAGTCCTTTATATAGTTTCCTTGTACACAAACACAATGTTCACGGAAAAGCTGGTGCCTGACCAGTTGCTTTTTAGGGTCTAGTATGTTCAGTAACTTGTCTGCATACACCTTCTTAGAAGCAGTAAAAAGAATGATCTCATACATCTGAGACATTCGTTCCAGGAATTCCCTGAAGAATGGTCTTAATCTCACATAAACCTGATAAATGACATCTTGGAAAAGGACTGGAAAAGTAAGTGCTGCATCTTCTAGCTCATTTAGGCTACAATGCACTAGTGTTTCATCCAGGTCTAAAACTAAGGAGAATTCTGGTGTACTTCTTGTTTTCAATGGAAGAGCAGGTTTCCTATTTAGTTGTTCTTCTGTCAGTGGTGGAACATGTTTGATGAAATAATAGGGGTCAAATACTTCCCAGTCTTCTTCATAGGTGGCTTCTGCATGGGCTGATGAATAACCACTCTCTGGAGTTACTGGTGCTGTAAGGGGTGGGATATCACGATTAACTGTTTCTTCTGCTTCTTCTAAACCATTATTTATCGATGGCCTCACTTGTACTGCTTGATTTGAGTAAGCTGCTCCATTAGTTGATGTTGTAGTACTGGTAGTGATCTCATCCACCTGTTCCATATCAAGTTGTTTTACTATCTCTTCAGCTTCCACAGCCTGTCCTGGGGAATCTGATCCTGACGTTCCATTTTTATTTGCTGGTGAAAAAAAGTTGAAGACAGGAGAAAATATGGTCCCCAACAATGTAGTCCTTGGAGGACTGCCAGAGGAAGGATTTTCTTCTAATTTCCCATTTTGTTTTGCATGTTGATTTGTCATTTCGTAACTACCAGCTCCATTTACTTGACTTTTCCATCTTACTCGAGATATCTGTTAGGCTTTTCTCCTGTTCTTGGTGATGATGTGATCAAATTATTATCTATATCACGTTCAATTCTACTCCGCTTTGAAGGATTTTCTCTCTCTTCCTTGGGTGTGCTTCCTTTAATGAATTTTTTAATAGAAGACAATAGGCCGGTTTCATTCTTCGGTGGTTTTTCTCCTCCTGATGGCAGCCCATCATCAACCTCTGAATATTTCCTTTTTGCTCTGGCAGTGCGTTGTGTTTGGATTTGATTTGACTGCTGAGAAGCTTTTCGTGTTCTCAGCCTCATCTTTTATGGGTGCCACATGTAAAACTAACTGTGACGACAGAGAAGTGTCCTCAGGCTCCGGCGATGGTCCCGAATGCGCAGTGTGGGGTGTCTTTCGCGCTTAGCCCACAGCAGCAACAGAACCAGCTCCTTCAGCCAGTCGCCATTTCCAGCCTACCGACCTGCTGCACCGCACGGACAGGGACCCGGATGAAAGCCTCACCTCTGATCTTAATTGCAACATTCCTTCAACTGGCTTTGGAATTGGTTCATTCTTCTGTTTCAAGGAACTTGAGCTCCATCATTAGGTCGTTTATTTGGGATCTTTCTGATTTTTCCTGTAGGTACTCATAGGATGAACTTTCCTCTTACAATTGCCTCAATAGTGTCCCCAAGCCTACCTGGCTGTTTTGTTGATTTCTAATGTCATTCCATTATGATAAGATGCAAGGAAATTTTTTTTCATATTTGCTATTTTTTTGTAAACTAGAATATGGTCTATATTGCAGAATGTTCCATGAATCACTGAAAAGAAAGTATATTCTGTTCTTGTTGGATGAAATATTCTATAGATGTCTGTTAAATCCATTTGATTTGTAATATTTCTCAGGTCTAAAGAGTTTTTACTGAGTTTATGTCTGCATGGTCTATCTGATGGTGATAGAGATGTGTTGTAATCACTCAAATTATTATACTGGGGTCTATCTGATGCTTCCATTGGAGTAGTGTCTTTTTCTATAATTACACACACCCATGTTTGGGGCACACTGTGGGAAGCTGTTCTCACATGTGATTGGTCTACCTCCCTGACTGGGTGTGAGGTGCTCAGACCAGCTGCTTCATAGCCTTCCCCACCCTTTCCAGGAGCAAGGGCTTGTCCATGTGGGGGTGTGACTGACCATTGACCTGGAAACCAATCACTGACCCTGACCTTGGAATGCTGTCCCCCTCGACCTTCATTGAATGGAATTTTCCCTTGAATTTTTTGTTCCCCAATAAAAGCCCTCTCTCTGGAGTGCTTCTTCCTCTCTCCTGCTGGTCTCTTGTGTAAACCTCGCTACCGCCAGGTGCCTGGAGGCAGGAGCCAGGAGAAGCCGTCTCTGAGCTGGGCAAGAAAAAAGGTAAATTGAGTTTTATGGGTCTTTATTTTGATCTCACTAGTTAACTTCTAGGTTTGGAACCTCTAGTATGAAGCTAGTGTGCTGGTCGCGTGGCAGAGCATACATATTTATAATTTCTATCTTATTGGATTGTTTCTTTTACCAGTATGAAGCAAAAAAATAGGTAGAGACATGTCAGAGAAGCAAAAGCTAAGAGCCCCACCAAAGGATATTCAAGTGTCATTCACCAGACAGAAGGAAAGTGACCCCAAACAAAAGACCTAGATGTATGAAATGAATATGTGACAAATCCAAGCCAATTTAAAGCAAGATTTTGCAGTTAAAAGGCAGAATTAAAATAGAAAACAAAAGAGGCTACTGTTGTGGCTCAGCAGTAGAGTGACTGCCCAGCACATGTGAGGTGCTAGGTAAGATGCTCAGCACCACATAAAAATAAATACATAAAATAAAGGTATTGGGTCGAAAGACAACTAAAAAAGATACTAAAACAAAATAGACAACAAAAATATCCAGGGATCATAGTTTACAAAAGATTACTGGTATTCTAAGGCTCTTGTTTTTGGAAGAAGGGTAAAGGTACCAATTTTAGACTAGTGAGTTATACATATGTGTTATAGTATATAGGCTAACAACCAGAAGGAAAAGAAACAGGGTATATAATTTACAAAAAAGTAAAGGAAGATAATTTAAAAATCCGGAAATATCTAAGAGAGAACAGAGAAATAAACCGATGCTGGGAGTGGGTTTGGTACCTGGAAAGAGCACAGAGTGCAACCCATACCAACTCTGCCTGCACCTGACTCTGAGGCTGGAGCTCTGGACAGTTCAGCCATCGGTCACGCTCTTTAAACTCAGTCTCCCATTTGTGAAAATGGAGGACAATGGGGTCAGCTCCCGAGGACTGTGGAGTCAGAAATGAGGCATGTGATTCCCCCAGCGTCGGGTCTACACACCTTCAGTATTCCATGAAAGACAGGAGAGAAGAATGAGTGAGGGAATGAGTGGCAGATCAAACAGGGAGAAAAGAAACTAAAAAATAACATGGATTAGAGAATAGAAGTACTGGTTTCACTTCTTTGTCTTAAAGAAGAAGTTAAGAGAGTCCACATTTTCTTCTTTGTCTTTTTGAAGTGGCCTCTTGCATTGTTTCCCAAACTGACCTTGAACTCATGGGCTCAGGAGATCCTCCTGCCTCAGCCTCCTGAGTAGCAGGGAGGACAGGCGAGCATCTCTGTGCCCAGCTGAGTCAGCTTTCCTAAGCAGGATTGTGGACAGCTGAGAAGCTCCTCTGCACACAGCTTGAGGATCAGAAAGCACATTTAGGCTCTCAACTAAAGCACACCTGCAGGTGGGGCAGGCAACCTCTGGTCTACTTAGCCAGGCAGATCATCCTTGTTCAGCCCAGCACCATGGCAGCCTCGGTTCTGGGTTCCAGTCCCAAAATTCCCCCATAGCCATTGCTGGGCTACTCTGCTTTGGAGACATCAGAGAAGACAGCTCCTTTCCAGGTAGGAGGAGAGTTCCCGATCCTGAGGGGCCACTTCAATGCCCATTGAGAAGGCCCTCCTGACTCCCACCTTGGGGTCCTGCCCACTGGTCCCCAGCTGAGACCTTACTAGGTTCCTGATGTGCTCAGATCTCAACAGACTGACTTTGCCCCATCCCCCTAGCAGGCTCACTTCCTTTTCCTTCTTGGCGTACTCTGTGCACTGCTCCTCTGGCTTGTTTTCCTGGCAACAAAGAAGTATGCAGATGCCATCACCAAGAAGGTCCAGGTGGCTTGTCGGCTCTGCCCTCCTCCTGGAGCTGAGGGCAGTGGCCAGGAGCCCTCTCCACTCCCCTGTTCCACAAATGACTCACGACAGAGACACAGAGACATCTAGCGGGTCCCAGGTTGTTTAATAGGGGACAGCAATGGCCAAGATGAAGCTCAGCTTAAGGAGTCTCCTGCTGCCACCCAGATGGGCAGGAAGGAGGTCCTCGAGGCAAGTCCAGGCCATCTTGCAGCCCCAGATCCAGATCGTCCAGGTCGGAGGCAGTGGCTGCTGACCAGACACTGAGCAGCTCATCTGCCCTGGTCCCTGGGCTCCCGGGCCTGCCAGGGAGGGGCTTCCTCTGTCACTTGGGGTTGCTCTCAAGCACCTGCCGGACCCTCTGCATCCCTGAGAAGGAGAAGTGAGGGCTGTGAGCGCTGGTGCTGCACAGGTGGGGACCAGCAAACCCTTGCAAGGGGCAGGGACAGGCGGCTGCTCACCCAGGCGAAGCCGCTGGGGCCTGTCTGAGAAGACCACGCGGAACCAGCCAGGCTCCTTACACTCAAAGGCCTTGCCGAAGGACAGCAGCACCTTATTGTCCAGAAAACGGTGCCACAGCAGCGTCTCCTCCTCAAAGGTGGCCTTGCGCAGGTACTGGAAAGGGGCGGGTAGAGGCTCAGGACACAGAGGAGACCCCCAGGACCTGTCACCTGCTGGAGGAAGGCTTGCGCCCCGTCATCCTGCACCCCAGCTCACCTTCCTCAGGTCAATCCAGATGAAGAAGCCTGCCCCACGATTCAGGAAGGGGACCCCTAGGGCCCTGAGCTCCTCTGAGACGTAGGTGTGGGCAGCCTTGAGCCGGGCAAGGTTTTCAGGCAGGTACACGCGGTTGATCCAGTCTGACAGGGAGGATCAGGAGGGCGGGAATTCAGGGGTCCCTATAAGGCCCCCCTCAACCCTGAGGGCTCCAGCTCCAGCCTCCACACGCCCAGTAGGAGCCCAGAGCACCAAGCCCCTCAGGATGCAGAGCAAACCAAAGATGTACCTGGTTACAAAGTGAGGCTTTGGAGCCACACAGACCAAGAGCTAGATCCCAGCCAGACACTGACGGATGATCACTAATCTATGTATTCGTGTGTCTACCACCATACGCAGGATTAGGATCGGTTCCCTCACTCCAGAAAACACCCTCATGCCACTCACAGCCTCTTTGGCCTCTGCCCCACAACCTGATCTGCATCCATCACCCTAGTTTGCCTTTTGCAAAATGTCCAGGAAGTGGAACGTTATGGTATGTAATCCATTGAGACTAACTTCCTTCACCAGCCTAATACCTCCAGGACGAATCTGTGCTGTCAGGGATCTGATTGCAGAAGCACTGCATGGTGCAGATGTGCCCATGTGGTGGTGTCTGTACCCACTCACTCAGGGAAGAACATCCAGATTGTTTCCAGCTCAATTTCCATGTGGGTTTTTGGGTGCATGTGTGTGCACTACCTAGAGGTGGGATTGTCGGGTGGCTTGGTCAGTGTTTTTATGAGAAACTGGCAAATGGCTTCCAAAGTGGCTAAACCATCTGAATCCCCAGCAGCAATGCATGAGAGTTCTAGCTGCTCTGCCTCCTGCTCAGCCAGTGACGTCGCCTGTGTTTTTAACAATGTTATATGTTACATTGGATGTGGGGTATGTGGTCTTTCTTTTCCTCATGATGAGGAAAATATAAGAATTTGAGCTTCTAGGGTCCTGGGGAGGGACAAATGAGACACAGCAAGAGCACCTGCAGGGCTCAGTAAATGGTGGCCATGAGAGGTCCCTTTGCCATCGGACTTCCTTTTCTGAACCTGCAAGCAGGATACAGCCACTGATCCCTGGAGCGCCCGAGACAGACCATAACCCTCCCCACCCTCTTTCAGGGCACCAAACCCAGGCAGTCACCTCGGTCCTGGAGCAGCTGTGCCACCTGGTACTGGACCAGGCCACTGAGGCCGTGATAGCGGCAGAGGGAAGCCACAGCGGTGGCCACGTCCTGGTTTTCTGTATACAGTGTGCCAAAGCGGAGCCCAGACATCCCGAAGTCCTGCAACAAGAGACAGCCGAGGCCGTGGCCACCCTCCACAGAGGGAGCTGATTCCACCCACCTGTCTGCCCCCCATCTCTCTGACTCCCCGCAGCCACCCAGACACTCACCTTGCTCATGCCCCACAGTACGTGGGTCCTCTGGGGGTCGGGCAGCCTGCAGAGGGCACAGTGTGGGAACAGAGGCAGCCAGAACCAGGGCGCCCAGGCCCAGTTCCACGAACAAATGAGGAGATGGATGGACGGATCTGGTCCTGGGTCCTGGCCCTGTTTCCATCTCTCAGAACCTCCAATTCCTGTGCATCCTTTAGAGCAGGGTTAGCAAACAACAGCCTGCAGGAAAACCTACCTGGTGTCTGTTTTCTTAAATAACATTTCATCAGGACAGAGCCACGCTCACTGGCTGACACAATGTGCATGACAGAGTTGAGCGAGAGGCCACGAGGCCTGTAAAGCCTTAAATTTATGTACCATCTGGCCCCTTAGAGGAGAAATTTGCCAACTTCTGATCTAGAATACAGCTCCCAAGTGTCACTTCCTCAAAGACCTCCCAACTCTCTCCAGCCAGTGGGTACCCCTGCAGGTCATCCCAGAGCTCCCCAAAATTCTCTATTTAGCACTTGCCACCACCAGGTCAAAATGACTACCTGGGTGTTGTGCTGCTAGGGTTTTGGGTTTATCAAAGGTTCTACATGGGAAGGGCCAAGGTCTTGGTCGTTCACTGATGTCCCCCAGCACTAGCACAGGGCCAGGCACAGAGCAGACCTCCCATAGATACTGTTCCCATGTCTACCCAAGGCTCATGGGCAAGTCTCTATTTTCTCTGTGTCTCACTCTCCTAATGCATAAAATGAATGGGAGTCACACTCCACATGCCAATGTCCTCACAGTGCTTTTGAGAGACAAGTGACAGAAAGGCCACAGCAGGGCTGAAAAGTCAGTAGGAACATCAGGAACTGTCATCCTGCCTCAGGGTCAGATTACAGACTTCGCAGACGATCTGGTCCAAGTGTGTCAAAGGTATGTTGTTTATAAATTCTGTGCTCAGACTCAATCTAATGGATAAGGCCACTAATTTAAATAGCCCAAAGTGCTTATTTGCTCCATGAATGAGAGGAAGGAAGAAGGAGGGAGGGAGGGAGGAGGAACCGCAGCTCCACTGGACAAGAAGGAATGGCCAGGGAGCCAGTTTCCCATCTTCCCTCTGGAGTCCTAGGACCCCGGGGTTGGAGGTCTCAGGGTCTCCACAGAACAATGTCAAATCCACGGATGCAGCCCAGCCACCCACCTTCTTGGGGGCCTGAGGACCCCTTGGGTCAGCTAGGTGTTAGTAGCATTGCCCTGGCCGGGTCACACCCTGTCGGCCCAGCCTCAGAGAGGCCAGTGGGGCTGGCAGGTCAGCTGAGCCCAGGAGCCTCACCTTTGCAGGCCCAGGACGCTGCGGAACTCCAGGGACTCCTGGAACACTGACAGCATGTAGATTTCATCCACGATCACGTGCAGCGAGTGCCTGCCGCCAGGAGAGGGCGGGAGAGAGCCGGGCCACAGGTTACAGCCACATGTGCTCCCAGGGAGCAGAGTGTCCCAGCCCAGAGGGACCCGCCTACCCAGGGTGTTCAGACTCCTTTCTCCAGGAACTCCCTTCTTTTGCCTATTTTCTCAACCAGGAAGCAGCACTTACAAAGCAAAGGGGACAGGAGCTTGAAGCCCTGTCAGGGAGAGCTTGGACCTCGGGGTCCTCCCTGGAGAGGAACATTTAAGGACGAGGCTCAAGGCAGAAGGACCCACATTCAAATCTGGGCCAACCCTTGACGTGTCCACTCCAAGGCTCCCAGGGCTCAGATCATGAAGTGTCTATTTCTTTTTTTTTTTTAAATATATTTAAGTTATACATGGACACAAAAATCTTTATTTTATTTATTTATTTTTATATGGTGCTGAGGATCGAACCCAGGGTCTCTCATGTGCGAGGCGAGGGCTCTACCCCTGAGCCACAACCCCAGCCCCAAGTGTCTGTTTCTTATGGGGTCATTCTGAGGTTAAAAGAAACAGTAAGCAAAGGGCTGGGCTGAGCAGTGAGTGAAGCCATTACTATCATGTGGCAACCCCTGTAATCCCAGCACCCAGGAGGCTGAGACAGGAAGAGGCAAGTTCAAGGTCCACCTGGGCAACTTGGCCAGACCCTGTCTCAAAATAAAACTTTGAAAAGGGCTGGAATGAAGCTCAGTGGTGGAGCACTTGCCTAGCATGTGTAAGGCCCTGGGTTCAATCCCTATCACCACCATAACAACAAAAAGCTTAATTTTAAAAATAAAATGGAACAGAGAGAAATGTCATCCAGCAAAGCCCTACCCTCTCATTCCCGCGCTGCCAGGGAAAGGCCAAGGCAAGTAGAAGCCCGCGGTGGGGAGAGGGCGCAGGGCCTGCGGCAGAGCCCACCTCAGAGCCTGGATGGGCCCAGGAGCTACTGGGGGGGACTCACCTCTTGGCAAATCCCAGGAACTCCTGCAGCTCTCCCGGGGAGTAGATGTCCCCCAGAGGATTCTGGGGGTTGATGAGGATGAGGCCCTTGACCTTGACACCCTGAAACCATCCACAGGCAGGGACCTCAGCTCCTCCCCAAGGCCAGGCAGACCCACTAGATGGGGCTCATCCCTGGTGGCTCCCAGGGACGTGAGTGACCTGGGGACATGGTCAGGACCCACACGAAGCACAGTAGGACACAGAATGACATCTGCAGCACTGGGCTGACTGTGAAAAGAAAACCAACACAGAGCACAGAGGGGAATGTGCCCACGAGCCAGGAGAGGGCCTGAGTTGCAAAACTCAAGGGCACGGGTTTCAACTCTCAACTCTCCTACAGTGAACACGTGACCGCTCTGAGGCCAAAGGTAAAATCACCCAAGTAGGCAGATGGTTGAAAAGCAGATTAAAAGGAGCCCCTAGAGAAGGGGGCCCTCTGCATTTCAATCCCCTCTAAGTGAACAGGACCACCCCCTCCACCTCTCAGGAGACTCACTGACCCACAGTCCCCCTGCTCCATACTTGACCCCAGAAGCCGAGTCAGAGGCAGTGGGGAGAGGGGGACATGTTCCACGAAGCTCCCGGGTTGATTCTCTACACAGAGGCATGAGGAGTCTTGTTCCAATGGGCAGAACCTCCAGGTTCTGTGCTACCACACTACCCATGTGTCCCCAGCATGGCCACCAACCAGCTCTCAGGAGATGAGCCACGGGAAGAGGGGTCCATGCTGTGTCCAGACCCACCCACTCCCAGCCCTGGTTGGACTCCATCTGCAGACCTCAGATTTAGCTCCTTGCAGGGCCGTCTCCAGCTTCTCCACCGTGAGCTGGAAGGGGCGTGTGTCCTGCCCAGTGACCTGGAAGAAGACCCACCAACGTCCCCAGCCAAATTCAGGGACCCCCAACCCTGAGTTCTCAGGTCCCTCACCCCCCATCGCCTCAGATCAGTCCCTGGAAAACAGGTGGGGCCACTTCCTCTTCCTGTCCTCCACTCCACAAGTCACATCAGGGACACCTCTTATGGCTCTCAGGTTTCCAGCAGAGGCCCACAGAGGTCTTCTGGTAGGATCCCAGGGCTTCCATGTTAAGGTCTCTGTCCCCTGTCCACACCCTTATTTTGGTGGCTGGTCCTTGGCTTCTATGTAGACCCTAGGAATCTTAGAGCCTAGAGCAGGGGACCCTCCAGGACCCAGGCAGAGGCAGCCATGTGGCAATGGAGGGCTCCAAGCCCTTTTCACAGCAGTTCCAGAGCCCTCGGCATGGCCTTCCTCCTGTGCCCACCCACAATTCAGACCCTGGAAACCCCTGGCCAGGGGAAGGCCCAGGCCCACCCAGGATGCAGGAACTCTCACCTCACTGTCCAGATAGACATAGGCCAGTCGGACGTTGCCATAGAGATAGATATGCTGTGTGATGGCTCCGTAGTAAGGGGTGGGGATCAGGAAAGCCTCTGGGGACAGGAACAGGCAGGACCTGTCATTCTCTGGCTGGAACACTCCCGACCCCTGGGCATCCTGGAGGATCATCTGGAGCACGTTCCAGCTCAATTCCCAAAACTCTAAAGCTCAGGCCACTGACATTGGTCCCCTTCCTAATACAGGTGCTCCTCCACTTATGGGGGTTGTGTTCAGATAAGTCCACGAAAGTCCAAAACGTCATTAAGTCAAAAGTATATTTAATCCACCTGACCTGCCAAACCTCCCAGCTTAGCCACATGGTCCATGTGTGGGGTCCATGATCTCGTGGCTGCCTGGGAGCTGGGCTCACTCCACTGCCCAGAGTAGCAGAAAATACAGCAGCACATACCGCCAGCTAGGACAAGGACCACAGTTCAAAATCTGAAGTACAGTTCCCACTGACTGTACACGCCTTCACACCATGGTCAAGGTGAAAACCCGTAAGTCAAGATCTTTTGCAATTAATGAGGAACATTGCTGAGCACTTACTATGCTGGGGACTGTGCTGAACTTTTGTTGGGAAGGTCCCTTTCTTTGATTATTCTAGAAAGGATTGGCAATTGCCTATTATATTCTGACCAGGGATCTTCCTGGTGACTCTTTTTGTGTGACAGTTCCTTAACCTCTGGGCCTCAGGCTCCTCACCTATAGGATGGGTTTGCCATAGAAACAACCTCCCTGGAACACTGTGAGGTTAAATGAGATATTATGGATTTGTGGAGCCTTATGCCAAGGCCTGGAATGTAGTACCTGGTCAATAGACGCACGGCCATTACCAGTAATGGTTAAGCCATGGTGAACAGGCCTCTGTCCCCGGCAACAGACACCCCTGACCAAGGCCAGGTCTTAAGACCACGGCTTGTGCAGCAGGCCTGGCTGGCTGCCTACTCAATGGTCATCCCAGTGTCCCTCCTTGCTAAGACACGAGGGGATGGCAGGCCTTCCCCAGCCGTCGGGGACAAACTAAGTTTAGTGTAAGCCAACCCCGGTTCTCTCCTCCCCTTTGCCCAGGGACTGCTCTGGGAATGGGTTTCAGTCATTGTAGGTCAGTTCAGAGGGCTCTGTGGAGACCCTTCTGGGAAGTGCTCCCCCCCACTCCCCTCCCCCGATGTGAAAGAGGTGGCACCAGGTAACCTCCTCCTGTTCCTCCTGCTCTGGGCCATGGTGTCACAGGAGGAGGCAGAAAGCCCAGAGCCAGCTCCCTCTACCCTCCCCTGGTATGGCCACGCCCTGGGAGTCTCCTCAAGCCATTGATGTGAGACCTCAGTGGCCTCCCGTATTCTATTCTAAGCACATTGGGGCAGCCCGTGAGGTCAGATGCTGGGAGCCATCAGCCAAGTAGGTATGACAAATTCCTTGCCAGCTTACTCCCATGCTGTCTAGTGGAAGGACTTCTGAAAGGTGACCTTGCTCAAGGACCAAGGCAGGATCCGTGTTTAGGGTGTTCCCCCTTTAGAATAGGGCAGTTTAGCATAATAGGAGAGTAGGGTGTTTCCCCTTTAGAATAGGGCGGTTTAGTAATAGGAGATTAGGGTGTTCCTCTTTTGGAATAGGGCGTATCCTGCTGCTGAGTTCCTCTTGAGTGCTTAGGGTCAGACAGTATATTTTTGGGAGACAGAAGCCCATGCGGAGTGAATTTAGGCAGGAGTGGATTTGGGCGGATTGGATTTGGGCAGAGAACCTGGATTCCCCCAGAGCGTGTTTGTAGACGGCCGGTGTGAGTTCGGGAATAAAGAATTGCTGTTTGAATCTACAAGCTGTGTGGAGACTCGTGATTTGTGCCCAGCCGAGAGACTGCGGCATTTGGTGGCTCGTACGCGGACCGCCTGAAGCTTGGAGGTAAGTGAAATTGCTCGCCCCTGAGGGAAGGCGAGAGAATGGGTGGCCATTTCAAAAAACAATGTGTTCTCCTTTTGATTTATTTTGTTTTTATTTCAAGTTGCCTGTTCCTAGAACTTTCTCAGGCAAACTGGGGAAAATGGTTAACTCAAGGTTTGAAGTTGTTCACCTCCGAGGAAGAGAAATTGTTAGAGAAAAAAGGCACCCCAGTAAGACCAAGAACAGCTAGGGCATATGTTGATACAATACAAAAATGCAGCCCATGGCTTTTAAACGAGAAGTTGTTAAATATTTCAATGGGACCATCATGGTATCCTGTAGAAGGATTTTTCTTCAACAAGAAAGAGATGGCTAGTTCTGTTTACTACGCTTGTCTAAGATCTTGGTTTTTATAGACATCTGATTAATTCACAAAACTAGAGTGTTAAAATATCAACCACTAAATATGAAATCAAGTACTCTTTACTTATTAAGTTACATAAGATAATATATTTAATCATTATGCGTGTTTTCATAAATTGGTGAATGGAAAAATGTTTAATATTGCTTTGGTCTATGTCTTTGCTGAAACAAGGTTACTAAGTGTTAAGATTCTATCAGGTGTAATTTACATACAAAGAGTATAAGAAGTTTCAGTTGGGTTTCAATTACAGTATTATAGTACCATAAAAAAAACCATGAAAGTATTTCATCTTATTAAAGTGGAGAAATTTGTCTAAATCAGAAATTTTATAAGGGTTATTTCAGAAGTCCTTCCACTAGACAGCATGGGAGTAAGCTGGCAAGGAATTTGTCATACCTACTTGGCTGATGGCTCCCAGCAGTCAGACAACTGGGGGTCCTGCCCGTGTAGACCCCAGTTCAGAGCAGACCCTGAGTTCACTTACCCCCCACCTCGCACAGCACCGTGGCCAGAGCAGAGAAGACAGAGGCACAGCCATTCAGAACAACCACCTGGGGGTGACATAAAGGGACAGGATGACGGAGTTCCAAGAGGGAGTGAAAACCCATAACCTCTGTCCCAGTTCAGCACAGAAGAGAGTCAGGTTCCCCCTCAGCATCCTGGGGCTCTGTCTAGACAAAACCCCTCCTCCCCTACAGCCAAAGTCATTTGAGGGGACCCTGCTCTGCATCACCTGAGCAAGACCCCAGAGCTGGTCACTCAGAGGGTCTCACCTGAAGGTGAGGAGGCCAAGAGGGCTCAGAGCACAATGTGGGGCAGAGATTCTACCCCAACTCTAAATATCTAGGGCCAGCTGAGTGCAGTGGTGCACGTCTGCAATCCCAGCAACATGGGGGGCTGAGGCAGGAAGATCATAAGTTGAGGCCAGCCTCAGCAATTCAGTGAGACCCTAAGCAACTTTGCAAGACCCTGTCTCGAAATAAAAATAATAAATAAAAAAGGGTAGGGATGTAGCTCCTTGATAAAGCACCCCTGGGATCAATCCCCAATACCAAAACATAAAAATTTTAAAAATGCATCTAGGGTCAGGGGTCAAGAAGGGAGCAGGCATTGCTCATTCTATTTTGAACCAAATCAAGATTGACGGCTGGGCTGGGGCTGGGGCTCAATGGTAGAGCACTTGCCTAGCATGCATGAGACACTGGGTTCTATCCCCAGTGCCACCTAAAAATAAATAAAATTTTTAAAAAAGGTATTGTGTCCATCTACTACTAAGAAACATTTTTTTAAAAATAGGCTGATCCCAACCCACCTCACCCTTGGCCAGCCACGAGTGGGAGCAGAGCAAAAGGGAGGGAAAGAGCAGAGGAGGGGGCTACTCACATTCTCTGCTTTGAGGGGTGCTGGGCTCTTGCAGAAGTAAGACAGGAACTTAGCCACTTCCTCCCGGAGGCTAGAGATCAGACAGACAGATAGGCCGTGCTTACCAGAAGGTCCTCAAACCACAGGCCACCCCAGCTCCTCTGGGGAATTCTCAGGCCCCTGCCATTGTTTTCCCCTCATGTCCCACATGGGCATTATGCCCTGCACCTGTCTTCACTCCCAGGTCCCCTCCCACATGTGCTGAGTTTTCTTTCCCTGTAGTTCTACATTTATCCTACACCCAGAGGTCATTTTGAGAACACAACACTATAATTATTAATATTTCCATTTTATAGACAAAGAAACAGGTTTAGCCACTGTAATCCCAGAAACTCAAGAGGCTGAGGCAGGATGATTTCAAATTCAAGGCCAGCTTCAGCAATTTAGTGAAATCCTCAGCAATTTGGTGAGAGCTTGCCTCAGAATAAAATATAAAAAGGACTGGGGATGTAGTTCAATGGTAAAAGGTCACTGGGTTTAATCCCCAGCACAAAGCAGAACAGGTCTGAAGAAATCAAGCCACTTGCTGGTAAGTACAGAACAAAAGCCCAAGCCCAGCGGCCTGTCTCCAGGGCTCACCATCCTAACCACTGTGTTTAAGAACATGAGCTCTGGATTCAGTCTTGGGAACAAGTCCTTGGCCACTGAACCCCTCTCCTCTGGTCCCTGGTGTCTGCTCAGGCAGTAGAGCCAAGCATCAATGTTGCCCAGCCAGATCCCCGACATGGGATCTGGCTTCTATCAACTACTGAGAAGAAGAACAGACTTCTCACCCAAAGGCCCTGCCTGTACGTCAGACCCAGGTTCATGGAAACCAAACTGAGAGCTCCTGAGCCGGGAGGGGACAGGCAGGGAACCCCAGGATCACAGGCCTCCAGGACTCGGCCCTTGGCCTTCAGGAGGCTCTCTCCACCTGCCACGCCTGATATTTGGAGCTGGACAATTCTTTGGTGGGGAAGCTGTCCTGTGCACAGTAGGTCTGACAGCAGCTCTGGCCTCTACCCACTGAAGGTCAGGAGCATCTCCACCTCCAAGTTATGACCCTCCAACCTGTGTCCAGGCCTTGCCCAACATCCCTGGGGGAGCAAAACTGCCCATGTTGAGATCCACTGTCCCACAGCAGTACTTACAACAGGTGCCCCCTCCAGTCAGGGTACTGCAGCAGGGGCGGCTCCACCCACAGCATGTCACTCTGAGTCAGCTGGGGACAAAGAGGAGAGGGACGGGCTGAGGGATCCACTGCCTCCTGCTTCCACAGGGCAGCAGGTCCCAGAGAAACCCCCAGAGCAGCAGCTTGTCCCATGCCCATTTTGCAGATGAGGAGACTGAGGATCAAAAAAGTGAGGTGACTCTGCCAAGGTCCCACAGCCATTCAGTGGCAGAGCTGAGACCCAAACCCAGAAATTTGGACTCTGGTCGAGTGCTCTTCATACAACATTGCCACCAAAAAAAAAAAAAAAAAAGTTGTGGCTTGCACAGACAATGCCAGGAGAGGGAGCAGGGTGCTGTCACCTCAGTCTTGGCTCCAACTTCTAGAAGGACTGGGGCCACTGTTCTCTGGCAGGTTTGGCTTAGTATCACGCTGTGGAAAAGGTGGCATTTTCTGGACCATCACCTCTGTGACCAGGTGCTGGGTTAGGCCTCTAGGGCATCACAGGCCAAATGTCAAAGAAGGACTAATAACGCAGGGTCCTTGGGTGTGGGACCAGAGGAATGGGAATCAGCCACGTGTCCAGCCATTTCCCTCCTCCTGGCATCCCTCAGAGCTGGTCCAACATGGTCCCCATGGCCCACTGTGGCTTCTGAACTCTTGATACGTGGTGAGTCTAAATGGAGACACTGGATTTTGAAAACTTACTATGAGGAAGTATGTAAACTATCTTGACAGCTCTTATATTGATTACATGGTGAAATGGTCATGTCTTAGTTACATGATGTAAATGAAATAAATTATTAAAATTAATGTTTCCAAGCTTTCTTTTAACTTTTTAATAGAAAATTTCAAATTGCATATGTGACTCGGCTTCTATTTTTTTTCAGTGCTGAGCTGTCTCAGGAAGAGCTGGCTTTAGGGAAAACCTGCTTTGAAGACCCTCCCTACACCCCAACCCCTGGGGCTTGGATTTTTCTCCTTTGGAAAGCTGTCCTCTGGGGAAGCATTGCTGCCTCTACAAACCCAAGCTCCAACTGGAGACCCCCTGCTCAAGGAACTGGATTATGACATCCAGGAACTTTCCAGATTTCCAGGTATCTGAAAGCTATGTTGGAATCAGTCATTTTTTTTTTCAGTTTTAGATGGACACAATACTTTTATTTATTTTTATGTGGTGCTAAGGGTCAAACCACAGAGCCACAACTCCAGCTCAGAAACAGTCTTTTGAGAATTAATTTAATATAGACCAAGCAAAGAATTATAAAAGCAAGGGAATGAGGACGTGAACATAGTCACTTCCCGCTTGTCCTGCGCTGTGCTGCCACCCCACTCTTGGGGTCACGTTCTATATGGTGGGAATACAAATGAGCTTGGGCCACCATATCTCTCTTCCAATCCTGCTGAGCCAGGATGGCACACCTGGAGCTTGAAATTGGTAATGGAAATTACCAAAGTCACGAATCAGGACTTTGGGTTCCCCTGAAGGGCACAGTGGCACAGGCCTCTAATTGGGAGCCTGAGGCAGGATTGAGAGTTCAAGGCCAGTCTCAGAAACTCATCAAGGTCCTAAGCAACTCAGGGAGACCTTGTCTCTAAATAAAATATAAAAAGGGCTGGGGATGTGGCTCAATGGTTAAGCACCCCGGGTTCAATCCCTGGTACAAAGAAAAAAAAAAAGTTCAGCACTGAGTCCCCTGGAGTGAGGGACCCAACACAGCAGGAGGGACCAAAGGGGCAAAGCCTGAACTGATGAAGAATCAGGATCACAGGGAAGTGATGGGCCTAGATCACCCAGAGAGTGGTTCCCAAGGCAACTTGGGTCCCCTGACTCCCTGGCCAGGCCAAGAGCCCACAGCAGGTCCTTTAGGGACAAGTGTTCCAAAGAAGGTTTCCCCTGGACTCACCCGCCTGGACAGCAGGTCAAAGCAGAGTTTGTTCTCACTGGTGCCCAAGTTAATGATGCCCTGGAGAGGAGAGGAACGGGGCCATGTGAGCATGGCAGAGGAGTGCCCGCGAAAGGCGCCTACAGGGTCAGCAAACGGGGAGCTCTGCCACCCTGCCCTCCCACCACCCCTCCTGGTCTCACTCCAGCCCTGCCCCCCTTGGCCTCAGGCTCTCTCTTCCCCTTTCTAAAGTTCTGCTCAAGTGCCATATCCTCCAGGAAGCCTGCCCCCCAATCCCACCTAGAAGGGCTTTTTCTTCTCTGGGTTCCATGGCTCCTAATCTGTCACCCTCTAGAGCACTGCTCACTGTTTGCTCCAGGCCTTGGGGATAGAGTCCACACTCCACTCCCTGCTGCAGGCCAACTCCCCAAAGATGCACACCATCTCTCAGGAGCTTAGCAGAATCCACACATGTTTACAGGATGAAAGAATGTACACAGAGAACTCTGTTCTCCAGGATCAGAAACCAGGTGGAGGTCAGGGAGAATGAGCCTCGGCCACATGCAGTGGCACACACCTGTGATCCCAGCACCTCGGGAATCGGAGGCAGGTGGATCGCATGTTCATAACCAGCCTCAGCAACTTAGAGAGGCCCTAAGCAACTCAGTGAGACCCTGTCTCTGAATAAAATACCAAAAGGGGCTAGGGATGTGGCTCAGTGGTTAAGCACCCCTAAGCTTAATCCCCGTTCCCCCCTCAAAAAATGAGCCCTCATAGGCTGGGGATGTAGCCTGGGTTCAGTACCCAAATCCTTCCCACAGATAAAGAATGGCCTCGTGTCAGTGTAAATGTTCCCCCTGGAGACCCAGCCAACACCTGATCCCCACCCCAGAAGGCCTTTATTCTCATAGGAGAGATATGATGCAAGGCCCGCCCAAGCTCTCCCATAGAGTCCCCAGAGACGCAGTGCTGCCCCCCACCCCGCTGACTCCCTCCAAATTAAGAGGGACAAAGGGAGTAAAGGAAGAAGGAAAGATGAAAAAATAGACCTGGAATGAGCAGAGATGAAGACACCTAAAAGGCCGTGATCTCCCCCTGAGGGACAAACAGCCAATGCACCTGCAAACCCTGACAGCTCTGCCTTCCAAATACACGCACAGTCCACCCGCTGCCAAGCTCCACTGCGGAGATCCTGGCCCAACCCCATCACCACGCCAGCTTCTCCACTTCCTGTCTTCCCCACTCCCTCACCTATCGTCCAGCCTCATGCACAGTCCAAGGCATCTCTTAAAAACAGAAATCAGGCCATATCACATCTCCCTGCAACACCTCCTCGCCCACTTGATCCAAAATGAGAAGGATTGCTGTGACCCGTGACACCCATGGGACCTATGACCACACCACCTCATGACCTTCAAACCTCACAGCTTCATTGCAGACCAATGGTCCCTTTTCTGTCCCTTGAATCATCCAGCATGGTTCCCCCCTGGGCTCTTCCCCAGGTACAACATGGCTCACTGCTGTTTGGTGAGCAGCCTCTACAGTGGCTCCCAGGGATCCCCACCTCCTGCTCTTCACACCCTCGAATGTGGGCTGGACCTAGCGACTCATTTCTGATGAACAAAATAAAACATGTGAACGTGATGGGATGCCACTTCTGAGACTGGGTAATACAGAGTCCGTGGCCTCCAACTTGAGAACACCTGGCCTCATTCTCCTGGTCATTTGCCCTGGTAGAAGCAGCTGCCAGGTAGGAAGTGGGCTGGTGGGAAAGCCCCTGTGGAGGGAAATGAGACCCTCCAGTCACCAGGTGAGTTAGCTTGGAAATGGCACCTCCCCACCCTCTCCCTGTCCCTCCCCGGGGAGATGTCACCACAGTCCCCAGCTTCAGGGCAACTCCACAGAAGATCCTGACTGTGAGGCACCCACCAGGATTCCAGAACTGAAACTCTTCCTACCTGAATTTCTGAGATTTGAAGGAATTTGTTATAGCAGTTGATGGCTAATACCACTTCTCACCTTTTTTTTTTTTTTTTTCAGGTTTCTGTCCAAATGTCACCTCATTAAAGTAGCTTTCTGTGACCACTTTTATTGAATAGCAACATTACCACTATTCTCTATCCACTTCACCTGCCTTATTTTTCTCTACAACTATTATAACCTTATATTATATAGAGATGCTTTTGTCTGTTCACTGTCTTCCCACCCAGAACATAAATGCACACAAGAGAAAAACTTTCTTCTTGCTCACTGTTAAAAATGCCAGCACCTACAAGAGCGGCTGGTACCTGGATGCTGCTGAAGAAATAAAGATTATTAAAGGGTAATTTGTGCAGCTCTCTGATCTGTGCAGGTATTACTAACAGTAATAACAGGTTAGTAATACCTCATAATAATTGGGCAGATAATATCAATATAATAGCAGCAACATTTATTTCCTGTACCCCAGAGCAAGCCCTGGGCTAATCTCATCATAAATCCCATTTAGTCTCCACTCTTCTGCAGCAGGTATAATTACCCCATTTTGGAGATGAGCAGAGATTGAAAGAAATGAAACCATCCTGCACTGAACCCAGCTCTGTCCTAGCTCCAGAGTTGAAGGGTTGGGGGTGGGGACAGCTCAGGGGTTGAACACTTGCCTGGCAGGAGGGAGAGCTTGATCCTAACCCCAGCCCCACAAAAAGAAAACAAAATCAAGGTGAATAGTTGTCAGGCTATCCACGCAGGAACACTCTACAGCTCTTGAACTCTTCCTTCACAAGTCCGTGTCACCTTAAATAAATAGGAGGACACTATAATAGGCCCCTGCTTATGGGCCTCTAGGACCTCCATCAGAAGACCTCCTGGAGGCAGAGGACCGTGTTTTTACCCTACAGGTGCCAGCTGGGTCCTGTCCTACAGGTCAAGGAAGGTACCCGCCCCGCAGTTCCCTCTTGGGCCCAGGAAGGGCTTTGCTCACATTGGGGTTCTTGTCCTCATCATACTCATCCATGTGGTAGGTCCTGTAGCCCTCCTCAGCCGAGTCCCAGAACCATTTGATGACTCTGCCTCTGGAGGACAGGCAGGAGCTGGCAGAGGAGAACATGGCGATGGGATCACCAACTCCACAGAGCTCCGGCAGCTTCAGTTCTGATCTTCTGGAGCATTCTCCTTCCACGTCACCCTGACAGTATCGGCCCATGTCCTGGGTGGAGGCCGAGCCCAGACAGGTGGCAGGCTCCCTGCATTCCTTCTGAGGAAGGGGGAACATCTGCAAAAGACAGAAGCGCTCAGTGCCCAGGGCTGCTCAAGGCCTTGGGGAGCACCACCCAGAAAAAGTCAGTCACCATCCCCGCTCATCCCAGCCCCACCTCACTTTATTTTGCAACAGGGTCTCCCTGTGTTGCCCAGGCTGGCCTCAATGATCCTCCTGCCTCCACCCACTGGCCATCTGCCCCTTCCTTTAAGTTCTTGCACTCACCACTTCCAGTGTCCCTAACTAGCTGCAACCATATGTGCCACCACTTCAAGGAGCAAAATCTGTTAAGGACATGTAGTGAGCCAGGGCCTGTGCTGGCTACATCTGAGTCATTTCAATAGATTGCCACTTTGGCTCATTTCATTTCTGCATACGTTTTTCCTTGACCAGCCTAAGGGGTCACCAGCGATCTTTTCCCATCCTTGCTTATCTCAATTTCAAAATTGTAGGTTAAACTGGGTGCAGTGGCACAGTCCTGTCATCCCAATGACCCGGGAAGCTGAGGCAGGAGGATCACAGGTTCAAAATCAGCCTCAGCATCTTAGTGAGGCCCTCAGAACTTAATGAGACCCTGTCCCAAAGTAAAAAATGAAAAGAGCTGGGGATGTGACTCTTAACGAGCCCCTGAGTTCAATCCCTCCTCACAAAATCATCATCATCATCATCATCATCATCATCATCATCCTGGTTAAAATTCTCCACACACATCACTGCCAGGGAGTCCTAGATGTCCTGTGGTGGAAAGGGTAGGATGGGATTACTTGGTGTCTGGAGCAGATGGTGATGGGAACTGAGGGGAAGGAGGGGTAGGAGTCTCCAACAAGTGCAGAGAGCCCAGGTCCAGGTCTTCATGCTGGAAGCAGGAAGGGGCACCAGGAAAGGGTCCTCCTGCCAGCAGAGGTGAGCGCCTCCACTTCTCTGAGCCAGTTTCATCTGCACAGCGGGTGTAGGAGCAGCCACCTCACTGGACACCAGTTTGGATGTCAGGTGATCAAGATCTTAGACCAAACCCTGGCTCAAGGCCACAGTTCTATAGAATATGGGTCCTTATATAATAGTCCTCACCTATGTTCCCGTCCTAAAGTATAAGTCTCCGGACACCAAATGACCGGTGATCCATGGGCAACCCAGAAACCAGGGTGCCCTCCGTGGTTTAATTTTGGTTTGGGAAGAATGTCTTCTCGGGCTCCTCCCCGAGTTGGCAGGGCTCACGGAGGAGCTTCCCTGGACCAGACAACCGGGTCTGAGGAAGGGCAGCGCTGTGGGTGGTGGCCTGGTCAGCTGCACAGCCTGGGGCCTGGGGCCGCCCGTTTTCCTGTCCCAGCAGTCCTGGAGCGCAGGGCCGGTTCTCCGCGTCCAGCGAGTCCCAGGACAGACTGTGGTCACCTGCTTGCGACCAGCCCTCGGAACCACTCTGGTGGGGCGCCCTGCAGGGCGGGGGGCGGCCGGGGCTTTTCCAGGCAGAGGAAGCCAGTGCCCAGGGCTTCAGCGCCAAGCGCTGAGGCTGAAAAGTGCCCAGAGGCCCCGCCGCGTCCTCCTCTGCCAAGCGGCGGGTCGCACCTACTTGGAGACCGGCGCCGGCGCGGGGCGGACTCGCGATCCGTGTCCGTTTGCTTTGCGGGGAAAACGCCGTCCCGAGCTTCCCGCGCGGGGAAGACGGCTGCGGGACTCGGGACCGAGACCCAGCGCCCGGGCCGGGCTTCCGGGATTGCTCCGCGCAGCCCGCCCCCTCGCGACGCCGGCGGGAGGCACCCTCGCTGTGGCCTGAGCGGTGATGGCCGCACAGGTGGGCGCTCCGCGGAGTCCAGGCCTCCCCGGCTCGGCTCTGTGGGCGGCGAGAGGCTGAGGAGTAGCTGGACACCGGGAAGGGACAGACCTACTCCAGGAAGGGGCGGGCCGCCAACTCCCACCTCCGCCCGCGGTGGCCGCGCGCGCGACGCTGGCGCAGATCCGTCCACGCTGGCACGTGGGGCGCCACCCGCTGCATCCCGCCCTGGTCCCCCGGTTCCCTGAGGCGTTTAGCGGCACCGAGGTTTCTTGGCAAATGTTGCGACCCACGAAACGTCCTCCCCAAACTATGGTAGGCGCACCGTGAAAACCTCCTGCGCCTCACAGCCTTGTGACCCATCTGTGTGGGGTTTCTTCAGCCCCCGCAGGTCCTTAGTGGGAACAGACTCCCGCTGAAAGAAAGGAAGAGAGGGAGGGAAAGAAGGAAGAAACGGAAGGAGGCGAAGAAGGTTGTTCAACAAGAGAAAAACAGAAGATTGTTGACATTGTACTGAATAGACAAACGCGAGCCACCCAAGGAATGCAACACAAAACGGAATTTTAGAGTCTTGACAAGACAAAGGAAAAGGACTCCGAGTCTCTTTAAACTGCACTTTAGAAAAGGCAAAAAGAGAGAGAGGGCGGGCGTGGTGGGGGTGGATGAGAGATAAAACCCAGGGGCGCTGAACCACTGAGCCACATCTCCAGCCCTGGCTTTTTAAAAATACCTATTAGTTTGCAAATGGACTCAATACCTTCATTTTTATTTATTTTTATGCGGTGCTGAGGATGGAACCCAGTGCTTCACTGCTAGGCAAGCACTCTACCACTGAGCCACAATCTCAGCCTACCCCAGCCCTTTTTTATATTTTATTTTGAGACCATCTCACCGCCTTGCTTGGCAGTCTCCCTAAGTTGCTGGGGCTGGCTTTGAACTCTCAGTTCTCTTGCCTCAGCCTCTGGGATTACAGGCGTTCACCTCTGGTATAGTTAATGTAGACTCCTCTAGCACCATCTCTCAGCCAAAGGGAGTTCAAAGTGCCTGCAGTGGTTACTGTCCTTCTCCCTGTAGAAGGGAGGGGGACCTTATCCTTGTAAATCTGTGTCCTGCATTTAGGCAAATAGAGGGAGGGCAGCGAACTCTCCAGCATTTGCTTCTTAATGACTTCAGCCTGATAATCCATATTTTGAGGAGGCATATGCTGGCCTGCCACCCTTTGATGCAATGTTTTGTGACCTCTGCCTGAACCCTGAATACTCTGGCCCTGGGTGCATCAAGCAGGTAGAGTCACTCATCTCTGAGGGATTTCAACAGGAAAGTCTCCTTTTCCTGTGAAAGGAAATAAGCAGACTCCTTCCACCCAGGTGTGGCTGGGAACATCGTCATCTGGCCACTCCCTGTCTTCACTTTGTCCTTGACACTCAGTAACTTTGTGACCTTTTGCATGTCTCAGGAATTTTTGGCCCTCGGTCTTTTCTTCTATAGGATAAAGAAGTCACTTCCTCCATGTAAAGAATTCTGTGTAATTCAGCTAAGGTGTCTTAATGAAGGCCTGTTTTGTGGTAGATCTCTGCAAAATGCCTTCTATGGGCAAAACAAACCGCAAGACTACCCACAGGACTGCAGTGAACAGTGGGAAGACTATTTAAAAAGGGCAGGAACTGGGAGCACTGGAGCACACCTGTAATCCCAGCGCCTGGGCAGGCCCAGGCAGGATTGCAAGTCCCAGACCCTGTCTCAAAATAAAAAGGTTGGGGATGTAGCTCAGTAGTAGATCACCCCCCCAAAAAATGGGACATGCATGTAGTCCCAGCACTTGGGAGGCTGAGGAAGGAGGATGACTATGTCTAGGAGTTCAAGGCCAACCTGAGCAACATAGTAATAGCCCATCTCAAAAGGAGTGTGGCGGTGGGGGTTCTGTAGACATAAGGGATAGTTAACCCCACCCCTACAAACACTGGTATAGCACCCCACCCCATACACACACCTTGACTCTTAGGAAAAGATGGTTGGGTTCTGAAGGATGAGTCCTAGTACGATGGAGCCTGAGGTGCTGGAAGCAGAGGGGATGGTTTGAAGGTGTCCAACATTAACATATTGCAGCAAGTCCAATATTACTGGAGTTTTTGGAATTTGGTGGAAAGGCTGGAGATACAAACAGGAGGGAGACCATGAATCCCTGAAAATAATTCATGATAATGACTGTGGACTTCTCACTGAGGACAAAAGTGTGGAGAACTTTTAAAGTGCTTTTAATCACTGAAGAGTAAACAATAATGTGATATATATATATATATATATATATATATATATTATATATACATATATATATAACATATATATGCATATATATATGTGTGTATGTGTGTAATACATACATATATATATATATATATATATATATATATATATATATTTTAACTTTTGTCAAATAACACAATCACAACAATTAACTTTTCCAAGCTGGAGGAAAAAAACAGACTCAGAATCAGTTTCTCCTACAGTACACTCAACACAGAGCCTGGAGATAGCAGTGGACTCCCTGAGGTTGACCATTCATACCCATAAGTCTGTTCCCACTTCTGTCACCAGAAGTCTGAACTCATGGAACTTCAGATCAACTAGCTGTCACTTGGAGTTCCCTCGACTCCCACTTTATGCTTCGTTAATTTGCTAGAGCAACTCCAGAACTCAGGGAAATACATTTAACCACTTATTAGAAAGGATATTTGAAGACCTGGGCATGTGGCTGAGGGGTAGAGCCACATGAGGCCTGGGTTCAAAACCCAGGACTGCAACAAGTAAAAATAAAAGGTGTTTCATAGGATAAAAATAAGTAAACAGATGAAGGGGTAAACAGGGGAAGGTCTGGAAGGGTCCCCAGAACAGGGGCCTGCGTGCCAGGGAGTTGGGGTGCATGACCCTCCCGGGATGTGGGTGTGGTTTTATTCCTCCCCCCCATAAGCTTCCACATCTTCAGCTGGCCATAAGCTTCCTGACCCCTCCCCTTATGGACACTTCATTGCGATGACACAACTGAAGCATGGACAATAAATCATGATAACGAGTGTGAGTGGACAGAAAAGGGCCTGGTCCATGCTGATGGACAGCTGGGACACGCAGCAAGTCCTGTGTGCAGGTTCCCTTGGCCCCTCTGACAGCCTGCCTTCCTCGTGGTCAGTTGCAGTTCCTTTCTAAAATAGGGGTCTCATCACCTACTGTAAGACAAGGTAAGTCAGAGAATTTCCGTTCAGTCACTCTAAGACCCGCAGGCAGGGGAATAGGAGTCTCCACCGCCCGGGCTGGAGAAGAGCAGTTCTGGTTTCTACCGCCTGCCTTGGTCAAGGAGTTCTGAACCAGGGACCACGGATGAAAACCAAAGAATATTTCTTGGCTTTAGTTTCCATTCTAGAATAGGGCAATAGGTCATTCCACAAAATTGAATAAGTGTTCTGATGACATGAGCAGAGGCAGCCACCTTTACAGACAGAGAGGGCTGAGGGGAGCAGCAACACGCTAGGCTGAAAAGCAAGTTGGTCATTGCAAAGTTCCTTTATGTGTGTGTTGGCGGGGGGCGGGGTAGCAGAAAAATCGAAAACATTATGAACATCAGGTCACTTTAGTTTTATCATTTTTGTGAAAAGATGAAAGTCGAGGGAACTGAATTATCATTCCAGTTGAAAATGGCCTCTGGAAAAGTGGACTATCTTTAAAATCCTGGTTTCTGAGATGAACAGGTTAGTTTCAGCTTGGTGACTGGAATTCAGCGTAAGTCCATTTTTATTTTTAACTAGGCCTCTGGGGCCCTAATGCAGTAGCTCAGTCCAAAATAAGGCCCCTTGTCATTTTTTTTTTTTAATTCTTTCACTTAACACAAACTGCTATGGCCACCTCAGGGCTCCACAGCCTGGCTAGACTTTGTGCAGAGACATCAGCTTGTTACCTGTAGAGTCGGGATGGGTTTGTGTTCCTTGGAGTCGAAGAATGAACACCGCCTTGGAGGTAAGCAAGGAAGCAGGAATTTTCTTAAAAAGGAAAGTGAGAGAAAGATCTAGAACTCCCTGAACAGAGCACCTGGGAGGGGAAAGAGTGCCCTGTAAGTCTCGCAGTGCTCCTCCTTTTCAAGGCACATAAGGAGAAGTCGATATGTTCCTCTTTATTGGTTTTGGGATTGCAACTGTCCCACAGCCAGCATGGGCCAGATTATGGATGATGCAGTCACTTTGGGCCAGATGGAGACTTCCACCTTTCTAAGAAGCAGGAACTGTCTTATAACGTGTTGCAGCAAGTCAAGATGGCTGCCCTTGTGCTTGCCCTCTCATCAGCTGTACTGTCCCTTCCTAGTCTCCAATGCCTAGCCTTTTCCATCTCAAGCTCAGTCTGGTCCCTTGAAATACATGTACTGTAAATCTTAGGGCAGAACGGAAGGAATAGGCAAAGCCAAATAGCCCATAATACTAAATGACACTTGGTTAATCTAAAAGAAAGGAGAGAAAAAGAGCATGTGGCACCAACAGGAAACAGTCGATTGAAGCCAGTCATATCCATAATCACATTAAATGTGAATGGACTGAAGACCAACTGAAAGATCACCATGTCATCATCAAGAGTCAAGAAGATGGCGTTTGCAAGAGACCTAGTTTATATTTAAAGACAAATAGCTAAAGGTAAAAATGGAAAAATAGGCCAGGCAAATAGCAATAATGAAAAACGGAAGTGTTCATAGTAAGTGTGACACGGGAGACTTCAAGACAAAAGAATTTCCCAAAATAAAAAGGAGCTTTTCAAATTGATGAAATTGATACTGGTCTTGGAAAATCAGGATTGGGTTCTTGTTCCCCTGGTGTTGAAGATCAAACACCCAAGAAATGCTGAGGCAAGTGTACGAAGCAACGTTTATTTAAGAGACAGAAGAGAGGAGAGAGAGAGGTAGAGAAAGACTTGGGAGGTGGGGGACCCAAAGCTGGTGCCCATGGGAGGGGGTATATGTTATTCCTTTCTAGATCTCAGTTTTCTTCCTATCTTGCCTCCATGACCAAGAGGCAGGAAAAGAGCCACCCAGGGGTGCTCATTAGCAACTCCTCACGTTGGGAGGAGCAGTTCCTGGAGGTATAGGTAACTTTGGTAACTGGCCGAGAGGGTGGGAAGTGCTGTGGAGGTGTTGGCATTTCATTTCCTTGTCTTTGAATCAGCCCCATCCTCCCTGGGAATCATTCATTATCTATGCTGACTGTCTGTCCCTTGTCCCCATTTTATTCCCCCCTCTGATGAAGGGAACCCTGACCGCTGTAAGGGGAAATGGGTGAGGACCACTCTGGCTGCTTCAGGCTGAGAAGGGGTGACATGGGGTAAGCGGTTTAAATTTCCCTTTCAGGAATGTTTTGGGTTGGTCAAGGGGTCTCTGGTAAAAGTAGGGTTTGGAAAGAGCAGGTTGTAAAGTCTTCTGAGAGGCAAGAAGCTGTGAGTGCTGGGATGAGATGAGTACAAACATTTGAATGTGATGAAAATTTTTTTTTTTACCAAGCGGTGCAAGAGCTGAGAAGCTGATTTCATGGCCATGCTGGGGTGGACGTGGCCTCTGTTTGGCTTGAAAATCTTTAAGGATATTAGTCACATTATCAGAGTTATCGGGAATGTAAACTCAACACTTAGTTTTTATAATATCACAGATGTCCCCATAAGATATAGTTAAGATATCTAACACCATGTGTTGTTTTTTTTTTTTTCCAGCCTGGATAAGACAGAAACAGCTTGGGCAGAACCCAACATGCCTGACCCGGCGGGGCCCTGCGTCCTTAGAAGGAGAAGTTTGAGCCCTAGGTTCGGCACTGCCACAATGAGGGAATCTCAAACTGTATATAAGAGAGTGGCTGCGGTTGGGTTTTGTCCATAAGAACAGAAAGCTCTTGGTGGTGACCTGTTGGACTCCCAGATAGTTAGCACGTTTGGTAGTGGCTGATGGTTGGTGGCTGGTGGCTGGTGGCTGGTGGTTGTGGTCTTTGAATATTGTTTTTTTTTTCTTTCTTTTTTTTTTTTTGCTTTTGTGTTTTGGGATTCTTTTGAGGGGGGTATTTATTTTAGTTTATTATTTATTTTTTAGCTAGCAACCTAAGATGGTGTTCCATTTTAGGATAAGCAGTGGGAGTAGTGAGAGCAGCCTAGAGCCCCCAGGGCTGGGTTCCTATGAGCCCGCCTTCACAGACCATTATGAAGTTGTGCAGGGCATTGGGGAAGGGGGCTTCGCCACGGTGAAGCTTGCCCGCCATCGCCTGACTGGGACAGAGGTTGCAGTGAAGGCCTTGGCAAAAGTACTCTGGAACCTCCCCTTCCTATCCGAGCCAGATCTGATGGCGGGCTTGGACCACCCAAACGTGATCCAGCTCTTCCAGGTCATCGAGACCATCAACTATGTCTATGTTGTCATGGAATATGCAGGTAGGGGCAACCTACGGAAACTCATCGCGGAACCTGGTGGCATGCCGGAGGAGGAGGCCCGCAGGCTGTTCAGGCAGACGGTGCGGGCCGTGCAGTACTGCCACATCAAGGGCATCGTGCACCTGGACCTCAAGCCGGAGAACATGGTGCTGGATGACAGCGGCAACGTGAAACTCATCGACTTTGGCCTGAGCGCCCGATTCACAGCTGGGCAGAAGCTGAACAGGTTCTGGGGCACTCTCCTCTACTTTGCCCCTGAAATTGTCCTGGGGGAGGCATACGAGGGCCCCCCTGCCGACGTCTGGAGCCTGGGTGTCACTCTCTACTTCATGCTCATGGGGAGACGCCCATTTATGGCCAGCACCGCTCAGCAGGTGAAGAAGCTGATCTTGGAGGGAACTTATGACACTCCCCTGAATGTTTCCGAGGGGGCCCAGAGCCTCATCCGTGAGATCCTGACGGTGGACCCCACCCAGAGGCCCACCCTAGAGCAGGTAACGAGGCACCCGTGGCTGAGCCAGGGTGAGGCAGCATCGCCCAGTCCTTCTGTCCAGGCGCTCCCTGAACTCCCAGATCCCGCAATTATAGCAACCATGGTCAACATGGGTTACGACCCCTATAACACCTGGATGTCCCTGGCCAAGAAAAAGTATGACAATGCGATGGCCACGTACCTCCTGCTCAAACACCAGAGAATCCAGGGGACGGGCTGCAAGCACCAGGTGAAGCACATGAGTCATGGGGGGGTCGGGCCTCCCCTGGGCCCTGTGGATCCCCCCTGGGTCCTCCCCAAGAAGCGTTCCAGTGAGCCTGCCCTTCCCTCGCCCCGTGAGCAGCTGCAGCAGCCTGGGAAGGCCAAGCAGACCCAGCACAAGGGTGGTGGCAGTGCCAGTGTGCCTGCCATCCGGCTGCACTTCCTCAACATGGACACACCCCCTCCCAGTCTCACCTCCCAGCCCCACTGCGTGCCCAGCTGGCCCAAGCCCTCCGTGAGCCTCAGTAGGAGGGCCCCAGAAGAGGACAGCTCATCCTCCCAAGGGACCCCTGAGACAGGGCAATCCCACCACGGCGTCAGGGGTTGGAAGAGGGTGAAGAGGCGCATCGTCACCTGCACCCAACAGCTGTGCTGCGTACCGTGCTTCAGTCGCGCAGCCATCAGGAGCGCAGTGGCTCCAACGGACCTTCCGAGCCAAGACAGAACCAACAGAACCGACGGACAGCCAGAACACCTCAGTGCCACCTGGCCCCGGCTTCCCCGCCCGCCCGGGTCCCAGGCAGGCAGGAGCACCTCTGCATCCACCAGGAGTCTCCTCTGCCCCTAGCTGTGAAGACACATCATAGAGACTTTTCCCTGCCCTTTGTCCTCTCTCCCATGCTTTGGGAGAAATTTATTTTTAATTTCTTTTTTTCACAAATTGTCTAATAAAATTGATGTTTTAAATATTTTTAAAAAGGTAGTTTTGTTTGTTTGTTTGTTGTTTTTAGGAGGGAGGCTTCAGGACAAAGGCCTGAGTCCAGCAGCCATCCTCTCCTCTCACTTGCCTTGAGCCAACGGTGATGGGGACGTGCTCCCCTTGACCTAGTGTAGACAGAGATTCTCCTCTTGAGCCAGTGTAGACTTGATTCACTTTGAGCTGGTCGCCTTAGCCAGAAGGAATCCTTTTCCGGGTCTTCAGGCCCTCTCCTGAGGTGTGGGGAGGGTGGGTTGCAGCTGTTGGAGAGAACACCTGTGGCAAGGCACTAGAGAGTCCAGAGGGTTCTGTGGCTTCCTGGCCACGATCCCATGTGCAGGGAGCAGAGCTGGGCCAGTGGGCAGAGGTGGGCCTGTCTGCAGTGGGGGCTGGGTGCCTGGCCAAGAGCTCCTCTGGTCACAGCTAAAGGTCATGGAGAGGGAACACATGGGGTTCAGGGAGCAGAGACAGGGATGCTAGGGAAAAGCATGGGGCACCTGAGTGGAATGGCTCTTATCTTTGGGGTCTGTTGACGGAGAATTCTGTACAGTGAAGTGCACACAAATAACAAGTCAGCGACGCTCAGGTTAGGACAGGGGGCTTCGAGCACCTTCCAGCCCCGGATCTCTGCGCTCTGGACGCCCACAGCCACTCTGGCAGCTCTTCCCACCCTTCCCTGCAGCGGTCAGAACTTGATACCGCTAACAAAAAAGTGTCCCGTGTGTCACCTTAACACTCTCCCCGTTTTCACCTTGAGACAAGAAGAAAATTTTAATGTGCAAATACTCTCTCAGGCTGTTTTTTTTTTTTAAGATTTCTTTTTTAGTTGTAGATGGACATAATACCTTTGTTTTGCTTATTTTTTTTAATGTGGTGCTGAGGATCAAAACCTCACATAAGTCATGAACTTTACCAATGAGCCACAACCCCAGCCCCTTCTCATGCTGTTTTAACCGTATATATTATTTTGTAACAGTCAGGAGAGAAGAGAATCAGTATTATCAGGTTCATATATAATAGATTTTCTCATATATATATATATATATATATATATATATATATATATTTATTGGAGAAAAATATAAATATAGCTTCTAGAGTTTTGATTTTTGTAGCATTTTAATAATGATTTGGGCCGGACACATCTTAAATAACTCCAAGTTTTAGAGTCCAATTTGTTAAAACTTTAGTCCTATAACAACACGGCTCCATGAAGAAATGCTTCCAAGGATCTCCTGAGCAGTTGGCAAGAAGGCAGCCCTATCACGGGCCACGTGCTATTTTGGTAGAAAATGCCATGTGCTTATCAAGCCCTCGGTCACACAAATGGCAATGGTAAAAGGTCTTATTTGCTGAAGGCCCCGGAAGCTACTCTGCTGAGCCCAAATCCCTGCTTTACCCTCCTTGTGCCTCATTTTCACAAATGTGAAAGGTGGGCAGCAGTAGGTCCCTCTGACAGGACCGAAGTCTCAATTGAAGTTCAGAGTCAGGTGTTGTCCTAGACCCATGCTGGCCACCGTCCCACACATGTTCATGCCTGTGTAACCTAATGAAGAAACGAACTTCCATGATTACATCACTTTCAAAGTAAGGCCTGGTTTGGGGAAAGTGTTGAGTTCAACCAAGGCCACCTTCACTTTATGTGATGAAATTTCCTTCCTGACCTGTCAAGTCCTAAACATAGGGTCACGTTCCTCTGATCAGAATCACTAGGAGTTAAGAAGATGTGAAGTATTTGAATCACCAAAGGGAGTTCTTCAAAGGCATTTGGTGGGATGAACATGAAGTTGCATAAAAGATGTATACATGCTGCAAAAACAGACTGAAATATTCTGAGTACATCAGGAGAAGAAAAGGACAGAAGGTGTGTTTAGGATGCAAATTCAGAAAAACACACAGAGCAAGGGTCAGGTTGCAGCTTGTATAGGTCCTGGGGTGTCAATCTATCTAGTGGCTTTGGTCCTGGGCCCATGTAGTGCTGCACCCAGGAGAGAGCCTGCCACCTCCTTGGAGAAGGTGGACACAGCAGAGGGGCAGCCTGGGAAATCAGTGGCTCAGCATCCTTCTTCCTTGCACTTGTGACTGGGAGTGAGAAGCAGGTGCAGCTCCTTGCTCCTGTGATATCACTGTAGCCTTTTTGGAGAGTATTAAAGTGGATGCCACACAGCTGCCTTCAGTGTCACTGGCCATCCCGTGTGTACGATGAGCGTCCATCTTCAAAGACAGAGGCATGAGTTCCGCCATGATGGATAAACCCTACCTACTCCAAGTGCTTCTTACGCCACTCCTTGTAGGACACCATATTTTCTGTTGATTCACTTCTATTCCATCTGCTCAAGCTTCAAATTTGGGTTCCTTAAAATACCCAGTTACTCCAAGTTGCTCTACGACTAAGGAAGCTTAGAAAATTCTACGTAGATTCCTTTCTTGGAGAATTGTCATTTACATCACTGTTCAGACGATCAGCATTTTCCAAACTCATCTGTCACCATGTAAAACTAGAGGATAGTTAGCAATACTAATATTGGGATACTTGATACTTAAGTTGAGGATTGTTATGTTGATTAAAAACAGAGAATGCTTGTAGTTTCTATTGCATAAAACATAATCAGGGCTCAATAAATGTAGAGTGATTATTACTAAGCCTGGCTAACGGCCCTGCTGTATTCTGAGCATCTCACACAAAAGCTCCTCACATTCGTCAGATGAATGCAAAATGAAACAGAGTAAAATCTGTGCACCTCCCAGGGCTTAAGTTGAAGAGATCGTCCACACCAGATGCTGTCAAGAGAGTAAAATATCCAGACCTCGTTATGTTGCTGGTGGGAAGGTAAAATGGTACAACCACTTTGGGTAACTCGTTGTTGATTTTTTTATGAAATTAAATCCACATCTACCTATGTTCCAAAAATTCTCCTCCTAGGTGTTTACCTGAGAGAAGTGGAAATATATAACTCAAATATGTTGTGCATAAATATTTGTAACTTTTATTCCTGTAGTCAAAACCCAGAAAAAAACCCAAATGTTGGGGCTGGGGTTGTAGCTCAGGTGTAGAGCGCTCGCCTAGCATGTGCAAGGCCCTGGGTTTGATCTTCAGCACCACATAAAAATAAGTAAATAAAATAAAGGCATTGTGTCCAACCACACATAAAAAATAAATATTTTTTTAAAAAAACATATTCCATCAATGATAAATGGATACGTTGCAACATTTATCTGATAGGCTACACGACAGCAATGAAGCAGAATGAGCCACTAATACATATGACAATGTGGCTGAATATCATGTTGAATGAACAAAACTCCATACACAATACACGCCTCTATGATTCCATGTACATGGAGTTCTGAACCTGGCAGGATTAATCCCTGGGAGCATATGAGGCAGGGATTGGCCAGGGGTGTAAGAAAGAGTTTCCTGGAGTTCTCTACCTTGATTAGGGCATGGGTTACTTGAGTATAAATTTTAAAACTTAAGTGGATGCTTCAGATATATGCATTCTAGCTGGGCATTGTAGCACATGCCTATGATCCCAGTGACTTGGGAGGCTGAGGCAGGAGGATTGCAAGTTCAAGGCCAGCCTCAGAATTTAGCAAGGCCCTCAACATCTAAGTGAGACCCTGTCTTTAAAAAATAAAAAGGACTGGGGATGTAGCTCCATGGTAAAATATCCCTGCATTCAATCTCCCGTACCCCCCCAAAAAAAAAGATATATTAATTCTCACACATATTCTATTATATAAAGTACAACTTGATTTTTTGTTCCACTAAAAGAGCTTTCTATCACCTGTGTAGTAACTTTCTGGGATGCTTTTGCTTCCACCACTTGGATCATCCTAACTTACTTTGGGTCAAAGCCAGGACCTCTGGCATTGTATCTGCAAATGTGTCTCAGAGCTCTTGACCCCATAAACATGTACAGTATCTGCATGTCAGATCTTCTGGTACCTTCTCTGGTACCTTCTCTACTTCACAGAGGTACCTTCTGTACTTCACAGAGTATGCATGAATTCTCCTGCATGGGAGCACTTTGGGGTTACCTCACCAACCTGGGAAAACCCCCAACACCACCTTCAACCCTGAGGAACATGGGTTTGTCGTTTTTCCACCCTGCTCCTGGTAAAAACGGAATGCTGCTTAGAATTCTCCTCTTGTGCCATGTGTCTCGTTTGTTTACTCCAGCCCGTGGCCCACACTTGGCTGGACACTCTCCATCTGAATCTTGAAACAGCCTTTCCTCCCGAGGAAGGCACGATCCTTCCAGCCAGTGCCAATGAGACCGTCTATTAGCTCCACTACGGAGGTCCCCAGAGCATCCCTGGTTTCCATGAGCTCCAACAGCCTCCCAGGGAACGCCCTTTGTTTCCACGAGCCATAACTGGTTTCTGAACCTGGTCTGGTGTGAAACACCTTGAAGAGCCAGGAATTGGTTGGTCTACTTCTTCTTGTAAATTAAAATAAAAATAAACTGGTGGAAGAAAATTGTCTTTGGAAAATAAGAATCAAACCTGGACCTAGGGGTGGGCCGGGAGAGTACAGTCACAAATCCAAGTGACCGACAAAAGCCATCAGTTGGTACTGAAAGCATTTTCATTCGCTTTAAAATAGTAGCAGCCCCTGCTCGGCCACTCCCCAGCCTCAGTACTCAGGTACACAGGGCTTTGCAGCCAACTCAGAGGTGGGTGTGACTTGAACTGCTAAAAAGTCTAGAGATGGAAATGGAAGATCCCAGGTGCTAGAGACTGAATATCTTCCCTAGAAATTCATGTTGAAATCCTCACCCCAAGATAATGATAGGAGGTGGGGCCGTTGGTAAGTGATTATGTCTTGAAGGCAAAGGGAGACCCCTCACCCTTTCTGCCACATGAAGTTACAAAAAGAAGATGGGTCCTCAGCAGATACTGTATCTGCTAGGTCCTCGATCTTGGACTTGCCAGCCTTGAGAACTATGAGGAATTAATCTATTGGTTTATAAGCCATCTGGTTTCTGGTATTTTCTTATAGCAGCCTGACAGACTAAGATACCAAGATTGTCACCAGAGATTTGTGGGGGTTTTTGGGGTTTTTTTCCACATTTTTAAATTAAATTTTGTTTTTAATTTTCAGGAGTAAAAAAGTCACAACACTTAATATAAACTGCTGACAATTGATATCAAGTAACTCCATTAATGTTTTCCTTTTCTTGAAAAAAATGAATGTATTTTCCTTTCCTTGAAAATGAATGTATTTAATATCACATCTTTTAAAAAACAAACTCAAAGATACTTGTGCTTATTAACAATTTCTGTGTGTAGCAAAATTCAAATACATCCATGTTTTTCAGGATACTGTTATGTCAATTTAACCTTTTAAAAACTTATTACTTTTCACAATGAGAAACTAGAAAACAAAACGTAATCAAAAGGAACAAGCCTGAGTCATTTATTCTCTTTGTCAAAAGATAACAGGTTAAATGTGGGGTTCAACCTAACCATAGAGACAGACTGCTTCTGTTTCTAACCTATACCTCTGGCTCAGGAAAAAAATCAATGATAATGCACAATCTACTGGTAAATATGAATTCACTATCAAATTCTTCCCTGTTTTATAAGGAAAGAAATTAGGTTTAATGCTGAAGAAAGGAATCAATTTAACATAATTTTGCTATTATCAGAATTTAAGAAATGTCCACAGGAACCTCTTAGAAAACAGGTTGCTGTCCATTCACCCTAGGAGATTAGGCAATCCTAAATCCACATAAAAATATTTCAAAACATGTTTTGTCCTCACACATATTCCTTTTCCTCTGCACCAAGTTCAGATTAACTGTCTTTAAATGACCACTTCGGGTATGTGTTCCTCAAGAGCTCATGTACTGGAAGCCTGGTGCCTAGTGTGGCGATGTTAAGGGGTAGTAGCACCTTTGAGAGGCGGCCTAGTGAGAGGTCATTACTGGCCCTTCCCCACCCTCTGGTGTCCAGTCTCACCACCCTGTCACACCTTCCTGCATGGATTGTGATGTCATCCACTATGAAGTGCTACAGCCTGAGGCCCTTGCCAGAGCCAGAACTAAGTTACTGGTGGGTTTCAGTCTCCAAAACTTTGAGCTAAAGAAACATCTTAATAACCTAGCCTTGGGTATTTCATTATAGTAACTGAAAACAGACTAATACAACTTCTATTTTAGCAACTTAATGTAAATAAAAAGCAAACTTCATTTCTAAATAAAAATCACAACACCATTTTTTAAAACTACAAATGGTGCTATTATGTAAGAAAATGAGTTAAATAGCAAATTCTTATGTCTAATTATTTATGACATGAATTATTTATGACATGAAGCTCTCAAATTATTTTCAACTTAAGACAATCAGGCTATTGGGGTCATTTCTTTGGCTGAGTCATTTGATTCACCTTTTAGTTCCGATTCTCCTAATTTTTTGTCTGTAGTTAAAATACTTTCCCTCTTGCCTTTCTTAGGAACTGCATCATTAGCACAGAGTTTTCTCATTTTAATGTTTGGAAGTTTCTTCGATCAAAATCCCATTCCCTAAAACTTTTCAGATCCTTTGCATTTAAAATGCTTGGCATCTCAAGGCCACATCATTCAGACTGCTGTCACTGTGCTCCATTGGCTGCTTGATAATGGAAAAGTGCCACCTTCCCCACCTGTCCCTGATGCTGGCGTGTAATTCCATCTGCTCCAGCTCGCTGCTAGATCTATTTAAATACCTTTCAACTAATTCACAAGCATCTTTGTTTGAATGCCCCAATTTGGGGGGATCCAGATGATTTTGAAACCACTGCAGTTTTTCCACCAATAAGATGGAGACGCAAGGCCTTTTCATTCTTTAATTTTTTTTCCTTGTTTGTGGGCCTTTCTCATAATCTGAGCTGATTTTCTACTACTTGGATGGATGACTTTTTTCCTGTCCTGTATTTCCTCCCTTTGGTACTTCAGGCATGGTGACATCCAGGAGGTCACAGAGAAACTCCACACTCCAGACCCAACAATCACAGACCCCAGCCGAAGCAGCTGTACTCCAGCCCGAACACATGTGGGACCCAGAGATTGGCTTTAAAATGCTTTTTGGAAAGGCAAACTCGGTAAGAACTCTGGCATTTGGAAGTAGAAATACCCGCAGTCCCACCCCCACCACACCACTCAGCAGCTCCCGTGAAGGCAGACGGGATCTCGTCACCTCAAGACACTGCATCTGACACTTAGTGCTCCACTAGTCAAGGGACGCTTCTTTCCTCGTTTTCTGGTCTGCTCCAGACAGTATTTTTCACCTACAACCTGCCCTAGGACAGAAAATCTCATTCCCAAAGGCGATTATAAAGAATGTGAACAAAAAATAAAACAGGCATGGAATTTAAGCAGGATATAGAATTTATTAGGTATTGACTATAAAAATAAAACCATCTAAATAGAAACCCCAAGAGATCCCTTACGGATCCCTTCAGGTACCTGATGAAGACCCTCCCACCCTAACCCCGATAAAAACACCATTTTGTATACACAAGGGCCAGTAAAGACTGAGACGCAGAACAGCCAAAGATGGCAGATGCTTAGCTTAGAGGGGTGACTGGGTCAGATGAGACGTTTCCTCCAGGAAATGTCTGTTTTGTGGTCAACCGTCAGCTCCTGGACCAGAGGCCGACATTGGGGCTGAGCGGGTGTGTGCCTGGCAGAGCCTCTGGCCATAAGGCAGGCCATCTACTCTGTCATTGCTTCCTCCAGCTGCTTCACCATCCAGTCGTAATTGTGTTCCTCTAGCGCGTGTTTGAACCGATGCATGGCTAGAGGGCCCACATGGGGACAAAGAGAGAAATGATATCATAGGTTTTCAGGTGGGACCCAGATGTCCCCAGGTCATCAGCGCCTCTTCTGCAGGCATGTCAAACTTCAGCCCTCCTTTCTTTGGGCTAGATTCCCAGGCAACCTGTTAGACCTCTGGTGGTTCTTTGTTAGGGGTGGTACCAGAGATTGAACTCAGGGGTACTCAACCACTGAGCCACATCCCCAGCCCTATTTTAGTAATAAAATTATTTAGAGATAGGGTCTCAAAGAGTTGCCTAGCGCCTCGCTTTTGCTGAGGCTGGTTTTTTTTACTCGCAATCCTCCTGCCTCAGCCTCCTGAGCTGCTGAAATTACAGGTGTGCCACCAGGCCCAGTTCTGATGTTTCTTTGGGAACTTCATTGTCATATCATTAGCCTGCCAGGCATTCAGGGTCTCTTATCAAACTCTGTACCCTGGGGCCTACCTGCTTCTTAACTCTTCAGTCTGTTTTCCACACTAGACCAGAAGACATTTCCACATGGAAATAAATGACTCTGCTATATTCCTAGCAGGAGGAACCATGCCTGGCATGCAGTGGGATATCACAATTGTTCAAATGTCACATTCCCCGTGGAATAACCTGCAGAGACTCCCACAGTCACCTATCTTTCCTGGGCCACCAGCTCCACAAGGACAGGGTACCACTTCATACTAGCTTTTGGTCTCAGTGCCTTGCCCAATGGCAGGTACCCAGAAGGTGTAGTGAATGAACAGACTGATGCTCAAGGTGCAGGTCACTTCCTGTTTACAAAGGAGCATAATGTAAAATGACAGTGAAAGTACAAGGCCTGAAGCTAGTGGCTGCTAAGGGAAAAATAAAAATAGAAGAGGAGGATTCAGGAATTGAGTGAGAACAGTTGATGAGGCATCTTTAAAGGATACCACTCACCCAGTTTGAGCGGAACGTGGTTTTCTGCAAAGATGATGCGGAACCAGCCCGGCTCCTTACACATGTAGGATTTGCCACGGGATAGCACCAGCTTGTTGTCCAGGAAGCGGCGATGGAGTGCCCGTTCTTCCTCAAATGTGCACGGTTTCAGGTACTAGCAAAGGCAGAGGGACAGAGCTGAGCCCAAGATCCACCTGGCAGGTCTGCCCCCCCGAGAACACCCATCCTCACCCCAGAGCTCACCGACTGCAAGTTGACCCAGACGTACAGGCCAGAGCCATGATTGACAAAGGGAATCTTCAAGGCCCTCAGCTTCTTGGTGACGTACTTGTGAGCTGTCTGGAGCCGGGAGTGATTAGCAGGCAGGTACACCGTGTCAATCCACTCTGGAGGGGAGGAGGGAGAGCACGGGCACAGACCTATGCAGACCTTTGCCAAGGGTTGCTTCCCGAATATTCTTTGCCTGGGCTTCCTGAAAACGATTTCTATCCATGATGAGTGATCTGATATTTGAGCTGATGGTGTCCACATCCAATGCACCCGTCTCTTACCAAGGGCCCTGGAGGACACTCTGGGCTTCTCACTGTCTAGTAGGAATGCTCCCTTTGGGTTTACACCCCTGAGGTCTTCTATGAAGGCGTTGATTGCTCGCTGAGGAAAGCAGCAGTCAGCAGGAACTCGAAACTTCCCCTGCCTCCTGCCTTGGACCTCACCCAACGGGCTGAGAGGAGCCTAGATTGGCTCAGGTTTGCTTTTAGCCTAGTTATTCTCAGCATTGACAGCAACAAGAGCCTCTTGGAGAGCTTTTAGAAGCCCTGATGCCTAGGTTATCCTCTCGGTATCTAAATCAGAACAGTTTGGGGATGTAGCTCGTACATCAGTATTTAAGCTTCAAGGTCTTTCCAAGTACATCCTAGGTTGAGAAATGGTGTTCAAGGGGCTGGGATCTGGTCTGGCCAATTGTCAAAAATCCCAATTCCGTGTAAGGAAGCATTCAGTTGGATTTCTCCATTTCCCCATCCAAAGCTGAACGCAAATTTTTTTTCTAAGCCTACTAATCTAATGGCATTAGTTTGGCTCATCATATTGCAGGTGTTCATTTTTTGATACCTTCATTTTATTTTTATGAGGTGCTGAGGATCAAACCTAGGGCCTCGCACATCTAGCTTCTCACTGTAATTCTAACTCATTTTCATTGATGTCCTTCTCTGGATATAATGCTAGGCAAGCATTCAACCACTGAGCCACAGCCTCAGCCTCCCTCCTTTTAAAAAATACCTTTATTTTATTTATTTATTTTTATGCAGGTATTAATTTAAATCTTCCAGCCTGGTATCTGTTTTATTACAGGCAATTAAAAAAGGGAGGGGGGGTCTCTTCTAATCTTGGGCCAGAGTATTAAAGAGGGATGCTCCCTTGGGGTCCAGGGAAAAGTCACTCTGGGAGCCCAGATCTAAGCACACCAATTCACCCACATGGCTATTCTCCCTTGGCTACCTTGGAAAACAAGATTAAACTGTATTGGAAGAGTCGAGATGTTTCTTTATAATCTTTGCCTGAAATAAGCAGGGCCCTGGGAAGGGATCATAGACGTTCACATAAATACTGAGCTAGGGGTAAACCTGAGACAACGAGCTGGGTCTAGGTGAGCAGAGGGCATGTCAGAGGCCCAAGAAAACCCAGAATTCCCCATGGCCATGAGGTCCAGCCAAGATGCTGCCCTGGGGTGGAGCTTGGTACCTCTGTCTTGGAGCAGTCGACACAGCTTATACTGGGTGATGCCGGAGATACCGTGGAGGTAGCCAAAGATGCTCACGGCAGAGGCCACCTCTTTGTTGTGGGTGTACAGAGCACCGAAGCGGAAACCAGAGATGCCAAAATCCTAGAGGAAGAGAAGGAGGGAGAAGGAACATCGGGTTTGTTCGCTTTCTATTCCTGGATCCCCCTCCTTTCAGACCCAAGGACACAGCTGGGGCTCACCTTGCTGGTACCCCAGATCACATGGGTCCTGTCAGGGTCAGGCAAACTAGAGAAGAAATGGAAAAAAAATAAAGTCAAAATCTATTTCCATCTGGAGGATGGAGACTTGAGGGTCTATGAGTGGGAAGGGGAAAGTAGACTTAAGGCCCTTTCTAGATAACAAGGCCTAAGGGGCCCAAAGCACAAGGAACATTTGCCCCAGTTAAGCCAGGAACATAGGTCTCCATGAAGAACCAGACGGAACAGCCCCCGAGGGCCCACCGAGTGAAGTCCAGACCCTTGCCTGGCTCTCCCACACCTGGTCCACAGCCACATTCTGGCTTGGCTCTCCAGATGTTTGCTGCCCACCATTTCTAGCACACGTTGGCCTATATTTCTTATTGTCCCACCTTTGGTGAAGCTGTTCCTTCCACTGGCATGCCCTCCCCTTGCTTTGTTGGAATCCTATCCCCGGGGCCAAATACTACCCCTAAGAAATTTCTGTTCTTGGTCTATTTTTGCCTTGTGTTCCATTTATCAAGAAATTCCTGCGCCAACCTTCTGAGGCACTTTAACTTGAGGCCAAGGTAGAAAGGACATTGTCAAAGGTCAAGACAGCAGATATATGAAATGACATTTAAACTAGAAGACACTTGGGAGGGAAGATGACACTTTGGTCATGTTTACCACCTCTGTTGCCCACCTCTTAGGGCACAGTCAGGTAAGCAGGTATCTCAAACTCACCCTGAAAAGCAGGCACCTCATCCCTAACCTCATCTGAGACCAACTTACCGTTCTGTGCTCAGAACACTGTGGAACTTGATGGATTCATCAAACACAGACAGCATGTAAATTTCATCTATGATCACATGTAGATTATGCCTATAGTTGGGTGAAAGAGGGGGAAACAAGATCTAGCTTCTCACTGTAATTTTAACTCATTTTCATTGATGTCCTTCTCTGGATACAGATCAGATGGTCCCATCACCCCAGGAGCCCATCCCAGCCTCCCAGGGGGCACAGTAAGACAAAGGTCTTGATATACCAGAAGAGACCCTCTCACCTGGCTTAGGGATACTGAGAGAGAATAAAACAAAAAAGAAACATGAGAACATCTCATCTAACCCGTCAACCATTAAGCAGAGATCACCGTCTTAGGCCTTGCCAAAGATCATGGGGACAAGTGACCATGGACTGAAACTGTCCGAGTCTTTGCTCTAGTGCAGCCAGGTGTTCTCAGCCGGGGTCTGAATCCAGAGGTGGACTAGTGGGCTGTGAGCACCTGTGCACCACCCATCTGCTGTCCCAGCAATCCCTGACAGCAGGCTGTCATGCCCATTTCACGGAGGAAAAGGAAATAAGGTCTAAAAATGTAAAGTTAATTCCTCCAAATAGCAGGTACAAGAGCTGGTATTGACACTCAGCTCTGTGGGGTTCCTGCCCACAACTCTAGTATTTTTCCTGCCCCTATGCCCTGCCACTAATTGGCCTCAGTTAGTTCTCAAGTTTGAATAGGTCCGCATCTTCTAGAAAACAAAAGATTATCCGCCTTAACTCAGAGCTATTTCAGAAGTCTGGAGAGAACAGATGTTGGTGTGTTCTTAGGAGGGGGCGTGAAAGTTCTACAGACATTCAGCCTCGTCTCACAAGGACTGAGAGCGTCCTCCTTGGCACCTCAGTCCAAGTAGTTGGGGAAACAGATGCTTCTGCTGTAATAAGTAGAAATGCCACAAAACCACATTATGACTACTACATAGATGTCCACACAAGGGAAAAGTCTAGAAAGGAAAGGACAATGTTGGGAATGGCGAGCATGCAGCCACCTCAGCCTCCTTTAATCTCCAGTGTTATATGCATTGCTCGTTGTACATAACTCTGCAAAGAACAACGTGCACCAGGAATGTTTAGGCAGATTACCTCTGGTTCTGCCTTCCTGACTACAGGTGACAGGAACCCTTTCCAGGGACACCATCTAGTCTCAAGGGATAGAACTCATACCTTTTGTAAAGTGAAGTGCACACAAAATAAACACTCGGGTTACCTTCTGGCAAATTCCAGATATTCCATCAGTGAGTCTTGGGAGTAGACGACACCCAGAGGGTTCTGGGGGTTGGTGAGCACAAGGCCTCTGACCTTTTTTTCCTAAAAAGGACCAAACCACAACAAAGGGAATGCAAGTCCTTTATAGCTACTCCAAATTCTGCCAAGGATCCTTCCTGGACATCTTGGTTTGATCTTTAATGTCCCCCAAAGCCCATTCTAAAGGCTTGGTGGCCAGCCTGAGGGGCTCTGGGAAGGGGGCCAAGTGGAAGGAAGTTAGTTGTTGGCGTGTCCTGAAAGATCACCCTGGTCCCCTTCTAGCTCTCTTCACTTCCTGGCCACCATGAGGTGAACAGATTTCCTCCGCCATACACTCCGGCCATGATGTTCTGCCTCGCCACAGGGCCAAAGACAGTGGGGACAGGTGATCATGGGGTGAAACTGAGACAAAATAAATCCTGCCTCCTTTAGGTTATCTCTTAGATATCTTGTCACAGTGAGAAAAATCTGACAACAGATCAGGACATTCAACATAGGACACCCAATAAGGATCTTCAAGCAGCAATGACCAAACTGCCTGCTGAGCTGGAGGAAGCAGCCGTGGGCAGGACTCTCAGCTCTTTTGGGGACTTGCCCCTGATCACTGGCAGCCTCTTCTAACTTCAGGTCTTGGTGAGCAGGTTGCATCAGTCTCAGGGACTCAACTCTTTGCAAGGCCAAGAGGTGGCCCCCTGAAAATATGATTCCTTCCTTACCTTCTGCCTAGCTTCAAGCAGGGCTTCCTCCAACTTGTCCACGGTGAGCTGGAAAGGCTCCGAGTTCTCATCAGTTATCTGGAAGAGAGCCACTGGTGAGCAATGCCATGGAAAAGCATCTGATCTGGATCCTGCATCCCCATCCACCAGGGCACCAGCCCAGCATGTCATCGCCCCGATTTCTCCAACCCTCCCCCCATCACATATATGGGTACAGAATAAGGTCCCCCATACTCCCCAAGTGCCCCAGAACTATCCCTTGCCAAGGTGGGCTGAACAGCGAAGGGCTCATTCTGACCTCACTTTCCAGGTGGACGGGGAACAGCTCGACTTTCGCATACAGGTGGGAGGCAACGGTGAAGCCACCATAGAAGGGAGTAGGGACCAGAAAGGTCTCTGGAAGCACAGAAAGACACAGCTATCAGTCGGGGCTCTGTCAGTCAGAACCTTCCAGGCCCCCCAGAATGACAGCAAAGCCACGAGTAGATCCCTTTGGCAATCCCTTCTATCAGGAGATTGATGTTCTCGGGCTCAGGTTTCATAAAAAAGATTTTTTTTGATACTGGGGATTAAACCCAGGAGTGCTTAACCATGCACCCCATCCTCAGTCCTATTTTGTATTTTATTTAGAGATAGTGAGACCCTGAGTTACTTAGTGCCTCTTTTACTGAGGCTGGCTTTGAACTCGCAATCCTCCTGCCTCAGCCCCCCAAGTTTCTGGGATTACAAGCTTGCGCCACTACACCCGGCAAAATTCATCCATTTTTATAGGCATAATGAGGAGAAGAAAAGTCTAGTTTCCTCTTGATGGTGAAGTAGACAAGGAGAAGAGGAAGGGTCATGGTTGCGAATGGCTCAGAATCGGGGGCCTGGATCATGCTGGGCTGGCTAGTCGACGGAACACTGGTCATCAGGAAAGTCTTGTGTGCTTCAGCCAAACACTAGAGGCCAAGGTTCATGCCCATGAAGGGCTCCTGTCATTTGGACCTAGTGACCTCATATGTTCTTTTCTTCCTACCCATTTGGCCTCACTGATGAGCTGACCAAGGACCCAAGACTTTCATCTTGGCCACTTCCTTCCATGTAACCAGATCTCTTTAACACCTGAGCCTCTTGCTTGGGCAAAGCTAAAGGGAGATTGAGAACAGAACTCTCAGCTTTATGTGATCCAGAAATAATTCGCATTTTTTTTGAGAAACAGGGGATCTATAAAGCCCAAGCCAGTGACCAAGGCTCCCTGTATTACTCTTGAGCCCAGCTAGGAACATAGGGATTCGGCAGCCATCGTCAACATTCCTGGGTGTCCCTCCTTGAGACCCGACATGTCTTTTTTTCCATAGTAAATGAGGAATCTCAATCCCTCGCTTCCCCAGAAATAATCACAGCCAGTGTAGACGGGCCAACTCTTTGAGGGAAGGGCCTCATATCAGGACGCTCTTCTTCCCCACGCCCCAGTGCCTGGCTTTTCCTGCCCAGGTGCCAACATTTCACTGAGAGGGAGAGCCAGCTGCCGACTTACCACCTGGATCGCCGAGAACCATGAGCAGGGCAGAGAAGATGGAGCAGCAGCCATTTAAAACAACCACCTGAGGACAACACACACGGGGTAGGGGGAAGAAAAGCAGCACCCATGGAAGAAGGTGAAGATGTGGCCGCGCCATCTCCCGCCCCCTGAAGGGGACAGGCACCGGGAGCCTCCTGAGCTGGGACCCGCTGGCCTCTACCCTGCCTTGGCCCGGAGGACTCCACGGCTCTCCCCGTGTTCCCCAGGTGATACAGAGGTTCCCCAGGAACAGAGCCCTCCCCTGGGCCGACTCACATTTTCTGGATCAAGGCGAGTGGGCGCCCTGCAGTAATAGGTCAGGAACCGAGCGACTTCTTCCCGCAGGCTGTGGACAGACCCAGAGACACCTTCCTCACTCAGGGTCTAGATGTCAGTCTCTTTCAAAGGACACAGTGTCCGACGTCAAAGAGATCTTTGCTACCTAGTCCAACCTGGTCCTATAGGTTTCTCGACCAAGGACATCACCCACCCCAGCCCAGGTCACGGAGAGTACGTGAAAGCCGGGGTTTGGAGTTGGATGCCTCCTGCCGAGGTTCCTCTGCAGGCATTTCCTGGAAGTTATTACTCAGAAATACAAGACAGCCACCGTGAACAGGGCACGCCAGATCCCTCCCTGGGTGAAGATCTCCGTGGGCCAGGATCCTGGGGGTGGAGGTCACTTACAGTGGGTGCCCTCTCCAGTCGGAGTACTGCAGCAGGTCCTCCTCAATGCAGTTCATGTCATTCTGACACAACTGTTGACAAACGGAGCTTGAAGCAGCTGACCTGGGTCGCCCAGGAGACCTCGGCCCACTCCCAGTCTGCATGCGAGTGTCTGCTGTCCACTTACACGGCCTCCCGGAAGAGGCGTGGCGCCAATGCTGCCCGCTCCTTCGTGATCGGATACCCTGTCTTGTCATATCATGCACAGAGATGCCCCACTGGGAAGTCTGTGACAACCTCCCCACCCCAAAGCTTCCTTGGCAGCCTACCAGAGAATACCTCTGGACACCGCCAGCAAGGCCCGGAGGCTAGGGTGCTGTTCTAGAAGCTATCTGTCCACTGCCTTGCCCCGTGTTCTACTCATCTCCCCCATGAGGCCGAGGAACATGCTAGAAGACTTGAAGGGGCGAGTCTCAGCACAGCTCAGCACAGGACTTACCCTTTCGGTTATCAGATCCACGCAGAGCTTGTTCTCACTGACACCAAGGTTAAGAAAGCCCTGGAGGTGGAAGAGTCTGAGATCAGCCTCTGGTAACCCCTGTAGATGCGCCCATAAATACTCAGATGAGCTCAAAGGAAGTCTGGCTGCCCCCTGAGGCAACTCAGTCCGTGTTTGACAACTTTCAGCATTTAGACCTTTCCAAGGACCCAAATCTTACAGCCTGCCAATTTTCCCCTTTAGAGCCACAAAGATAATGGTAGCTGTGTTGTGTCCCATCTACCAGTCACTGAGTTACCACGTGCCGGGTGCTGGACTCAGTGCTTCACAGTGAGCAGCCTGAACTTCTGAGAAGAGGGTCTTCAGTGAGCAAAAAGAGTGAAGATGAGAAAAGTTGAACAGTCAACCAGCCATGTGACCTCGTGTGATGGGCAGAGCGCCACCTGCCTGACCTGGACCCTTAACACCACAGGCCCTGCCTGGTCTCCATCTCTGCTCTTACAGGTTAGGACACCTCCAGGAGATGCGGCCCTTCACAGAGCAATAGAGACGGCCAACCGAACCCCTCGGGAAACAGATGGCCATTGGCCACACTTCCCTGAGATGGGGACAGACAGGGGATGCGTGGCTAGGACGGGCCTCCACCTTTAGCTGAAGAGCTGCTTGGCTTTCCTTGTTGGAGACTTTTGTCCCCTTGTTCCACCCATAGAGCAACATCTTAACAGCTCCCGCCCACTGCTGTCTGCACTTCCTGCCATGGCACTCACTGTCCCTACTCGGCCACAGGGGCCTTCTTTCCAAGCCCTCCCTCTGTGAGGCTTTTATGCACCCTGCTGCTCCTTCCTGGAAGGGACCCAACATGGCTGGCTGGGTCGGCCTTTAAGACGCTTTCCCAGACCACCTGAACCGGGGCTCCATTAGGGCTCTCAAAGCATTCACGTTTGTTTCCCTGCTGGCCGACTACTGCCACCACCACACCACATTCCACAGGCCAGCGTCACTCCCCGCAGTGACCAGAGGGACTGACTCCTAGGGGTTAAGAGTTGGGACTTGGGGAAACATGGTGGGGCGGAGGAACCCAGGTCCCAGTTCTCCAGCTCCCTGGGCCATGCCACCTTGTCAGCCTTGGTGCAAGGAGACAACCAGGGCTCATCTGGTGTGAAGGGCAAGATGGCTGACAGCATCTGGCACAGTCTCAGTAAACCCCAGGGATGTGGACTCCCGCTGTCCCTCATTCTTACCAAGGGGTTCTTCTCCTCATGGTACTTGTCTTGCTGGTAGGCGTCATAGTCCTGGAAGTGTGACTGGTAAAAGTCAGAGATGTCAACCCCGCGGTTGGACAGGACGTGACTGACAAATGAAGCTTGAAAACTACTTTGCCCAACTGGCTGGTCAGGTTGCCTAGGTGATGGGGACTTCTTCCAAACCTCTCGAGAGTTCAGGGAATGGAGAGACTCCTGGAGCCTCTGGTCAGCTGCAGCCTCAGTCCACAGGAGGCTGATCACCTGGCACACAGTATGGTTTATGACGTCCTCCTGCTCACGGACAACTTGAATGCGATTTGCTTCTTCCGGTGACTGGGCCTGCCATTGCCTGGTTGTCAGCTTCACGAAGTGATCCCCTATGGTCTGCTGCAAGTTCAGCATCAACTCCAACAGCTGAGCATAGATGCCCCTGTCTCGGAAGTCCATGCCACTCTTCTGGTTACAAGGTGTGGGGTCAGCATCCAATGGGTTACTCATACCTCAGGAAATTTTATTGTCCTCAGAAGACTGACTGGAACCTACGAGAAAGAGAACATGCACTAACACCAAGGAGACTCTCCTTGCCTCGGGTCCAGGCAGGGGTCGGGTCAGAACTTCTTGGTCTCAAGGTCATCACTGGATCTTTCCATTGCTCTGCCTCTGTTTTAGGTTCAGAGTGGTTCGGGAAATGACCTACTCATTTAAGGGCGATGCCCAAGTGACCAAGCACAGACACTAGTGCACCTCAATCGAGTGGCATTAGAAGGTGGTCCGGGAAAGAGCCTCGGGGCCCACTGAGGAAGGGGGACTGAACAGGTGCTCTCGGTTTTCCATCCTGTGCTTCAACCAGAGCCTGCTTTATCAGGTTCTAAATAGCCAAACCAGATTCTGCTGTGGAAATTCAGCCCTTCGTTTTACTGGTTTCCCCCAAGTTTGCCAGTCCAGGTACCCAGTCCTTCCATCGTATCTCACATGGCTTCCCGTCAATGACTTCAACCTACTTGCTAGGAAGCTGCCTTAGGCTCACATCACTAGTGACCAGAGCCTAAGAAGATGCTTCTCAGACTCTAAGCCCATCAGAATCACCTGGAGGGCTTGTTAGGCCATAGAGGGTGGAGCCAAACCACTGGACTTTGGTTCAGTGTCTGGGGCCAGACCCGGGAGTCCTCATCTCTACCAAGTTCCCAAGACCGCACATGGAGAATATCTGACTGTTCAAATCAACATTATTTCTGAAAACATGAAAAAAGACAGGTAATATTCTTAAAGCCTCAAAGAATCAAAATAAATTAGATCTCAAGAATCTAGAAGGTAAGGCAACTTGAGGCAAACAGCTAATTCTTTCAGGCAATGTCCATATCACCAGGTAACAAGACCCATTTCCCAAAATTTAGACTTACGCCGCTTCCACTAAGTGCTACAATTTCAGGTTCTTTTTCCACTAACATCCCTCCCATGAAATACAACCTTATTGCTGCTTCTCCAGATTTATGGCACCAGCACTTCAGATACTAAATGCTCCTCCCAGCCTCTCCGAACCATGTCGTCTGCTTGAGATGTTTCCATGGCAACCTCTATTTTTCCTCCATGACACTTAATATCATACTTGTCCAGTGTGTGCCCAGACCAGCCATCACCGTCATAGCCTTAGCACAGTGCCTGGCACACAGCGGACAGACCCAGCTACTGAGTAGGAGAAGCCCAGCTGCAGTCGGTGAAGACAGGAGCCAAGAACTAAGACCTGGCTCACGGCCGATGGAGCAAGGGCTGTGGAAGCCACAGGACAAAGCCGTGCCAAGGCTCATGGTGCAACCCTCACCAACAGTGGTACAAAGAACGTTGTTCACCAGCCAGGGGATCACACACTATTGAGAAAGACTTTCAACTACTGGGTGTCGACACCTAGAGTGGTCGACACCCTTTATTCCACAAGGGAAACTTTCTAGCTGGTCTGAACTCACCCTCCCACAAGGAAGAGGGTCACCTCAGAGGGCTCTCAGCTCTGGGTAAGGCACCCGTCCTTGGGGATTCCTGGACAGCATGGAGAGGCGCTTCAGGGAATTCCCTCGATTCGACTTTCCACAGGCAGCACTGATCATCTCTGCGGAGCCTGAGGAGAGCTAGTAGGAAGGCCAAGATGGCAGCGGCGGCCCCCACAACAGGGACGAGTTCATCACCTTCACCCAGGCCTAGACTCGCGTATCAAGGGTCTCCGTCCTGCGTCACCTCACTAAGAAAATCAGAGCCGCGGCAGCTCTGTGGACAGTTAGAGGACTTCCCAAACAGAATGACAGAGCAGAAAACGGGGGTCACAGCGGGCACCGGGAAGGAATGTACTTCCCTGCTAAAATGTGTTTTCTGGAAAGAAGCGAGCAGCGGCAAGACCAGGAGGAAGCCCCAAGGTCGGCCCTCTGCCCAAACTTGCCTTTTGTATAGGAAAAGGAAAAGCCAGAGTCAGAGGTCAAGGGTCGGACGTTCTATTTTTCCTCCAGCAGAAGCAGAGGCTACGGGAGAAATAAGGCTTTTTTTTTTTTTTTTTTAAGAGGTGGATTTCATGAAAATAGAAGGGAGAACAGTGGTGTAGGGAAAGGGGACCGAGGGCCTGGAGGAGGGACGGAAAGGGGAGGAGCTACAGGAAGAAATTGACAGAACAGCGTCAGGTGCGGGCATGACTGTCACAGTGAATTCCACTTTCAGGTACCAATGTACCAATTAAAACAATTAACAGGAACACCAACAGTGTGTGTGGGGGGGGAGGGGTAGCACTGGAGACTGGAATGGAGCAAATTACATGTATTTATGAATGTCAAGATGAATCCCACAACTATGTGAATCATAATGCACTAATTAAAATCCATCACCAATGACGCTGTTCCACAAGGCAACGTGCCCCTAAGATCCAGCCCTAATTGCCTCTCACTGGGGCGCACAACCCTCTCCTCCAGTCTTCTCGGCTAGTCTTTGGTTTCAATGTTCCTCGGCTTCCCACCGCCTGCCTCCCGGTTGTCACTCAGGAACTTCAATGGCAGCTACCAGCAGTGCCTCGGATAAGATCAGCTGCTGCCAACTGCCCTCTGACAAGCGCTCAGGGACCGGCCTTGAACTGTAGAAGCCGGGAACCTGTCAACACGGGTAGGAATGGGCTGCCCTCCTGTTCCTTACTGTGCCGGCGCGTGACTCTGCTCTAGGACCCTCGGAGGCATCACCTGGTTTCCAAAATGGCTCTTTGAAGAAGTGACCACTGTTAGCCTCACTTTATAGGTGAGAAACCAGAGGCTCAGGAGAGTGAAGTGAATCGCACAAAAGGGGCCCGTTTGATGGGGGAGCTGTAGGCCAACTCAGTCAGCTACCGGGACCCCAGTGTGCCCTTTAGGCCATCCGCCCAGAGGCCTCTTCCTGAAAGAGTGCACAGGCCCTCAGTGCTTGGCCCTCCCTTTGGGGATGCCTGGGCCCCTGAGCCCCAGACACGACTTGGTCCAAAGCTCCTCTCTCACTGCCCACCCCAAGGCCTGCACCACCCACCACCCACACTTACCTTGTCTGTGTTCACTCAACCCTTCACCAACCTAAACTCCTTACTCGCGATGAGAGTGTCCTTACAGGTCAGGGCTGAGACCCGGCGGCGGCCCTCCTCTCACTAAGCTTGCCTCAAGCTCTGCCCTGAAAGCTCTGCTTTTAAGCACAAGGTGGTTTCACAGGTAATAATAAGATCCATCCTTTCCTGGGCATCTCCCCAGGGAATCCTTATTACCTCAAATGCCTTTCTTTGCACCATTACAGAGAAATGGCTTAGCAAAGAGCCACGTCCTGAACCTTGGCTCTCAGGCTTGAAGGGTATGAGCATCACCTGGAGAAGGCCCAGGCCCTTTGAAGGAGTGCTGGGCCTGGGCCTGTGTGCTGTACCCAAGCCCCCAAGTGACTCTAACTTAGCAACCACTGGGGACTACTGCAGCAGGGAAACCCAATTACAGCGCAAATGAGCTTCTAATTGTTCCCTATTTCTGGGGAGGCCATGATTTGAGAGCAGGTTGAAGTGAGTTAACCCAAAGCAGGAAGGAAAACTTGGCCAGGGAGGAGGGGGCATCTCAGGATGGCCAGATCCCTTCTCCAGGCCCACCTGCACGTGTGTGGCCTTGGCAAGCTGACCCAGCCCTTCTGATTTTCCCTTTCTTCTTGTTAAAGATGGCGGTAATAAAATCTCTCTCTTGGGAGGTGATGTGAGACCCGGGGGAAGCCAGTGCACGTGCTGTGTCCAGGGCAGGTAGAACTGCCACGTGAGGGGTGGGGTGGGGTTGTCAACCGTGCCCAGCAGCTCCTGGTCTGCCAGAAGCAAAGCCAAAAGCAACCTGGGGCCCCAGGATACTGTGCTCTGTGACTTTTTCCCCCCAAGCACTGGGGACCGATCCTGGGGTCTTGCACATGCTAAGCAAGCTATATCCTCAGTCCTGTTCTTCAATTTTATTTTGAGATAGGGTCTCACTGATTTGTCCAGATGGGCCTCAGACTTACAAACTGAGGCCTCAGGCTCCTGAGTAGCTGGGATTGCAGGCATGTGCCACGGTGCCCAGCTATTCTCAGACTTTAAAAAGGTGCTTATTTTAAATACAAACGCCTGAGCTCCATTAAGGTATTGTAATTCAGGTGTCTAGTTGGGCCCAGGAATCTACATTTTAAAATAAGCATGGCGGGTGACCCTGGACACTCGACACCTGCCATGGAGACTCCACACTTGGGGCAGCAGGAGCTGCGGGCAGGCACTCTACCCAGAGGCAGGGTCTCACGCATCCCCACCCTGGCTGCACTGACAGCCCATCTCCGCCGTCGTTGGTTCACCTCCCATCTCTCTGTCACCTGTTAGAACATTTACTGCAATGTTCATCTCGTTCATTAAAAAATACAACTGGAAACAGTCCACTGAGCATCTCTTGGGTATCAAGCACTTGTTAGACCCTGGCATTATCAAAATGAAAGACAGTTTCCTAAATTCAAGGAGTCCTCGAATAAGCTTTCTAAAGTCTGGTCACATCTTTCCTTGACACAAGACGCTTCAGTGGTTCCCTTTCAGAGGCAGCAAATTCAGATACCCCCAGGGACACAAAGTGTAACACACACAAAACTGACACAAGACAAGGGAAGACTGGGGAGGACGCTGGCGAAATGCAGCTGCCACCCCTCCTATATGCATTCAGATTAAAAGCCAAAAAGTGGCTGGGTGCTGCAGCACACCCAGGAAATCCCAGCAACTCAGGAGGCTGAGGCAGGAGGATCGCAAGTTTGAGGCCTGCCTGGGCAACTTGGTGAGCTCCTGTCTCAGAAGAAGCAGGACTGGGGATCTAGCTTCGTGATAGAACACCCTGGGTACTGCAAAAAAAAAAAAAAAAAAGATATCTATCTATCTCATAGGCTTGCTCTTTGTACTCCCCCTCCCCCATTTTCCTCCCAACCTCTAACAGCCCCAGGCATGGAACCTGGATGACTCCCCACAATCTGAAAAGCCCTCTCATAGCCCTACCACTCCCGCTCGCCCAGTCTAAGCTCCCTTGTTAACCCTTCAAAGAACCTTCCTCTTGGCTCATCAGGCAGACGTAGGGGCCCACGCCTGTGTTCCCACGTTCTTTGCTCTTGTCTGTAGCCTAGGAGAACCAGGCAGACAGGGTTTCAGGGTGTCAGCTCTTGCTCACGTCCACTGCCTGGACTGCTCTGCCCCAGACACCTGCCTGGCTCCCTCCCTCCCTCCCTCCCCTCCTTCCAGGCTTTGCCCAGATGTCACCTTCTCCCAGAGGACCACTGTCACCACCCCTGAACTCTGAGACCCGCTCCTCCCCGTCACAGCGCCCTGGCTTCCCCTCCAAAAGCATTATCTGACTGACTGATCGTGTCATTATTTATGTCCAATGCTTTCAATCTCTAGAAAATCAACCACAGGAGGACAGGGGCCTTCAACTGTTTTGTTTACTGATATTCATACAAAGAAGGGCATCTGGCCACAGAGGAACTCAGTGATTGCTGAAGTTTGGATCTGAAATGTCCCCCAAAGATCTGTGTGTTATTAGAGGCTTTGGGGATGTAGAGACCCCCATATCCGGACCCTTGGGAGGTCTTAGGTCATCAGGGTGCATAATGTGCCTCAAAATGGGGAGGGGGGACTTGTCTCTTCTGCTCTCTCTCCAGCTTCTTGGGTGCCAAGAAGAGAGGGCTTTCCCCCACCCCAGTCTCCCACTTGCCCCAAAGCAGCAGGCCAACCTTCCATGGGTAGAGACCTCTGGCTCCCGGAGCCAAAATAAACTCTTTCTCTTTATGAAGCTGAATCTCTCAGGAATTGTTAGAGCAACAGAACGCTGACTAACAAGGTCTGAGAATAAATGAGTAGATGAGGCATGGACGGAGGGTGAATATCAAAGTGCAACTGCTGGAGGCTGGGTCCCTTGGGTTCTGGAAGCTTCTCTGGTCTACTGCTGTCACAGTTCTAAGTCACAGAGGGGTTCTTGGTTAGTGTGTGCTGAACACTCATTTGTAACCAACATCGATTAGCGACCAACAATGAAAATAAGGGAATCTCCCAATTGTAGGGACCTGGAGAATGCAGACAAGAGATTTTCCCGGAGGACCACCCTCCAGAGCCACACGATGATGTGCCAACAGAGGTCGCTGAAACCTCGTTTTCCTGTCCGGGTGGAAAAGGGAGAGACAGCGGTGCAGACGCGGAGAGGCAGCGGGTGAGAGGACCGAGGAACGGAAAGGCCGAGCCCTGGCGGCCACCCTTCCCCAGGGAGCAGCCGGCGTCCCGTCGCCCAGGGCGGGCGCGGACGCGCAGGCGGCGCGGGACTGCTGCGGGCCAGGTGCGGCGCAGAGGGCGCTCGGCCCTTCCGACCCGCTGCGCCCCCTGGCGGCCCTTGGGATCTCCGTTCTGCAGACGGGACCTGGGAGAGGCGAGCCTTGGCCCAGGTCCCACAACTGGAAAACCTCCGGATGGGACTGGAAATCGGGATTCGGCAGAAGAGTTGTGGCATCTCCGCGCCCAAAGCAAACATGATCCCAGGTCCTGCCCCTGGCTTGGCCTGAGTCAGGCGGCCGTGGGCTCTAAGGTGGAGGGAGGTGGCGGAGGGGACTGGCCACACAAATTTACTCCAGAGGCAGCAGCCTGGCAGGCCCAGGTGAAGGCAGGTGGAAAGAGACCACAAATGACCCTCTCGGCCCATCTCAGAGAAGGACAGCACTGAACCTGAAGCCCAGACAGAGGCAGGGTCCCCCACAGGGTCCCTGAGACCACCCCAGCCCGTGCACATCTGTTCTGACGTGGCTCTCTTGGCTCCGATGGGGCCCAGGGTCCCACATTACAGGCCTCCTAACTACTCAGTAGGACAGCCCCGAGGCTCACTTAAGAGGGCCAAACTGGGACCAAGGTCCGCTACTTGCTTTGGGTGGACTGCAGGCCCATCTGAAGCCAGACCCAGCATGTCCTCTTTCCAGATTTCTGGACTACAGGGACAGTCCCCTAAGAATTTCATTAGGGCTGGCTGTCTCTAGGTTATGTGAGGTTAGCCGGTGTGGGGAGCATGAGGAGAAATGTCACAATGTCAGTCACCCAGCTGGTTGCAACCTGGCTGCCCTCTGGGGAATAGTCTTCCTTAAACCACTTGCCTTGCGGCCTGCCAAGGCACTGAAAGCCCCCACCGCAGCCCAAGCTCTGGCTGTTCTAAGAGGTTCTGGGAGTGGTCCTAGGTGTCCTTGGACCTCGGCACTCACACCGGACCAGGTCATAAAGACCCTGGAGAGGAAAACTAAGCCTTTGCTCTACTTATTCCTCCTCTTCACTGATGGGGGCTGAGCTTACAGAAGGTGCCAAATAGCTGCTTTTGTTTACTTGTTTACTGTTTACAAGGGAAAACAGATCCACAAAGCAGTGCTCTGTTTCCAGGGAAGTTTTTACCCAATTTGAAAACGACATCTGTGTCCTATTGGACAACAGAGAGGAGCAAATTTGCATTATTCATTCATTCAAGAAATAATTATTGAGTAATTGCCATGTGCTAGACGCTGTTCTAGGTGCTGGCAATACAGAAGATGACAAAACAGGAGCAGTTCTCTTGCAGTTTACCTTCTAAAGCAGGTGACAGAAAGTGAACAGCATATATAAATAAATAGAACATAATTAGATAGGCACTGTGGAGAACACTCAAGTTAGTATAGGGGGCTGAGAGCAAGAGAAGGTGCTATTTAGAGACAGTTAGACAAAGACCCACAGGAAGTGAAAAAGCAGCCCACATAGATTGCTAGGGGAAGAGTGTTCAGGCAGAGGAGTGGCACATGCAAAGGTCCTGGGGCAGGAGTGTATATTTGTTGTATTTGAGAAATGTAATCTGTAAGGTTTTGCAACCTTGATGAGGACTTTGGCTTTTATTCTGTCCATGATGAAAAGATAGCACAGTTCTCCCGGATTGTCAAAGCAGTTCCTAAGTGTCTTATGGAACTGGCTGGAAGTCCCCCACCCCCCAACCAGTCAGGATACCCAGGGTTGTAAGATAGTCCCTGGCCTGGAGTCACTGGTTCTCAGTGCTGAGAGAAGAGTGTCTTTGCTCTGAAGTCATCTGGGGCTGTCAATTCCCAGGGCAATATTTTCAACCAGGGGGCACATGGGGCTCTCGTGAAAGCTTTTCCAAAAACAAAGGCCAAGTCTCTCTCTGCTCTGCTGACCCAGTCTCTGGGGTGGTGCATGGATAAGCACTGTGCACTAAGACCCACTGTCCTAGGGGTGGACGGGTTTGTGGGTGTCAGGGCGCCTCTCACCCGTCCTAAATGTGATCTGCATGGACATTTGTGGACTGAGCTTTCACCAGATGTCCCCGAAGCTTGTCTGCCTGAAGCTCCGTGCGGCCCAGAAGGCCCCACCGCCCCACCCTCGCGCGCTGCCTTTCCCCGGGCTCCTGCATCTCGCTGCTTTGCCTGGATGTATTCTGCTGGCAGCCTCTCCCTCCTTTCCAGCACTCAGCAGGCTGCCAGGATCCAGCACCTCTTCAAATATGAATGACCCCTCTCCCTGCCAGGGCTGCGGCTCCGTCCCGGCAGCCTCCCGGGCTCTTCTATTTGCGTCCCCCAAGGTCTCCGGCTTCGCCATCAAAGAGGCGTCTGTTGCGGCCACCCGTTCTCCCCCGACCAGGGCTTGGTGTGCTGCTTCGACACAAAGAAAAGGGTTTTGTTTCATTTTCCACGGATGCGATCTGCTCCTGTCACCCACTCTTGGAAGCCAAGGGGCGCCCTTCAAGATCCCTGGGCTGGGAGAGACACCAAGTGCGCCAGCCCTGGGCTGGGTAGGCAGCAGGGACCAGCAGGTGGCTGGGTGCCTTGGTTCCGCAGGGACAGGTGGCTGTCTGGCTTTAGCGGGCACTGACTCATCTGCTGCAGCCCGGGCCTGTTTGCCCAGGGTCCTTGAGCTGCTCCGTCTCCCTGGTTTGCTGTGGTCTCATATGGAGATGTCAAGAGAGTCGGGGGTGCAAAGCCCGAGTTCAAGTCCCGCTCAGTCACTTACAAACTGTGTAGCTACAGGTGATCTACAAAGCGTCCCTGCAGATGGCTTTCCTACCCGCAAAGTGAGGGCCGGGAGGAGCGGCTGAGAGACCCTGAACTTAAACTTGAGCCCCTCCACTCCTGCCCTGCCGTCCCCAGACCATTCTTCACCTGCCTCTTAAGCTTTCCTTCTTTCAGTCACTTTTCCACGAGCCACACTTGAAGCTCTCGCCAGGTTCCTGAGACTGAAGCCCTTACAGGGAACATTCCAGAGGGACCTCTGTCCCCCCACAGCCTCCACCATGCGGCAGCCCTGGGAGCCTCTGACCCATGAGGAGTTGATGGTTTGCTCCCAGTCACCCGAAGTTCACAAGCTCCTCTGCTGGGAAGCTCCTCTGCAGAGGTCATCTCCTTGTCCCCCAGGCCTCCTCTGACCCATTAGGCTCTGTCAACTGGGTCTCCCCCAGAACCAGACACCGTGAAGTCATCTCTGCAGCCTCCCTTCCTCCCAGGAATTCTTGGGCAGGGACAGCACCCGTGTTCCCCCTTGACCCCCACCCAGCCCACTCTGCTGTGTTCTCCTGGGAGCTCCTCTGACCCCCAAGGCCTTTCAGAGAGCAATCCTGGTGCCCAGCCGCTGTCCATGGGCACATCTCTTGAGGCACATGGAGTTCTACCGAGCACCGAGCACCGTCAGCACCTGGCCCACACCTTGTGGCAGCTGAACGTTGGTGGCCCACAGTGAGTCTTCTGGTATTCACGCCCTGCATGTTGACTCTGGGCTTGACCAGGGGACTTGCTGTGATCCAGGGGACATTCACAAGCAGAGCTTGCGACAAGTGCAAGGGTTGCCGAGGAACGTTTGTCCCGCCCAGCCAGCCCCCATGCTGCAAAGCTCAGACCAGACCGCAGAGTGGCCACAGGACCTGCGGAGGGACGGAGAGGATGGAGGCACCTGGCACGTTCCAGCCCCAGTGGGTGACAGCCAGTCACAGAGCAGGCCAAGCAAAGCAGAACCCCCCGGCAGAGCCCGTGGGCTCTCACCATGAGCCATTCAGTTTGGGGCCACTTTGTCACACGGGGAGAGAAAACGGAAGGAATGCCTGCTATTATTGTTCCCAGGCTGCAGACCCTGGATCTGAAGTTTCGGGGAGATTACCCGAGGCTCCCAGGGTCACCAGTAAACCAGGGTGGGCTGTGTCCCTGCACCCGCTAGGCCTCTGGCTGAAGCTTAAGGGACTGACAGCCTGGCCACTGTCTCTGGATCCATGTGGTCCCCTCACTGAGGCTGGTGACTGAGCACAGTGGGCACAGCACGAGCGTGGTCTCAGGGACTTTCCTGGACTGGCCTTGCCATACAGGACTCTTGGGACCCCAGCCCCTCTCTCCTGGTGGGGCTCACAGCCCTGAGCCTCTCCCACCCCCTCTGACCCTCCCTCTGCTCCACAGGTGAGTCCTCCAGCAAACCCCCGGCACCTCTGCCCCACCCCATGGGGGAGCCGCGCTCCAGCCTTGGGGTCTGCCCAGGCGCCTACCTCTGTTCCCCTCTAGACACTTCTCCTCCCAGGAAAAACAAACATCACTCCCACCCCGACCTCAGAGCTCTAAGGCCGCAGGAGAGGAAAACCCCCAGGACAAGAACGAGACACCTGGCCGCTCAGGACCCCCCGATGCGGAGCCTCCAAGGAAGGGCTGGCAGCTGGCAGCGATGCTGACCTTTCTTTCTCTGCCCCAAGCACGCGACACACACCTCCCTGAGTCCTCCCAAACCCCCTGAGACACGCAGAGCGCTTCCCTTGTCGCAGGTGAGACTCCTGGAGGTGGACAGCGCTGGGAGTTCAGGCCAGAGGGAAACACCCCGGGTGTGATCCCCTGCCCTGCCAGGGTTCCTTGGAAAAGCCACTTAGCTCCTCTGAGCCTCAGTTTCCCTGTATGTCCAACTAGGACCCTCGCCATCTCTTCCTCCCAGGGCCACTGTGAGCCTGGAGTTCACACCTCTGGGCCAGTCTCCCCTACACCGAGTGCCTGCGCCCGGGATCAACATGTGCAGGATGAGGACTATTTTTAAGCTCCAGCTCCAAGCTGATCACCAATCGCAGGAGAGCTGATATCAGGCCCGAGTCAGAAGTCAGTGTTGGTTGCATTTATTCTTATAAACACACACAGAGAGAGAGAGAGAGAGAGAGAGAGAGAGAGCACATCAACAACTAAAACCCTGATAAATTAGCAAGGGACACACAAAAAATCAAAGGCTCCAAGCCAGAACTCAAAAAAAATCCCCTGGATTCTTTCCCCATGAAGGGAGGTTTTCCACAGAGACCAGCCTGTGCCGCGGGACTCGGCGGCTCTGCCTCTCCTTGAGAAAGCTCCTGAGGTAAAAATAGCCAAGCAGCAGGCGGCCCTTCTGGGACTGGAGAAGTGGAGGGGAAGGACAGAGGGGCTCGCTCCCCACGCCCCCCATGTCCCCCACGCCTGTGACCATGAGAAACAGGAAGGAGAGTGCGGCTCCCCGATGCGGGGTCTGAGGGCCAGGAGGGGACACCCGGGGTAGGGGACTTCCTGCTGAGGGCCAGGAAGAAAGAGTGGGGTCAGGACTCCTAGAGCCGTCGACTCAGAGAACACCAAACATTCTGCGTGTGTTCTCAGATTTACCCAGGGAGAAATACAGACACCCCGAGAGGGCAGTCGCTGACAGACCTGAGAAGAGGCCAGCTGCTACTGTCACCAAACAAGAAAGACGGGGAGAAGCCCCTTAGTACATTTTTAAAAAAAAATCCAAACAAAAATTTACAAGGCCCAGGGGACCCTGGCTTGACAGTTTGGAACAAACCCAGGGTAATGGCTTCACTTCCAAGAGGCCTGTGTTCGGCACCGCTGTCCTTGCCCCAGGGACCCCCCACGCCATCAGGCAGGCATGCGAGCAGGACCTTCCAGAGGGTTCAGTGCCTTTTTAAGGCTTCAACATGCAGATGAAGCTTCCATCCAAGTCCAGCGACGGGGAGCAGCTGCCAGGTCACATGGCAGGTCCCCAGACCTCCAACCCAGCGAAGCTGCTCTGCCTGAGCCACCAGCGGTTCCCAACAGCAATGAGTGCACGCCTGCTGTGTGCCCTGCAGGACCCAGGTCCGTGGGGCGTGAGGGTGGGAGGCTGTGTTCATTTGTCACGAATACAGAGCAAGCCTCTCGGATAAGGTGCCATAGGAGCAGAGACCTAAAGGCAGGACACGGTGAGCCACACAGATGTCTGCTGGAGAACATTCCAGGCCGGGACAGAAAGCACAAAGGCTCTGGGGCTTAGCATGTTGCAGGAGTAGCAAGAAGCTGGGCGCTGGCGAGGAGCTACTTGGAGATGAGGTCATGGACAGAGCAGCAGGCCGGCAGCCCTTGGAAGGACTGTGGCTCTCTCCCAGATGGGGCTTTGCAGGCTTCTGAGCAAGATGGGGTTCCTATAAAAGAATCCCTCTGATTCCAGTGTCGCCATTGTAGGGTGGGACTCTACAGAAGGACACTGCAATTACCCCAGAGTGACAATGTGGCCCAGAGTGGTCACTGTGAGGGTGGTGAGAAGTGGACTCTGAGTAGCCGTCAAGCCAAGACTTGATGCTCCAGTATTCATGGGGTGGAGGGGAGGGAGAGAGGCCTCAAGATAACCGCACGGCCTGGGCCTGCACAAGGGAGGACTGAGTTGCAGTCTCCTGAGGTGGGGGACGGTGGGAGGGGTGAGTGGGGGAGGGGCTGAGTGCATGGACCAGCCTCAGCTCAGAACCCCCCCCCAGCAGATTCCCCTTTAGTATGCAGCACCCCCACGCAAGCTCAGCGCCCAGCTGTGTGGCTGAGAGGTGGCCTCTGTCTAGGCTGCATTGTAGCTCAGACACCAGTGCCCGTCCACTCCCACCCATCTCCACACAACCAGCTGGGCCCGACATTCCTGTTCCGAGGGATGCACCCATTATGGAAACGTTGCTTAAGCCAGCACTTGCTTCTCTCTACTGCTTCGTGGTTTATAGAGCATTCTTCTAGCATCCACACGGTCCTCCTCAGGAGCCCGTGAGAGATGTGAGGGAGGCCACTGCTCTTCCTTTCCACACAGGGGGAAACTGAGGCACAGAAGGGTCCCTAGGGCCAGGCTGTTCCGCCACACTATCAGGGCTGGTCAGGACCCGTGTCTGCTGAGCCCTGGGTGACGGCCCCTGGGCCACACACTCTGCTCAGCGAGGGTGGATTCCAGGAGGACCACAGAGTGCTGCAGACCCTTGAGCAGCTGCAAAGAATTTGGTCTGTGGCTGACCTGTCCAGCGAGCAGCTGTGTGCAGCAGTCCCGTAGCTGATTAACTGCATATTTAATTAATATTTAATACAATTTAAATGAATTCTTCAGTCATTTTGGCTACATTTCAAGTGTTCACTGTGGCTAGTGGCTACCATAGTGGGCAGCACAGATGTAAAACTTTTCTGTTACCACAGAAATTCTACTGTACGTGCTGACAGGACCACCCTCCCTGTCCCCCCCCCAGCCCCCACTGCCAGAGTTGAGGGCCTCCATCACTGCCAGCTTCTTTCCTGGCAGCACACCACCTGAACTGGGACTTAATGGTTGTTTTTAGGTTGATTCACTTTTTAAGCTTAAGTACTTAGATATGCCTTGTCCTAAGCATAGAGTCCTGGGTTCAATGTGCAAGTTACACACATGCGCGCACACACACACACACACACGCTGTGAGAGTCCATCTCTCTCTCTTCTTGCTTGCTTTAAAAAATATCTTAAGATCATTTTTATTGGTGCATTACAATTGTACCTAAATAGTGAGTTTCACTGTTACATATTCACACATGCACATAACATAATTGGGTCAATTTCATTCTCCCATCCTTCCCCTGTCCCCCATTCCTCCCTGCCCCTGGCCCCTTCCCCTACTCCACTGGTCTCCCTTCCATTTTAACGAGATCCTCCCCACTTTCCCCCCATTTTCCTCTCTAGCTTCCTCATACGAAGGAAAACATAAGACCTTTTACTTTCTGAGTCTGGCTTATTTTGTTTAACATAATGCTCTCAAGTTCCATCCATTTTCTGGTAAATGACATGATTTTGTTCTCCTTTATGGCTAAGTAAAACTCCGCTGTGTATCTATACCACATTTTTTGACCCATTCTTCCAAGGATACTTAAGAGGATTCCACAGTTTGGCTATTGTGAATTGTGCCACTATAAACATGGGAATGCATGTGTCACTAGAGTACGCTGACTTTAAGTCTTTAGGGTAAATACCAAGGAGGCATACAGCGTCATATGGTGGCTCCATGCCTAGTCTTTTGAGGAAACTCTATACTGATTTCCCTAGTGGCTGCAGTAATTTACAATCCCACAAGAGTGTGGGAGTGTACCTTTTCCTCCACATCCTCATTAGCATTTGTTATTATTGTTATTATGGCTGCCATTCTAACTGGAGTGAGATGAAATCTCCATGTCGTTTTGATTTGCTTTTCCCTAACTGCTAAGGATGTTGAACATTTTTTCATATATTTGTTGGTCACCTGTATATCTTCTTTTGAGAACTTTCTATATAGTTCATTTGCCCACTTGTTTTTTTGGTTTTGTTGGTGATTTTTTGAGTTCCTTATTTTGAATGGTAATCCTCTTTGGAAGAGTAGCTGCCAAAGATTTTCTCTTATTCTGCAGACCCTCTCATTTCCTTTGCTGTGAAGAGCTTTTTAATTTGATGCCACCCTACTTATTAATTCTTGGATCATTTCCCGGGATGTAGGAGCCTTGTTGAGGAAGTTGGTGCCTGTGCCTATATATTGGAGTGTTGACCTATGTTTTCTTCTAGCAGTTGCAAATTTTCAGGTCTAATTTCTACATCTCTGATCCACTTTTTTTTAATTTGTTCTAATTAGTTTTATATGACAGTAGAATGCATTTTGACACATCATGCATAAATGGAGTATGACTTCTCATTCTTCTGGCTGTTCAGGATGTGGCATCACACACACAGGTCATGTCATCACATACGCACGTAGGGTTTGGTCCACTTTGAGTTGACTTTTGTGCATGGTGAGAGACAGGGATCGTCTACATGTGGAATTTCATTCTTCACATATTCAAGTCTACATAACCATTTTCCTCAGCACCATTTGTTAAAATGGCTCTCTTTCCTCCAGTGTATATTTTTGGTACTTTTATCAAGGAGCAGATGTCTGTATCTATGTGGGTTTGTCTCTGTGTCTTCTAGTCTATTCCATTGGTCTATGTGTCTGTTTTTAGGCCAGTACCTTGCTGTTTTTGTTACTACAACTCTGTAGTATAATTTGAAATTGGGTATTTTGAGGCTTCCAACATTTGCTGTTTTAGTTACAATTGCTTTGGCTATTCTAGGTCTTTTATTCTTCCATGTGAAGTTTAGGACTCAAAAGAATGTCGTTGATATTTTGATAGGGATTGCGTTGGATCTGTAGATGACTTATGGCACTATGGTCATCTTAACAATGTCGATTCTGTGTATCCAAGAACGTGGGAAGTCTTTCCATCCTCTGGTATCCTCTTCAATTTCCTTCTTCGGTGTTCTGTAATTTTTACTGGAGTGGTCTTTCATCTCCTTGCTTAGGTTTATCCCTAGATTTTGTTTTGTTCTGAGGGTATTGTGAATGGAATTTTTCCTCTGATTTCTTTTTCAGCAGTTTGTTATTGGTGTGTAGGAAAACTATTTATTTTTATATGTTGATTTGATGTCCTGCTACTTTGCTGAGTTTGTCTTCTGGTGGAGCTTTTTGGGTCTTCTAAGTATAGGACCACATCAGCTGCAAACAGTGATAATTTGACGTCTTCCTTTCCTATTTGTATTGCTTTTATTTTCTTCTCTTGCCTAAATGCTCTCGCTAAAAATCCAAGTACTGTATTGATCAGGAGATGAGAGATATGATGAGAGAGACAGACAGAAATGGTGTATATACATAATTAAAATAATAACCATAGAAGGGAGGGGAATAGAGCAGCAGAGGAAGTGGACTGCAGGAGGGAGGTGGAGAGGGAGGGGACAGGACTAGGGAATGAAGAGGATCAAATCACGTCCTGTGCATATTCAAATGTGGCATAAGGAATCCTTCGTTATGCATAATGATAATGCACCCATCAAAAGAAAGAAACAGAAAATAGGCCCTATACAGGGGCGGGGAACAGCCCATAAAAACTACCCATGAGGATGCCCAGATATTGAATTTGTTACACAAAGGCTTTAAATTGGCTCCTATAGATATGGTCAAAGAACTAAAGGAAGCCAAATATAAAGAATTAAAAGAAAGTGTGAGAACAATGCCTCACCAAATAGAAAATTCATAGTCTCTTATGATTAAAAAAAAAAAAATGTGGGCTGGGGCTGTGGCTCAGTGGTAGAGCACTCGCCTAGCATATGAGGCCCTGGGTTCGATCCCCAGCACCACGTAAAAATAAATAAATAAAATAAAGGAATTGTGTTCACCCACAACAACAAAAAATAATAATAAAATTTTAAAAACATGCATCCAGTAAACTAGGAAGAGAAGGAACCTTTCTCGGTTTGATAAAGGTCACCTATGAAAAACCCACGGTTAATATTATTTTCACAGTGGAAGACGGAAAGCTTTCCTTGGAAGATCAGGAACAAGAAAAGATGCCTACTCTCTTCTTCTCTCCTCCCTTCCCTTTAGGGACTGAACCCAGAGCCATTTAAATTTCACTTGATCAAAACTAAGAATTTCTGTACTTTGAAAGACACTATCAAGAAGGTATAAAGATAACCTCAGAAGAGGAAAAACAAATGAAAATTGTATATCTGAGAAGGATCTAGTATTTAGAACCCACTTAGAACTCAATACTAAAAAAGACCACCAAATTTTTAAATAGGCAAATGCTATGAACAGATATTTCTCCGAAACATATATGCAAATGTGTCAATAAGCATATGAAAAAGTCCTTAACATCATTAGTCATTATTAGTTATGTGCAAAGAAACCAGATACCATGTCCTACTCACTAGGATGGCTAGAATCAAAATTAAAGACATAATTAGTAACTAGCAAGGATGTAAAGAGACGGGGGTCCTCATAGGCTGCTGGTTGGATTGTAAAAGGATGCAGCCACTTTGAAACGGTTTGGCAGTTCCTCAAAAGGTCAAACATGGTTCCCTATAACTCACAATTCCTACACTAGGTTAGTACCCAGGAGAAGTTTATAAAAATGTGCAGGCAAAAACATGTATACCAATGTTCCTAACAGTTACTATTTGTAATAGCCCAGAGTGGAGACAATCTAGTCCATCAACTAATGAGTGGGTAAACAAAATGGGGTACATCCATAACAATGGAATATCATTCGATAGTAAAAAGGAATGAAGTGCTGACACATGTTGGGCCCTGATGAACCTTGAGAACACTGCGTTAAGTGAAAGACAGTGGCCCCAGCATAGGACTTCATTATGTGAAATGCCCAATTTACAGATCATGGATTGACGGTGGCAAGGGGCTAGGGCCATGGGGAACGGAGGGTGACCATTGATGGGTACTCAGTTTCATTTTGGAGTGATGAAAATGTTCTGGAATCAGTTAATGGTGATAATAACACAACTTGGTGAGTCTATGAAATCACTGAATTGCATATTTTAAAGAATGAATTTTAAATGTGAATGATATCTCAATAATGTCTTATTTTTCAATGAGTTCTTATTAGGATGATTTTTATATGATCCTTGCCCCAAGCCTAGAAGAAATCCCTCTATCCTGGGTCCGAGGTGCTGGCACACCCCAGCAGGCCCAAGACGAAGGCCCCTCAACCTCGGGCTGCACAAGGCTCTGCCCTAACTGAGCAGCAGCTGCGGCCTGAGGACTTGGGTCCGGAGGACCAACCTGAGTGGGTCTGGAGCGAGCTGGACCCTGGGTCTGGGCTGCTAGTGCGCACAGGTGGAAACACAGCCCGGCCAGCACAGGCCCCAGGGCTGGGGTCATCCAGGTCCAGCTGAACTGTCCACCCAGAGTGCTGGAGCTCCCCTCCCAGGTACCAGATCTCCAATCTCCTTAACCAGAGCCCTGGTGGCCGGGAGCCCAGTTCCTTCCCCTGGTGGGGGTGGTGGACAGACAGAGGCCCAGAGGCAGGGAGTGGCCAAGGTCCCTGCTGGGTGAGGAAAAGAACTCTGGTCCCCTGGGTCCCCAGCTTCAGTGTTCTTCAAGAAGCATTTTTCCCAAAACAGTCCTCCCTTGAGGACGGCTGGTGCTCTGGGGAGCCATCTCTATTTACAGTTTATGGCGAAATCCGTACTATTTGGCAGTGGCTGTTGCCAGCCCAACCACAAGCTGCTCGCCCCCACTCCTCCCTCCCCAGCACCCAGAAGCTTCCGGGAACCACTCCGCCCGCCTTTCTCTGTGTCCCCAAGGTCAGTCACCATTACGTGCATCATTTCTCTACATACGTGACCTGCTCCCACCTCCTCCATCCAGAGGGTGGGGAATGCTGAAGAGGCCCACTCTCCAGGAGGAAGCCCAGGCAGAGAGTGACGTCAGTGGCTCAGAAAGGCCCCCACCTGGCTGCACCCTTCTCACGAACACTGGGAACCTTCTTCAGGTGATATACAAGGCTAAGGCCAGCAGACAAAATAGGCAGCCCCAGGAGCCACCCTTCCCCTCTGCTGCAGCTTTAGCAGACCTCAGTCACCTACCCCAGCTCCTTTTCCAGGGCTTTTGCATAAAGCTTTGCAGACTGTACACAGGGAGTTTCATCATACAGACCACAATGTGAGTGGTGCCCTGGAGTTGTGCAGTGCACAGCCTACCCAGCTGTACGTGTGGGCCCTGCCTTTTCGCCAGGCCTTGCTTCCTTCTCCTAACTTAGTGACTTCTGTCCAGGTTGGAAGACCTGCCTCAAATTCTACCCAGACCTCCTGGACACTCCTCCTCTGGACCTCCACAGATAAGTGCCTTCCCTTGGGTACTGGAAGGCTGCCTCTGTGCTGTGCCTGTGTATCTGAGTGTCCTTGACAAGCTCCAGGAGGACAGAGGCTGGCCTTGAAATCGCAAATCGCTCGTCTCCGCCTCACCTGACAGGACGCCAAGGGCTCTATAAATATTTGCTCACTGGCAGGTCTCCAAATTATGAGGGATGAGACAAAAACCCCAGAAGCAAATCAGATTTTCAGAGCTGGAAGGGTTTCTAGAAGAACAGCAGTTCTGGTTTATTCATCAGGAAACTGAGGCTCGGGGAGGGAAATGACTGGCCCGGAGCCCTAGGATCTGTTCCAGCTCTGACTCCTCTCACCATTCACCACCCTGGGGGGCTCTGTTCTTGGCCCTGCTTCTCCCCCAGAAATGTGACAGCAGGTTTGTGCTGTAGCCCCCAGACTTGCCCACTTGATCTCCACGAAAGTCCCAAATCACAGAGTCCCCTAATTTGGGGATTAGAAATGACCTTCAAACCAGGTGTGGCGGCACACACCTGTGATCCCAGCAGCTGGGGAGGCTGAGGCAGGAGGATCTCGAGTTCAAAGCCAGCCTCGGCAACAGTGAGGTGCTAAGCAACTCAGGGAGACCTTGTCTCTAAATAAAGTACAAAATAAGGCTGGGGGTGTGGCTCAGCAGAGTGCCCCTGAATTCAATCCCCGGTACCCCCTACCCCCAAAAAATGACCTTCACGGCCTGACCCAGCTACCCTTCAGCTCCTGAAGACCACCTATTCTTTGTCCTGAGCAGGCTTCTACATTTAGATACTATCCTTTTCTGGTTCTATTAAACCAAATATTTATTATTATTATTATTATTATTATTATTATTTACAGTTAAAATGCTTCCTTTATTGCATAAAGCCAATAACTGCTTACAGCAAATATTTTTGAGCAATCATGTTACAAGGGCCTGATTTCTCCTCAAACCTCAGGTCTGAGCAGCTGGGAGGAATTTGGACCCTCTCCAATCCTGCTGATGACTAGTGCCACTTCTCCCCTCCCCCAGCTCAGCCAGGACAGCAGCAGCTGCTCCCCAGGGGACTGCTGTTGCTAGAATCCAGCCTCCTCCAGGCCTGCCCACCGTGACTAAGCCAGCAGCACTGCGGCCACCTCCCAGCAGCCGGGGTTTTTCCACTGGAGAGCTGCAGGCTCGCCCTGCCTGGCCCCCTGCCTGGCCCCCTGCCTGGCCCCCCGGAGCAGCATCGGCTGAGAACAAGCCAGGGTCTCAGGGCTCCATCTTCCTGGGCCTCAGCACTGACTTTATCAAGATGCAGAAGTGGGGGACCCATCAGTGCCAAGAAGGTCTTCACTGTCTGGAAGAGGTGTCTGGGGACCTTAAGGCCACAGGGGGAACAGTCTAAAGTGAGGGTCCCTTTTTTCAGTCCAGAGAACATTTGTTATCAGAAGGAGAGTTGAAACTTTTGAAAATGAACAAAAAAGACTAAAGAAAACCAAGAAATGAGCCCCAGAAACTAGCGGCACGCCCGACACCCTCACTTCTTATCCCCCTCTGGCTCCTCACAATCAACTTAGCAGTTCAGTGTGATTGGGGCGGGGCTGGGGCTCAGCGTAGAGCGCCCGCCTAGCACGGGCAAGGTGCTGGTCCCATCCTCAGCACCACATAAAAATTAATAAAATAAAGGTATAATCAAAGAAAGAAGCTTAGTGTGACTGTCCCATTTTACAGGTAAGGAAACAGAGACACAGGAACCTAAATACTCGCCCAAGGTCGGAATACTGGATCTGACTGCAGAGCTGTGATGCCATCCCCCATGGCCCAGGCTCTTTCTGGTACCCCATCCTGCTGGGAATCAGCTCCACACTTAGCCTCATTCCGTGGCCGAGAACCTCTGCACAGGACAGGCCTCAGGCAGAATTGGAGCCTCAGGTCTGGCTCTTTTGGGTCTGTGCTCTGTCCTCGCTCAAGGAGCGATGTCGCTTTTCGCCTTGGGACTGCGCCTTCTCCACCTGCTTGGTAAGGACTTGGTGGCCTGGAAGCTCTCGTCCTCCCTGCTGGACAGCCCTCTCTGCCACTGGAAGGGAGTGGGTAGGAGACAGGGCAATGCTGGAGACAAGAGTGGAGGCTTTGCCACAAGGACCCTCTGGGTGTATCCTGTGCAGCTTTGGGCAATGAACTTAACCAGACTCAGTTGCCCATTCTGCAAAATGGGGCTGATATCACTACCAACCTCACTGTGTATGGTGGAGAAACGCTACTAAGTGCATGAGTCGTGCCTTGCAAAGGAGTCGGAATACAGTGAGCAGAGCGTCCAGGGGGTCCTCCTGCCTGCCCACCCAGGGACCAGCCCAAGAGGGGATCCAGGCTTCCAGAGTAATGCACTCCCAGGAACTGTGGTCACCATCCTCTGAAATGACCCCAATGACCCCACCTCCGGTAGTCACACCCCATGTAGTCCCCTCCCACACTATGCCAGGGTGGGTCTGCAGGAGCCATAGAATACAGCAGAAGTGACGGCATCTCACGTCTGAGCCTAGCTTAGGACAGACGGTGCCTCTTGTCTTTCCTCAGCTCATCCCTGGGAGTGGCCAGCTGCCACATCCCGAGGACACGTGGGCAACCTGTGGCCACGTGGTGAGGACTGAGGTGCAATCAAGGCCTGCCAAGGACCACAGGGCAGCCGGGAAGTGGCTCCTGCCCCAGGTCAGCCTTCTCGGGAGTGCCCGTAGCTGGACAGTGACCCTGCGGGGAAGGGGGCGGGACCATGGCTAAGCCCCGCCCCAGGACCAGGAGAGGATAGGTGCTCCTGGCAGGCAGGAAGATGCCACTCTGGACAGTTTCCCAGCAGGAGATAACTGCACTACCCTGCCCCCATGTGGGCAGAGCCAAAGGGGCACCTGGCAGCGTGTCCCCCAGAGAGGCACTGTCCTGAGCCTATTTCCTCAGCAGTAAAAGAAGGGCCCTGAGGGGCCTCCCCAGGGCTGACACATGGCCAACAGAAGTGAGCTCCAAACCAGGGGCGCTTGTTAGGTAAGGAGGGGGTCCACTGTCTGCTGTGAAAACATCCAGCTGTCACCCACCCAGGAGGCTCCACGCACATGACTCCAATGCCACTCTTTACAGCCAAGTCTTGTCATTGCTGAGAGACACCAGGCAGTCCTGGGTTTTGGTTTTTTTATGAAACTATGTTTGGTGGTGATGTTCTAGAATCACTGTCTTCTCATGATACAAAACTAAAAGAGCTCAAAACCCTGTGGCATAAAAGGTGACCATCTTTCCTTACTCTTTGGTCTAAACTGTCTCACTCACAGATAGCTATTTTTTGGGATTTATTTATATAATCTTTTAGATAAATTTCCTGTGCATAGACAAGTGTATTCATTTACTTATGCCTATTTTAACTCCAAAGTAATAATAACATATATATTGTTTTTCACTTTCTTTGTGTATGTGTGTGTGTGTGTGTGTGTGTGTGCGGACACGCGCGGGCTGGAGATTGAACCAGGGCCTTGTGCATGCCAGGCAAACACCCTCCCAACTGAGCTATAGCCCCAGCCCTTACTTTTCTTTTTGACAGTGTATTGCTGCACTTAGAACCACTCTTTTCTCTTTCCTTCAATCGTTTAAGAATTATTTTTTGAGCAACTACCATGTGCCAGACCCTGATCATATTTCACAGACTTATAAATACTTAGTAGGTTCTAGGCACCTTTCTACCTAGGGTTTCTCAACCCCAACACTATTGACATAGAGAGCCTGATAATTATTTGTCTTTGAGAGATAAATAGAAAAAAACACTTAGAAGGAGCACCCTCTCCCTTTTCTTTTTCCTAGAATGAACTGAGATTGGGCATTGTACTTTTTATATCATTATTTACAAAACATCTAACATGCTATGGGAGTGGAGTAGTTTGACTTCTTTAACAACAAGAAAAGACACTCTTGAGTCAGGAAGAAAGTCAAGAGGGTGGCACATGGAGAAAGCCTGTCCACCGGCTGGATCACGATGTGTTAGACCATTACCTAGGACATCTAATGGCTCTAAGTTTTTACTAGCATACATAACACTGCAATGAACATCATTCCTCTTTGTACACAGCTTCAAGCATATCCATGAGCTATATTCCTGAAAGAGAATTTGCCACCATCAAGGATGTATGTTTTGGATGTTTGAAAGAGAATGCTAAATTGCCTGCAAACAGTTAGTCAAACTCGCCCTCCCCTCGTATATAAGGGAGCCTGTTTCTCCAACACCTTGGCAGCACCAGGTCTCTTAGGAGTCTGAGCACACAAAGTGGGTATAAATGGGGACTTGTGGCGAGAACCAAACACTTGCCCCACTGACCACAGCAGACCACTTCCTGGGCCACCACCTTCTCGGGGGAGCCCACCGGGTCATCCAGAAGAAGCCCTTAGCAGGACAGACAGAGAAAAGGCTGAGAGGGGAAGGTGCTCATCTTTTCTCCTGCACCCTCTTAGCATGTGTGCATGGCTAATTTGTCACCCCTGCCCTCGGCGCACAAATACTCAGCCGCACGGTCATCCCTCAGTGTCCCGGGGGCAGGGGGGGGGGGTTGCAGGAGCCTCCATACCACAACATGCAGATGTTCACGTCCTTTATATAAAATGACCACAAACATCCTCCTATATACTTTCCACTGCCCCTAGATTACTTATAACACCTCATGTAAGTGCTCTATAAACAGTTGCTTCACTCTGTCGTCTAGGAAATAATAAGGGGAAAAGACTGTACATGGTCAGTACATACGCAATTTTTTTCCAGTATTTTCAATCCTTGGTTGCTTGAATATGCGGATATAGAACCATGAATGTGATAAAGAAGTTCACCTGCATTTGTGCAAATATTCATTGCACAGCACAAGTATTTACTATAAGACTCCAGGGCGCTAGGTTGGATGTATTTGTATTGTAGTAAGTTATCAGATAAAATCCTCGCCATCTTCCTATTTATATTCTTACCTGGGAACACTTTTTCCACTCCACACATGTGTGCATACACATGCACACATACGTACACACACACATGTCCCACATTTTACCACCCCATGTGAGCTTAGAATAGGCCAGTTCATCCTTCCAAACTCAGTCTTGATATATTTCTTTAGCATTTGTTGGGGGGACTATTTTATACATGCAAAAATTATCTTTTTTATTTTTAAAAAACTCCCTTATTCTGCCAGGGGCGATGGCTCATGCCTATAATCCTAGCATGGGTTCGGGAGGCTGAGGCAGGAGGATTGCAAGTTCAAAGCCAGCCTCAGCAACTTAGAGAGAGACCTAAGCAACTTAATCAGATCCCGTCTCAAAATATAAAAAGGGCTGGGGATGTGGCTCAGTGGTTAAGATCAGGACAGGGAGAGCCAGAGACAAATGTAGGAAAAGAGCTAACTTCTATGGTGACATTTATAAAGCATGGGTCAAAATACACTTCAGGCTCCTTCCTGGCTTTGTGCTGAGTGCAGGGGACAGAGATGAGCAAAGCCAGGCGCAGTCCCTGGACTCAGGGCGCGATACTGAAGCCGGGAGGCGGCCGGAGTTTAAACAAACTCAGTGATAAATCATGGTCAGGGCTGCCTTAAGTGCTCTGAAGAGCCAGAGCTGGCCAGGGAGGACTTGGCTCCAGGGGATGGGATGGGGTGAGAGATGGAGGTCAAGGTGGAGGGGCCATGTCACAGATGTCCAGGGGAGGTGAAGGTAACATGGATGGGAGAGGCAGCGGGGTCAGGTGTATAAGATCCTAATACTGAAGGAGTAAAATCATGGGGCGGGGAGACAGAGAAAGGTGGGGGACTCAGGTTTCTGGCTCATGGGGTGGGGGGGGCCTTTCCAAAGAGTGGAAACATTGGAAGAGCCCCAAGTTACAGGCCCTGAGCGCAGCACCGTTTTTTAACTTATTTGGACTTTGATGTCCCTGCTTTTCCATCCCACAGTTTGCCCAACTTGAGTCACCCTCAGGGCCTGGGGATGGAGGTAACCTTCCTGGACATGTTTACGAATTCTTCTTAAAATATAGTGCAAACTGCTCACGCCTGGCTCCCGCGTCAGCAGGGCCTCGAGCGACGGCGGCACTTCTTGTCCTTGTTTCATTTTTGAATTTTCTTTTGCTATTTTCCAGACCAGACAGTTTCTCAGAAGGCTCCAGAAAGGGTCTTAAGTTTGGAGAACAAAGTAAATCAGTTGCTTCTGGCTCTGCAGATTCCATTTCAGCGTTTGGAGATGTCAGAGCCACGGGTGGCTACACAGGAACAGGACAAAGCCGCTCCGCAGAGACAGCTCAACGGTTTTCTTTTCACGTTGCCCACTTAGACATGAGAGGGGTCAAGGCAAACATACCCAGTCCTGTATGAGTCCCCTCTGAAAACCTGAGTTAGCTCAGACCCCACGCTCGCTTTGTTTCAGGGACTTTTATCTGGGTCTCTTCAGCACCCAGAGCAGTCCTGCACAAAATACGTGTTCAGCTAATCTTGTTGAATGAATGAACAAGGGATGTTTTCTCTCTCATTGACACATCAGCCCCTTTGTCTAGTTTTTCCATCACCAAACAGGTGTTTGGAGTGGGCAGCTCTGGTCTCACATTTAGCATCACTTAATAAGAAAGGAGACCTTTGTGACCAGGAAGGACAGAGGAATGAGAGAGCTGGTCGTGGGGACTTGTCCACTCAGAGAACAAGGATGCCTTGTCAGGGGGCAGGAAGAGCTTCTTTGATACCAAGATGCACAATTTGTTCCTATTTTAATAAGCCTGGGGATGTGAATGGGCTTTCCGATTGACATAAATATTTAAAAGGCAGTGCTGTTTTTTATTTCCCAAAGATGCAGGATTAAGTCAGTGGTTTGTCATGCAACTTGGGAAAATATACAGTAGATTCATTTTAAAAGCACTGCCGGTCGGTCACCCGTCAGATTTCATTGCTTCAACCCCACGAGCCATGTTGGCCCTCCCCTGGGGATGTAGGTATGGTGACCGTGGTGCCCCATGCGGTGGTTTATCTGTCCTGCTCCTGACCAGTGACTCTCCTTTTAAAATAACCCCCACTTGCCTGCACCAGCCTGTATGAGCAAGGGTGCCCTGGCCTTGCACAGAGACACTGGGTCCTCCCATCCCCCTAGTGACCCTGTCCTCTAACCCTCGCTGCCCCACAGGGTTGCCTGGAGAGGGATTAAGCCCTCAATGGCAAGCAAGCGAGGCCCCTTCACATGCACCATCCCCGGCAGGGGCCAGAGAACAAGGGAAGGTACAATGCTTAATGTCCCGAGGGGAAGGCACCTGCCGCAGACCAGCTGCAGCAAAATAAGGGGGGGGGGGTGACGAACAACTTGTGTAGATTGATACAGCTGGAGTGGGAGCCGTTTATTGTAGGACAGAAGGGGTATATATACATTCCACACAGCTTATCTAATTAACATAAACTAGATACAACAGTCAACCAATAAGGAATCTCCACACTTAATGGCTCGTTGGCGTTACTTCACAAACCACGCCCCCTGGCAAAATGCCAGGCGCCATCGTGACTTGTTTACAGACCTTAACAGGCACCCATGAAATTTGCAATGATTCAAGTATAGTATTTTTGTTGTTGTTGCTGTTTTTGATACTCGGAAATGAACTCAGAGGCGCTATACCACTGAGTCACATTCCCAGCCTTTTATATTTTTTTATTTTGAGACAGGGTCTCACGAAGTTGCCTAGGGCCTCTGTAAGTTGATGAGGCTGGCCTTGAACTTGTGATTCTCCTGCCTCAGCCTCCTGAGTCCCTGGGATTTCGGGTGCTCACAACTGGCACTGGACTTCCAGTCCAGTTTTGATGCACCAAAAGTCAGCCCATGCTCAACAATCCCCAGGGGACTCCAAGGCGTCCCAGGAGGCCTGGGAGCACATCTGCACTCAACACTGAATGTAACCCTGCCGGGGTCAGGGCCTCTGTGGTCAGTCTCTAAGTGGTACTGGATTCAAATAGCACAACCCAAGAGTGAGCAATGAATAGAACTGTTTAGTTCAGGTTAGAGAAACCAGTTCAGCACTGAGCAAGGCCCCCCGGGGCAGCCTCCACTCCCCTGCCCCATTTCCCACCTGTGTTCCCTAGCTGTCCCCTCCCAGTTCCGCCAAGTCTTCTGCCAGTCCTCGGCCAGGCCCAATAGATAAATTTTGATAACAGTGACATAAAATCTGACACTTATTTGTGAAGAATATGGGCTCTAAAGCTGATCCCTTTGGCTCTGACATTACTAGCCACATGACCTTGGACTTCAGAATCCTTTTGGGTGGGAGGTAAGGGGAGAAACTGAGTCACAACAGAGTCTTCTTTAGTTGGGGGAGCAAAGGCCTGGGGACACTGATACCACAGCCTCTTTCTTCTGGTTTAGTAATAACAGTATCTCACATTTACGGAGCAGTAGGCACTGTGTTAAATTTTGATAACAGTAACATAAAATCTGACACTTATTTGTGAAGAATGTGGCTCTAGAACCGATCCCTCTGGCTCTGGTGTTACTAGCCACGTGACCTCGGATCTCGGTTTTCTCAACTGGAAACACCTGCTTCTCCGGGTTGATGGGAAGATGTCACAGCCCGGGCAGTGCCTTCCCCTGGAGGGTGTTCTGAACACGTTACTGAGCTCCTGGGACTGAGCACAACAGCAACGGATGGGACAGGTGCTGTCATTGTGGCCATTTTACAGATGAGGAAACTGACACAGTTCATATGAGGAAGGACAACATTTAAACTCATGCCGCTGGCCACAAAGCCCCGTTCTCAACCACTCTTCTCCAATTCCCTCTCACAGATGAGAAAAAGGAGATGCAGATTTGCCCTGTTCACCCCAAAACAGAAAAAAGAATGGCCCCTTGTGATGCAGAGCAGTTCTTTGATGTTGCTCTTTGTCCCGAGAGCCCTAGGACATTCCCCAGAGGTAGGCGGCCCAGTGACCAGAACTCAAACAGAACCCTGGACCCTGCTGCCCGGGCCTGCTGAGTCCCTCTCTTAGCCTCCTGCAGTCTGCTGGCTGCCCAGGGAGGAAGCATGTCAATCAGCAGAGCAGACTCCTCAAAAGCAGTGGCTCCAGATTTCCAGTTCAAGGGCATCTGGGAGTCTACAGCCTTGGGCCTCTTTCTTTTCCAGGCTCTGGCATGTCTGGCTGGGAGGGTCCTGGAGCCAGGGGCTGCTTCTCTCTCAATCCAATTCGAATAAAATTTAGTCCCCAGAGAGTCATCCATTTGAGAAGAAGGAGCCTGTGACACTCCGGGGGTGGCCCTGTGCAGATCTGGCAAAAACCAGAGCAGGCCTGAGGCCCGGTCTGCCCTGCTGCTCCCTGCCCCAAGGGGCTGCCAGGTGGCACTGAGTCTGGCCTTGTATGGGCAAAGCTGTCCCGCCAAGCCTGGCTGGGAGTGAGCTTTCTCTCTATTTTAGGCCCCGGGGTAGTGTCGGTCTCTCCCCTCAGCTCTCATTGGCTCAGACACCAGGCCAAGGGGCCTGCCAGGATCCCTGAAGCAGCCATGGGGGAGAGGGGCAGGGGGCTTAGCTTGAGTCCCCCACCTCGTGGAGGAGGAGGAAATGGCTAAAAATAACAATACAAGCACCAACTAGCTATTACTTGCTGCTCGCTGGGCCTCCTGCTGGGAGCTCTCCCTGGACTGTCTGCTTAAGAACAAGAGGTGGGCGACATCCTCATCCCCCTTCACCAAGCATCTTCTAGAAATTAGGTAACTGGCCCAAGGTCACGCAGTCAGCAAGGAGCTACAGCTGGGTACACTCGGTCAGTACCTTATGAGTGGCCTCCAGCTGGTACCCAGGGCTGGGAGGGACTATTGATCCCACGCAGAGGCCTGGGCCCCCCGGGCCCCACTTGGTGGCAGGTCCAGGCGTAGGTCATCTGGACTCTAAGGCCAGAGTTCTGTCCTCCCGCTGGGCACTCTCTCCCCAAGGGTCTAGACAGGCCCTGGCTGCAGGAGGAGCCACAGGGGGCACAGGGTCTACCCTTCCTGTGACTGGTCCAGTTCAGGATCCAGTCCGAACAGAGAAGGGATGGAACCCTGTGGGCAGGGGTGACAGGCACAAAGTAGAGGTGGTGTGGGGTACTGGGGCCTGGGCTAGAGAAAATACGGAGTAGGGGCACACTGCACACTTGGGCAGTCGCACCAGCCCTCTCTGGCCAAGTCCTTGCGTGGTGAATCTTGGGAGTTAATAGGCCTGGATCCAAAGCCAGCCTCTGCCACTTAGCAGCTGTTTGACCCCAGGGGTAAAAGCCCTCCACCCTTCTAAGCTTCAGTTCCTTCCTCCACTAGACTGGGGTCAGGGGTCCACCATCTCCAGGCGCTCAGAATCAGACAGAGCATGGCCACCCGTCCAGGTTGGCCTGGGACTGGGGTGTGGAGGGTATTGTGGGGATGTGAGACTCTGTGGTAAGAACTGGAAATGTCCTGGGGAGACAGGGAAGAGCGGTGGCCCTGTGAGATCTGGGATGCAGAGCACGGGGCCTGGCGGAACACACTCAATGCTCAAAGCCACAGTGGCCTGCCAGGCTCGCTTCTCAGCTGCAGCTCAGCCTCGCTCCTGCCTTCACGGCAGGGCTTTGCCATCCAGAGCCCCCCCACCCCAGTTCGGGAGCAGAACAAAGCCCGGGGCTGCCCTCCATGCCCCCCTCCCCAAAGTGGAACCCTTTTGTCCCTGGAGGCCTCCCCTCCCCCACCCGGCGGGCTGGGTGCCAGCAGCAATTACAGAATCACTTATTCACAGAGGCCGCACGTGCAGCCCTGGATCAGCAGTAATTAGGCAGCTAAAGGCGCTGGAAAGCCTACGAGCCAATCCGGGGAGGGGTGCTGAATGGGACAATCAGCCTCGCCAGGCAGAGGGGGCTGCGGGTGGGGAAGGAGTGGGGCTGGTGGGGGGCAGCCATTGAAAGAGCTTCCCAGCCCCCGCTACAGCTGCCGGGTACAACGGGGTGGGGGTGCACCTGCTGGGACTGGAAAGCACAGGCCCGGGGCTCTGGGGAGCAGTGGCGGTGGGCAGGACAGGTGGTGGAAAACACGGCCAGCGCCCTCCAGTCCTGTGAGGGGACCTGCCCTCTCCAGGTAGGTAGACTCCCTGCCCTGCCCAGAAGCTGCACCCTGTCAAGGGAAGGCCTTTCTCTCAGCAATGCTCTTCACCTGTAAAGTGCCAGCACATCCCCAGGGCTCACACTAAACTGTAGATTCCGGTGCCATGGCCTAGGGAGGGACCTAAACTCCACAGCCATTCCCAATCCGCTCCTCCTGGCCTCGGATTAAGCTCCAGGAGCAAGATTCCAGTGCATCTCGGGAAGACCCTTAGGTTATACTCCTGCTCTGTGACCTTGGATAAGCCCCTCAATTCCCAGAGCCTCATTGTCGAGATTCTGAAGAGGGACCTGCAGTCCCACATCACAGAGCTGGGCATCAAGGGCTGGGCAGAGAGTGAAAAATGAAACAGCTGTGAACGTGCCCTTGTGTGTCCCAGACGGCGTTCCTGGGAGCGGGGGCTTGGGCTTGGTCCAGCTGGGCTCAGCTTGGCCCTGGAGGCCTGGGGGGTAGGGGGACAGGAAGCTAACCAAGCCCAGGCTTTCCCACCAGACTGGAGAAATTACTTCTCTGCCTCTTGATCTTGGGTACTATTCTGAGTAGTTTTGGGGTCCTGCTAGGAGTGGGAAACCTGGGGTGGTCCGACATGAAGGAGAGGAACTTGGCCCAGAAAACCTGTTCCATGCCCACCTAGGCTCCTGACTGGCCTTCTAACCTGGGTTCTCTCCAAGAGCTCTCTGCCCCGCTCCAGCTGCCTGGAACACTCCCTCCCTGGTGGCCTCAGTTGGGCGCTTCTGTTCCCCTCCCACTTGCAGGCTCAGCGCCCCCCTCACCGCCCCGCCTCTTTGGAACTGGAGGCTGTGGGTTGCTAGGTGGTCTTTGCTGAGGGTCCTGGGTGCCTGGTTCTGGTGACCCTGGCCCCTCCCAGGAAAGCAGCGTCTTCCCTCCCTCCAACCCAAGGGTTTGGGGACACAGCTCCCACTGTGGCTGTAAGGTCCTTGCTTAGCATCTCAATGGCCATAAATAACAGCCACCATTTTAAGAAAAATTTCTCGCTTTCCACCCAAGGGCCTTTCTGAGAAAGGCTCCCCACTCCTTCATACCAACCCCACTTTAACCACCTCCATTAGGACCTTCCTGGCTCTAATCCCTGAGCCTGCCCATCAAAGTCCCAAACCCCAAGCCTGTTCTGCCTCTCTGTCTCTGGAGAGGTGGCCTTTATTTGTCAGCTCTGACAAACTCTCTTGTGTATCTCTGCCTGGTCTCCGTCTTGCATTTCTCACTCACCTGTCTTCTTCTGGTTCCTCGCTTTCCTTTCATTGGTGCCAAAAACAGGGTTCAGGTTCCCTGGTGAGCCCACTCCCCTCTTTGAGGGTCACTGAGTATCCCGGGCCCTATCCAAATTCCACCATGGGACCAGGCCCTCCATTCTGCCAAACGCCCTCTCTGCATCCACCACGGGACATTCCAGGTAAGACCCCTGTCTCTGGTCGGCCTGTGGGTCCCAGGAAGTGACAGTGATCATCCAGCTCTCCCACGGTTACCGTGTGGTCAGGGGCGCCCCCAGCCACAGCTTTCACAGCTATGACTGATCCCTACTGAAGCCTGGGTCTATAGGTGGTCTTTTATTTGGATCCTGGGCTTTGAGAAAGACCACCCAGGGTGATTGGGAGTCGTTCCTGGTGAGACCTCCTGCCCCTGTGTAGTCCCAATCCTGTGGCCCAGTGCCTCTACAGGCCCTGCCCCTGATGTTTACCCAGTGACGACCCCTGAGTGAAACCATCCTCTTGACTGGGTGATACTAGAGACTGGGGACGCGCCGCCTCTAAACCCACCACCTACGTCTAACCATGGGCTGCTCCTCAACCATTCCCTCCCATAGTCCTCTCGGCTGCCTCCTGGCTAAACTAGGGGATCTCTCTCTCATCCCAGACCTAAAACCCAAAAAACTTATCCGATTGTGCAATCAGATCTGGCCTCAATATCCTTTGGATAATGACTTTAAATGGCCACTTAATGGGACTCTAGACCCCAATATTATCAGGGATATTTTCAACTCTTGTGAGCATTCGGGAAAATGGAAAGAGATATCATATATTCAAGCCTTGTCCTCCCTACGTTCTAAGCCCTCTCTCTGCAACTCTTGCTCTCCCGCACAAGTCCTCTCAGCTCTCACCTCCCCTACCCCTGCTTCCCAAGGGACAGGAGATCCTACCCAGGACTCCTTCTCCTTCGACCCACGGATGAGCCCCCACCACACCACAATTCTCTTTCTAACGAAGCCTCTGCAGCAACTGTCCCCTCGGCTCCTCTTTCCTTCTCTCCTCCTGCCACACGCTCACGGGCTGTGGCTGCCCAAGCCTCATCTCTGTGTCCTCTATGTGTGGTGGCTGGGTACATGGTGTAGTCCAGGTTCATGAGCCTTTCTCTTTGTCAGATCTTTCACAGACAGAAAAGCGGCTTGGGTCCTAAACTTCAAGCCCCACCACATACATCAAAGAGTTTCAATGTCTGACCCAATCACATAATTTGACCTTCCATGATGTCCATATGATCTTGTCTACCCCCCTCCTGTCCAAGGAAGGCAGGCAAGTTTGGGAGCAAGCTAGCAATTATGCTGATGAAGTGCACCAGACCTCCCTGCCCATCCGATTGGTACTGAAGCAGTCTCTGATCAGGACCCTGATTGGGGTTATAATTCGCCTGGAGGAGTAACTAGTAGAGACCAATTCATTACTTGCCTCATGGCAGGACTTAGAAAGGCTGCCCATAAGCCTATCAATTATGAAAGGCTCCAGGAAGTCATCTAAGATAAAAATGAAAACCCTCAGCATTTTTAGGTCGCCTGACCAAGGCTTTATTACAATACACTAATCTGGACCTGAGACTCCAGATGGGAGACAACTACGAATGACCTACTTTTTCTCCCACAGTTTCCCTGATATTAAGGCCAAATTAAAGTGCCTTTAGAGGGGGCCCCTAACTTCCCCCAAGCTGAGGCTCTGGCCTTTAAGGTGTATAACGGGAGAGACGAGAAAGCCCAGAAGCAGAAGTAACAGATGCCCGCTCAAGTCGTCCGTCTGGCCTCACATCTGTCGCTGGTTCCACTGGCCCATAGAAGGGTCCCTGGGGACCACCTGGACCCTGTTTTAAATGTGGTCAGATGGGTCACTGGGCTCGTACATGTCCCAAGCCTCACAAGCCTCCGGGTCCTTGTCCTAAATGCCATCGAGGGACATGGGCCATTGACTGTCCCCGAGCCCATAGTGGCCCCCAGCCATCCAGCCCTTCTGGTTCCCCTTTCCAACTCTTAGGACTGACTGCAGAGGACTGTCCAGGTCCCATCACTGACCACTGGCATCACTCCACGGGGACCCAGGTAACTCTGCGTATTTCAGGTAGGCTGTCTCCTTCCTCCTGCACACCAGGGCTACATATTCAGTCCTCAGGAGTTCTGGGGGCCCACCACTCGTCCTGTGACCTCTACTGTGGGGTAGAGGGTAAACCTTACCAGCCCTTACAGACACCTCACCTGGTTTGCACTTTTGGCTCTAATTTTTACCCATCCCTTTTTGGTCATTCCACAGGGCCCTGTTCCCCTTATGGGAAGGGACATCCTCACAAAGTTGGGGGCTACACTTTCCTCTCCCCTCTTATGCCTCCATCCAGACTCGCCTGCTGCTCCCCTGCTCCTCACCCTGACCTTAGGACCACCCCCTAGTCCATCTGCCAGTGCCTTCCCCTTAGCCCCTTCTGTGGAGGACCTGCTATCTGGGATATTTCAAGCCCTTCTGTCACCTCACACCACGAACCAATTCACATCCGTCTCAAAGCCCCCTCCATTTTCCGCCCAGTCACAATACCCGCTGTCCCTCCTGGCTGCTGCTGTCCCTCTCTTTTTGCAGAGCAGCCTCAACAGGCTCCTGACGATAAACCCGCTTCTTACCCCAGGGGTGTGTGACTAGTCCTGGGCCACTTTTCTTCACTGATGCCAGTGACCACGTCATGTTGTCATGTCAGCTTTGCTCTCCCCTCCGAGGACCTGGCCCGAGGCCCCGGACCATGACCACACACCTCCTTCCATTCACCCAGCGCTCTTCCTCTTCACCCACACTCCGGCCTCATTTGGGTCAGTGACTTCGCCCTTCCCTCCCTCCTCCTCCAAGGCCCATCGCCCAGTTCGACCTTCCCATCTTCATAACTTCCGCAAGGGCTCAGGAAAATGGAAGGAAAGCCCTTCTGTGCAGGCTCCCCTTCCTCCGTCCTAAGCCTTCCCTCTGCTCCTCTTGCTCCCCGGCCCCCGTCAGCTTCTACTTGCCACTAAAGCTCTGGATGCCACCAGAGACCTCTTCTAGGGTCAGAACCCTCCTACATTGTAAAGCCCTGGGCAGCCATCTCCCTGACCACAGCCACGCTGAGGCTAGCACTGAAATACATAGGACAGACTCAGCAGGCTGGATAAGAGGCCTAAGGGAAAAAAGTGTCAGTTTAACTTTTCCCTTGTGTATAACACAGAAGAATGACTTCAAAACTTTTCCTGTCTCTCTGTCTCCCTGATCTCACATGCCCTTTTCACCTTTAGCGACTGAAAAGCAGGGATTTGCACTGGGGGTCCTTGAACCGTGCTGGGGCCAGCCTTTGCCCTGTGGCTTATCTATGGAAGGGTCTTGACCCTACTGTTTGGGGATGGACCCCTGCCTACAAATGTTGGCTGCAGCCTCCCTACTCACCGTTGGGGTCCCACTCCCCATCCTGGCTCCCCATCCCCTAAAGGAACCGCTCACCTACGCGGGCTTGCGTTCCCTGGCCCACTGCCGCCTTTGTCTCTACAGGTTCCCTGGTGAAGAGCCACCTGACTTTCCCCACATGCTCACCTTTACACCCTGCTCCTCTCCTGCCCGCTCCTCGGGCTTCTTCCACCTCTTCTCCTCTTACCCATTCCTGCACTGAGACTCTGGAGGAGCTTCTTCCACGTCCCTCGCACACAGGAAGGCCCCTGGCTCCAGGCCACACACGTGCTTCACAGACGGCTCCTCCTTCCTTCAGGAGGGAGTTCCTGGGGCAGGGTCTGCTATAGTCTCTCCAACCTCCTTGTGGAAGCGGCTCCCTCCCAGTCATACATCTAATCCGCAGGCTGACCTGGTTGCCTCCTCAGAGCCTTCACTGGGGCAAAGGGAGCCTCCCTCCATGTCTACACTGACTCTGAACTCGCTTTCCACATACTCCTCTCCCACTCGATGTTTGGAAGGAGCGTGGGTTCCTTACCACCAAGGGACCTTCATTACTAAGGCCCCCTTTACCTCCGATCTCCTTCAGGCCTCAAAGCTTCCCACTGCCACTGGAACTGAAGGATGGCAGCTAAGTGCCCCCTTCTGCAGTGGGCACTTTCCTCCTGACCTCTCTCCTTGCCATAGGCCTTCTGTTAATGCTTGACCCCTGTGTCATTAGATTTATTCAAGACCAGATTCAAAGGATCTCTCACCAAACCATGAACCAGCTTTGGTTACAGGACCTCCCACCCCTCACCAAAATCGGGCCATCTGGAGTCAGCATCACCCAGCACCTCCTGACCATCACCACTGCCTCAATGACACCCCACGCCCCAACAAGGGTCCAGACGCCACCCCTTCCCAGCAGGAGGAGGCTACAGAAGATTGATCTATGCCCTGTCCCTTAAGGGGCCCAATAACAAACAAAAAAGGGGGAAATGTAGGTCCTTGCTTAGCATCTGGATGGCCGTCTTATGTGACACCTGCCATTTTAAGAAAAATGTTGCTTTCCCACCCAAGGGCCTTTCTGAGAAAGGCTCCCCACTCCCTCATACCAACCCCACCTTAACCACCCCCATAAGGACCCACCCGGATCCAATCCCTGAGCCTGCCCCATCAAAGTCCCTAGCCCCAAGCCTGGTTGCCTCTCTCCGTCTCTGGAGAGGGGGCCTTTATTTGAAGAAGCTGCCCCTGGGGGGGCACACGTCCAGGCAGAGCAGCCTGGGCAGAGTCAGGAGGGCTCCAGGAAGCCTCGTGGGCCGGCTCTCCAGGCCAGAACTCGGAGGGCCGCGGAAAGTCGGGGGACAGCAGCCCTTGTTTAGTGGGGTGGAGGTGGGCCGGCTGGGGTGGGACGGGTCTAAAGGGGATGAACCCTTTGAGGCCATGCTCAAGGCCCACAGCAAGGGGGGAGGCTACATCCCAACCTCCCCCGCCCTTCCTGCTCCACCTTGGCTCAGGAGCAGGCCCTTTCCCCCACCCCCTTGTCTGCAGATGAAAGAAAAACAAAAACAAGGACATAGCAGTAAACCCATCTCCTCCCCAGGCTGCCACCAAGGCCCTTCCCTGAGCCACACTGAGAAGGCGCCATTCTGCCGGGACAGGACCCATCGCCAGGTGCTCGCCCTTGGGAGCAGAGGGGCTCAGAGCCTCCCAGCCCCTGGCAACCCCATGGGGGGAGGGAAGGACCCGGGGAGAAGCAGGGGACTCATCATCCACCTCCACACAGACACACTCTCAATCACACATATATACAAACACACATTTACACACGACGCACACTCAAGCACACAATCACATGCATACACTCACATATAGCACACCAGCACATTCCCACAATCACATACACTCACAAACAAACACCCACAAACTCACAACAACACACACACACACACACACACACTCACAACCACCCATCACCTCCTGGCTGTTCTGATCACGCCCTTCCCCTTACAGTTTCGAGTTATCATCCAGCTCCAAAGGTGAGTGACAGGAGCTCTAATTTTGCTTCAGTGAGCCCAGGAATGTGTGAATGAAACTCCATTTAACAGATGGATACACTGAGGCTTGACTCAGCCACCAAACATGTCACTAGCAGAGGAGGTGTGTGACCCCCATGTGTTTCCATACAGTCTTACCCCAGAATCATAACATTTCCCAATTTTAAGGCTTCTCCTCCATTTTTTTTTTTTTTAAGCGTGGATGCCTGTTGCTATTGTGTGCTAACAAATGACCAAAAAACATCCAGAAAGGACTCCTGGGAGGCCTGGGCTCAGTCCACCACAGGGAAGGGCAGCCCACGTGCTCCAGTGTGATTTCATCCCCAAGTTTTCTGCTGGTAAAAACTGTTCCCAGACTCCCCACTCCTTGGTATGTGTGTCTGCTTATGTTTCTGTCTCCCCCACAAGACTATGAGCTTCTTGTAAGCAGGGACTTTCCCTATATATCTGTGACCCCCATACCGGGCCTGGCACAAAGCAGGTGCTCAATAAGCATTTAAGTAATAATGGCAGATGCCACCAGTGAGCTCCAGGACACTGCCTGGGTTTGAATCCAGGCTCAACTTTCCTAACTTCTCTGTGACTCAGCTTCCTCATCTGTGAAATGAACTTAGAGTGCTTACTTCCTGGTCAAGTAGAGAATTAACTGTGGTTGCCAAACCCAACTTGACTTCTGGTGTTTGCGCCATTGAGTGGTCCACTCTTCCTGAGTGCACACTACACATGGTAACTTGCTCCTAACCAATAGAGGACAGCCTGTCACCCCTGTGATGGGAGACTCAACAGGACGGTCTCTTCCTCACTAGCTTCCATGCAACAGGTGTCCTGGAGAAGCCCATGGGGCAAGGAGATGAGGGTGGCCTCTACCCAACACCAGCCGGAAACTGAGGCCCTCAGTCCCAAACCCTCAGGAACTGGATTCTGCCAACCCCCAGTAAGCTTGGAAGCAGAACCTTCTCTGGTCCAGCCTTCAGATGAGACCCCCAACCCCTGCTGCATCTGGATTGCAGCTTTCAGAGACCCTGAAGCAGAAGACCCAGCTAAGCCCATACTCGTAACCCCTAGAGGCTGAGCTGTGTGTTGTTGAAACCATTAGGTTTGTGGTCATTTTACAGGGTGATAAAGGATGAATCCAATGTCATACATGTGATATGCCCACGACAGGGCCTGTCTTTCACTACCGAGTGCATACCGTGGGCCAGTGCCGAGCCCGAGGCAGTTGACACACCATAGCTCATCTCATGCTATCTGTTGGATCATCTCTAGCCACATGGGGACCATAAGGAAACTGAGGCATAGAGAGGTGAAAGAACTTTCCAACATCCCATAGTCAATAGTGAAACCAGGATTTAAAACTAGGTCTATGTGACCGCCATGTGCGTCAAGGTTGAAGCGTACGCTAATCACAATGAACCGGTCAGCCGTGGGTGAGAGGCTGGGATGTGGCTCGGGGGTACAGCACTGTCTGACATCAGCAGGGCCCTGGGTTCCCCACCCAGCACCACAAAAATGAAAAGAGAATGGGGGAACCCAGGAAGTGCTAATGGATGAACACACAAGCAAGAGGGGAAACGCGGGAGCTCAATAAATACTCGCTGAGAAAGGAAAATCGTTAACTCTTGCTTTGCCAGACCCACTGAAACCAGAGGCGCTGGGAGACCAGTTAATGCCTGGGCCAGGAGCCTGTGGCACCAATGGCCACCAGAACCCACAGAACTGGGGACCTGAAGGCCGAGGCCTCAGGGAGGTGCCCACCCAGGGCATCTGATAGAACCAGCCGGAAGGGTTCCTTTGTGGATGGGGCAAAAAAACCTAACTGCCCAGGGAAAGGAAGGAGGCCGAAGAGAGATCTGGAACTCGGAAAAGAACCTAAGTAAACTTCTGTGAGTGCACTGACCCCAGGCGCCCTGAGGGGTCACGTGTGGCCGTGATGCTGTCGTGGGCACCGTGTTCAGTGAGTCCCACAGGGAGCCCCTGACCCTGTACACACCAACCCACTGCCCTGTCCAGTGAGGTCTGCTCACCCCCTCTCACCGACGGGGAAGCTGAGGCAAGCCAGCCAGGGTGGAACTGGGATTCGAACCGAGGTCTGCCTCTCTCCATGGTGCCGTGTTTTAAACCACTGTGCTCTGCTGTGGCCGTCTGGTGACAGACAGCATGGCTGGGTGGCTCGCCAGCACCGTTCCCCACCCTACTCCCCACAGAAGCTGGAGAAGGGCGATGTCCTTTTTGCACAAGGCCAGATCAACAGGACTGTGAGCGCCTAGCCCTGCCTCAGCAGCTTCACTGGACAAACAGAACCACGTCTGTTCGAGACCAACAAAGCCACGTTTGTTCCAGTCCCTGTCGTGGGAGCTTCTGTTACATGCAGCCAAAAAGCCTTCCCAAGGAGACACGGGAATTTGTATCTCAAGGTGTTTCATACACGAATCTCGGCTGGGAGACGCTGGAATTACTCATTTCCTTTGATTCCTCCCCAACCTCTGTGTCAAGGATGTTCTTTGAAGCACAAAACTTTAAGTACAGAGAGACTCAGAGAGGAAGAAAGAGCATGAAAGGTTTCACAGCTGAGCCTGGCATGATGGCACACGCAGCTGACTTGCAGACCCCTAGAAGTGAGTCCTAGCCAGCACTCAGGGAAAACTGAGAATAACTGGTTTATTCTGCGGAACCCCCTAGACAATCGGGAATAGAGGGCTCTCAGGATATCTGGACGTGGGAGGGAGGCGCAAGGTCACTAGTAAACTAAAACAAGAGGACTGGATGAAAACATAGAGACACTTAGATTCCTGCGCTCCTGTCTAATTCCTTGCAGTTGACAACCTCTGCTCAGCCTCCAGGACCACCCAACCCCACCCTACCAGAAAACAGGAGGAAACTGGGAGAATGTTCTCTGGAATTCTGCAACCTAAAAGAAACCAACACCAGGGGCTTTCAAAATCCAGTCCACCAGACCATCCCGCAGAGAAGCAGCAACCTGGCGCCCTTAGCTGAAGAGTAAATATGGAAAGAGTCACTCGCTGCATGAGGACCTTTCTGTCAACGATGGACTGCATACACGGGTGGCCCATGATATCATAAGGCGTGGGGACGTCGTAGCCATCTTGGTTTGTGTGAGCACACTCCCTGAGGATTGCCCAGCGGCAAATTGGCTAACAGTGCATTTCTCAGAATGCAGCCCCAACGTTGAGCAACACGTGACTGTAAATGCATGCAGACACACAGCTCTCTGTACTCGAGGGTTCCACCCATGCCTCGTTCTCAGCCCTGCCCTGAACCTTCTTGAGAAGTAACTAGCGGTGCGCCCGCCTGCAGCTTCCCTCGGTCCACAGACGGGCCTCTCCCCAGCACTCAGCCCATGTCTCTCCTGCGTCTCACTCACCTAGTTAGAACCTGATGGCTGCATCTGTACGGGCAGGTACAGACCTCTTGTCATTATTAGGTAGTCTAAGTCATCTAGAGATGGCTTAAGTTTATGACAGGAGAGCCTATGTTATATGCAAATACTACATCACTTACATAAGGGACGAGAGCATTCGTGCATTTGAGTATGTGCAGGGTGTCCTGGAATAAATCCCCGTGGATTCAGAGGGACAACTGGACATACATACTTACTGGTTCACACCCTTCACCCCAGAGATTCTAGTTTAATCAGCCTGGGGAATGGCTTAGATATTGAATTATTTTAAACTCCCACAAGTATGATGTGAGCTGAAGTTAACACCTCTGTGGAGGACCAGTCTCCTCACTGTGGCCATCAAAGCTTTCCCAGCTAGTTACCAAGGAAGAGGCTTCTGGAAACACCTGGAATGAGACTCCACCATTATCTCCAATCCAGATGCCCTTCTTCTGAGGGACAGAACCTGTCCCACTGGCACAATCCCAAACCGGCACTGCCATTCACTGATAGAAGCCAGCGTCTCTAGGAGTCATTTTTGACATAACCTGTAAATTCTGTCTTCAAACATGACCCACACATCATCCACTCTCCTCCATCTGCACCCTTCTCACCAAGCTGCCATCAACTGTCACCAGAACATGGCCATCTTCTCCTGACCGGTCCCCCAATAGCTGCTACATCCTTCCAGCACATTCTCTACACTAGATCAGCAAGACCATCTTAAAACCAAACTCCTATCATGTCAGCTCCCTGCTAAGAGCCATATGTGGTGTGTTAGTTTTCTGGGACCCAAAAAAACAAAGTACAAATACCCTGGTGCTTAAACAGCAGGAATTGGCTCCCACAGTTCTGGGGGCTGGAGATCCTACATCAAGGAGTCAGCAGTTAGTCCCTTTGGGGGCTGCTCCGGGCTTCTCCCCTTGCTTCTGATGGCCTCAAGCACTCCTTGGCTTGCAGACAGTGATCTCCCTGTGTCTTCCCACGACCTTCCCTCTGTGTCCACATTTTGCCTTTCTGTAAGGACACCAGTCGTTTTGGACTGGAGACTGCCATACTGATTTCATTTTAACTTGATCCTCTGCAAAGATCCTCCTTTCAAATTAAGGTCACATTCACAGGTTCTGGAGTTGGGACTTCGGTATCTTTTGGGGAGACACAATTCGGCCCATCACACATTACTTCCCACGGTTTTTAGGAGAAAGACCAAACTCCTGCCATGGCCACCTTGGCCCTGTGTGGCCTGGCTAGTCACCTCTCTTGCTGATGGCTGCCCGGGCTGCACCCTCATGGACCTCCTTCTTCCTCTTAAATGCCCGTGGCTGCTTCCAACTCTACCACAACTGTTTCCCTGGGTGCAGAGCTGCCTCCTTTCTGTTCCTCATGAACCAGCTTCAATACGCCCTCTCTGTCCTCATCCTAGCTTTCTTGACCTCAGTCCCAGGTCAGGCCGGCCCCCCAGGATCTCTGGACATTCTCCTTGTCCTCTACTATTCGGCAGAATATCGTCATTGCAATTAACTATCTCCAGTCTGTGTTCTGCACTAGCCCGCACGCTCTGTGTGCTGGACACCTAATCGGTTCTGTTCTCTCTGCCTTCCTAGGGTCTCACGTGTATCCTCAGTATGTGTTGATTCTCAACTGTTTGGTGAAGGCAGCAGTCGCTGCTGAGGTCCTCCTTCAACATGGAGTCAGAGCAGCCTTCAGAGTGGAATTAGGCTGAGGCTGGAATCCTGGCACCGAGACTTAACAGGTACACATCTCCTGGGCAGGTCACCCAACTTTCCTAAGCACAGAGTTGTTTTAAAATGGGCCTCGTGAGACCTTCTCTAGAATACCCAGCTCAGCTGTTCATCGTGCAGCAGGCTCTCTGTAGAAGTCACTTCTCCTCTTCCAAGAAAGAGCTCTGGACTAGGAGTCAGGGCACTGGCTAGGGACTTGCCATCCGCATTGCACAAGTCAATGTCCCTGCCTGGGAGAGTGTTTCATACGACACGGAGGCTCCTCAGCTCACCACAGTGTTACGATAAGGCGAAACTGTCACTAAGTCAAAGATACATTCAGTCCACCTAACCCACCAAATACTACAGCTTAGGCACACCGTGCACTGTAGGGTGTCGCCTGTTTCGGCATTGTCAACTGGAAGCTGTGACTCCTACTCCTCCTACTGCTGCCAAGAATCACGAGAGGACTGTAGTGCATATTGCTAGCCTGGGAAAAGAGCAAAATCTGAAATTCAAAGGACAGTGTCTACTAAATGCATGTTGTTTTTTACACCATTGTAAAGTTAATAAATCGTAAGTGGAACTATCAAAAGTCAGTGTGGAGGTTGGGCTAAATCCGGGGTCTCAGCCCTAACAGATGCACTGTCTCTCCTTTATAATAAATATTTAGTAACACCCCCTTTACCTTCCAAAATGAAATCTATAGAAAAAGAAACTATCCACTCACTAAACTGAAATGCGTGCATGGAGACACACACACACACACACACACACACACACACACACACACACATCACACGATGCTTTAACTATAATATAAAGGACAACTGTAAGGATCATAAGGTGGCCTAAAGTCACAATGAATCATGCTGTGGCTACACTGAAGGGCTGATGGAGGCTGAGGCCACCCTGCATGCGAGGACTCCCTAGGCACATCGCAGCTGGGCGTGCAGACTGCCTGGAATCCTAAACTGGTGACTTAGATGTCAACGGCATTGTCAGCAAGGGCTGTGTTTTCTGAGACGGAGAACATCTCGGTATAGTTCAGAACAAAAAAGATAGGTCCATTCAGTAGCTGCAGTCCAGCAAATTAAATGAATATCAAAATGGAAAAAAAAAAACTTTGCATTAGATACAGAACAGAATAATATTCTAGGTTTGGATATTTAAAATCAGGTAGCCCCTCCTCCCCCCACCACAACTGTGATTTTGTAAGTGTGACACCCGGATCAGCTGCATGAGAATCACTGGGAATTGTTAGAAATGGAGTTTCCTCACCCTGCCACAGACCTGACGAGTCAGGGAACCTGAAACAGAGCCCAGTTCAAGTTTGAGAAATACTGCTCTAGAGCAGCAGGCGGCTGCATACAGGTTGTGCAGGATGAAGGGAGGGTCTTCTTGTACATTCCAAATCTTCAGCAGCCTTGGCTTATGTCCACAAATGCCATTTCACCCCCCAGTCACTGCCCCTGATACCCGCACAGGTCCCAAACAGCCCCACCGAGGAGAAGCAGACTAGATGGTCAATGAGGATCCCCTTGTGGGGTTTCAGGAGATCCTCGGCCTTGGTGCAGGGCTGGCAGAGAAGGGGGCACGCAGAGGACTGGACAGGCAGGGGGAGTCACCCAGGATGCCCGTGGTCTTGGCTGACAATGCTGCTCACCCCTGCAAGGGTCAGCCAGGGGGCTGCTCTTTGCTCCTGATGGCTGGAATGAAGCAGAAAGAGAGGCTCAGCTTCCAAAGGCCCTTTCAAACTGCAGTGAGAGCACTTGGCCATGGAAATAGAACAGTCCCGGCTCTCTCGATGGTGCTGGGTCCACAGACATCGCTCCTCTAGGCAGCCACAACCTTGTGAGAGGCCAGGACACTCCTGAGGACGCAGCCCAGCCACGCCCAGCGGAGGAAGAAGAGCTGCAGTTTGCCTGGGTCTGAACCCCCCAGGCTGGAAGCCAAGTCCCAGAACCCAGGAGAGCCTCGGGCCTGGACATGCTTGCTTGGTCTGGTGGCCAACCCCACGGGCTGCACTGGGGTGCCGCCCCCTGCCCCGTCCCTGCCCCACCTGCGTCCTGACCAACAGCCAGCCTCTGCTGGCTCAGTCTGCCCAGGAATTACTCTGGTTCTTTCAGCCCAGCATGGTCTGGCAAATGGGGTCAGCTAGGCCTGTAGCACGGCCCCCTTCACTGTGGCCTGGTGGCCTGCCCTGCTGTCACCACACACTGCATTGGCAGAGATTGGCAGTGTTCTCTCCAGTCTGCATCCCCGCTTCTTCCAAGGCACCCTGCTGGACTCTGTCCCCAGCCGTTGCTCTCAGGCCCAAGGGGTAGTTAGGCACCAGACATCAAGGTGCTAGTATAAGCATGTGTACCGCTTCAGAGCCCCGCTTCTCAGATCAACTGCGCCTCCTCCATATTCTCAACTGCTCTTTCTACCATCAGGATGCAGCTGACAAGGACCTAAACAATGGAGGAGCCCTATCACCAGCGACCTGGGTCCCTGAATCACTGTATGGAGGAGAACCACACGCAAACCAGGAATGTTCATCTCAGATTTCCATGCAGAACCAACCCAGCAGCACCAGAAGACACAGCAAAACACAAACCTATTGTGAATTTCTTTTGAAGTTCAAATTTCTATTGTGTTCAAGTCATTTCGCATCCTGTGGTCTGTCTGCTACTGCAGTCTAGGCTAAGTAATACAGTCGGTGACACTAGTAAATGGTGACACTGGATCATATCTGCAGCACCTGGCAGTGGAGATGGAACTTGCCAAGGCCTCCTTATACCAGTGGAAAGTGAATGTCTGACATTGATCACACCTTGCACTTGAGCAAAGTGAAGTAAGGCTGGCCATCAGAGGGCTCTGAGCAGGAACGCAGCACCCCGTGGAAACGTAATCTCCAACATGATCATGTTAAGAGATGGAGCTTTTAGGACATGATTAAGCCAGGAGGGCCCCAGCCTCCTAAATGGGATCTATGACACTATAGAAAAGGTCAAAAGGGGCATCCTAGACCCTTTCCCCCTTCTGTTCCTTCTGTCATGAGCATTTGTCCCCTCCAGAGGGTACAGAAATAAGGCAGCATATTGGAAGCAGAGCAAGCCCTCACCAGACACAGAATCTGCCAGCACCCTGATCGTGGACTTCCCAGCCACAGAATCATGAGAAATTAATTACCTAGCCTAAAGCATTTTGTTACAGCAGCAGGAATGAACTAAGATAGTCAGGTCCTGTCCTCAGCACCTGCATTAACTCCACATCTCTTCCCCACAGACCCATGAAGACACCATGAAGTACTCATCCCTTTTCACAGATGCATAAATTGAGGCGGAGAGAAATGAAAAGTGACAGATCTAGTAAGTGGCAGAGGTGGGTCTTAGAGCCAGGCATACTGGAGTGAGAGCTTTTGCAGCGAAGAGTCAGGAAGGTCCAAGAGCCAAGGGCAGCTCCCAGGTTCCTGGCAGAGTCACTGAGAACTTGTGGGGCCTCCGCTTTCCCTGCTGGCCTGGAATGCAGACAGGCCAGGCTGCAGGCCAGAGGGCTGCCTGACCTCCTGGCTGGGGCAGTACCCAGGGTGGCCCCAGGAGTCCCTGAAGGAAGGAATGCGTGGACCGCAGACCCCCCACCCCCTGCCTGGTGTCCAGTTCTGGCAGTCAGTGGGCAAGCTTTGCACAATGGGGGAGCAGCAGGCTGGGGCCAGGCCAGGGCACCAAGGGGCCAGAGCCAGCCCCCCATTTCTCCATATTGCAGATGGGGAATCAGCCCCCTCACCCTGAATCCCCTTTGGGTGCCCATCCTGCATCCCTGCTGGGTGGGGGCTATGGAGCCTGGGCTGGGAGGCAGGATGCGGGGGCTCACAGGGCCCAGGCTGCATGGAAGGGCAGGGATGGGAGTGAGGGCAGAGGAGGGCAAGGTTGGGCCCTCTGAGCCCATCCTGTGAGCAGAGACCTGCAGCCACCACATGGCCTCAGGCAGGAAAGGAAACAGGAGGCTTCTCAAAATAGAGCAGGAGCTTGCAGCTCGGCTGTATTTCCCAGCTCCCACCATCTGGCCAAGCCTGGGCCGGAAGAGAGGCGGGGGAGGGGACAGCCTGCGTGTGGATGGGCTCTCACTATCAAGTCCAGCCAAGAAGGCCGCCCAGCCCTCACCCAGCACTTCCCCTGCCAGGCATGGTGTTCCTCCTTCGGACTCTTAAAGCATAACTGTCGGGCAAAGACCAAGGACATCTGACAGCTGGGGAAACTGAGGCTCAGAGAGGTAAAGTGATTTGTCCAAAGTCACACAGCTGTTAAGCGGCAGAGCCGAGTTGAGTCCAGTGCTCATCCATCTCCGCAGCACCTGGAGGCCTAACAGCAGAGCTGCCACCTGCACCATCCCGGAACCCGCTGTTAGTCTCTGGCCTTGAATCTAACCGTAGACCAGCTCCCCCAACAAAAACCGAGTTTGTGATTCACCAAGAGGACTAGACTGTCACAAGCCTGTGGCTGCCCATGAGGTATGGCAGGAGGGGGCTTCATCCCTCTGGAAGTCTTGGTGACAGTGCTGAGTCTGCAGGACAGAGGTGGCTTTTGCCCACAACCTCTGCCTCTGCCAGCACCCCTAGTGTTGCCCTGGGCGCCCTGATGCAGACAGGGGTCAGGAGGTGGCTGCGAGGGCAAATTCTTTGAGGGACACCAGGGGAGAGGAGGAAAGAAGAAGAAAAGGAGAAAAGGAGAGAGAACAGCAAAAGAAGGAGGGAGGAGAGCAGGAGGAGGACAGGTAAGCGCCGCTGCATGGCAGGGGGGCCACAGGAACGGAGCAGCCACTGCGCCCATCTTTCCCACGGGGCAGCCAGCAGCAGAGTGTGGGTCAGGGGCATCCAGAGCCTGTGGGTTCCTGAGGGCGGGCAGGAGGGCTTCCTGGAGGAGGGTCCAGCCACGGGTGTGGAGATGGACAGGAGGCCTGGCTCAGGCCACCCGCCTCTGCAGGCCGCACCCTGGGTGCTTCTCAACAGCTCGCCCTCCAGAGAGCTCTGGGCCCTGGGACACCTGGTTTCTGGGTCTGGGTGGCTCCCACATTTTCTCAGGACCTCTGCACCGGGCCTGGGCTTGTGGCCGGGGAGCCTCCCAGGTTTCATGGAGTATACTGTTGGTGAGGGACAGGGACATGCAACCCGGAAAATAAGATAGAACACCTGTGCTGTGACCCAAATAGAACACCAGGCCTGGGCTGGGGCTGGGGCTCCGTGGGAGAGGCCCTGGGTTCCACCCTCAGCACCACGTGAAAATAAATCAACGAAATAAAGGTATTGTGTCCAACTACAGCTAAAAATATTGGAAAAAAAAAAAAAAAAAAAAAAAAACAGGCCTGAGAGCAAAGGGGAGACGTATAAAACCACAGTGGGCTCCCTGCCTCCAGAAAGCTGAGCCCCACTCAGCCTGTAATGGGGCTACCATGAAGCTGGGCCTCCCGGGGCTCCAGAAGTTTCCAGCAACGGTGGGAGCGCGAGAAGGCAGGTGGCAGGGAGCATCACTGATGCCTTTCGCTTCTCTCCTCAGTCCTGAGTGGCACCTGGGGCTTCCTGGAAGGGGCCTCCTCCCCACTGTCTCACGGAAGCCTGTGAACAGGCCTGAACCCCACCATTAGAGCCACACCGCGGAGGGCGCTCCCCCAGGGCTGCGGGGTGGCTGGGGTGGAGCACCCAGCTGGCATGCACAAAGCCCTGGGTCCCATCCCAGCCCTGAAAAGGCTCTTGAGAAAGAGGCGAGGAGTCCTCGTCTGAACTTCCCTAGTTAGGTGTGCATTTGGGATCAGCCCGCCTGGCGCTGAGAATTGATGCTGGACGCGTTGTCCAATTTCCACGGGCCTTGGATTCCCCCACTGTAAAATGGGAGCAAGAAGGGTACGTAGCACCTGGAGCGAGGTCAGAGGAGGTGACCTGGGCAACGCACTCGGCAGAGCACGTGGCATTTAGAAAATACCCAGGAACCGTCAGCTGTCGGTATCCATCACAGCTATGGTGCCAGCCATGTTACAGCCACACAACAGGACCTTGCTGCAGGTCCCGGGCTTGGCACTAGAACTATAAGAGGGAAAGACAGAGTCCCCGTGCCCAGGAGTGCACAGCCAAATGCCCAGAGCAGGCAAGAGCCAAAAGGGAGTTATTCTGACTTTAGTGTGAATTACTTTTACAAACTTAGAAGTGGGGAGGACCAAGCCCACATGAGAAAGGCCCCACAGGAAACTAGCCTGAGGCCAGGGCATGGGGGATTTGTCCATCCTGTAGTGCTTTGTTGGGTGGGGGTGGGAATGCAGATCTGACCCCAGACAGAAACCAGGAAAAACAGTTTCCATGAAAATTCTTGCAGAATCTGGAAATTCCCTGCAGGAGGTGGAGGAAGAGGCATCAGTTCAAAGTGCCTCAAAGGAAAGAATCATCTCTGCTTGCCAAAGCCCATTGTTGTTCTCACCACATTCCAGCGAGACCAGTTTCTGCCAGAGTCTCACCCTGCCCAGGCCTTGAACCCAGCCTGCTAGATTTTCCTGGTTCGGTTCACTTGGGAAGAGACTCGGGTCTATTTTGGGAAGTGGGCCTGGTCTCGTGCTCTGTGCTGACTCCTCCTTCCCCAGATTGGAACACTTACTGACCCCGGCCTGGGTGACCTTTGTGGCTCTGAGGGACACAGAGCAAGCCAGGGAGCCGGGCTGAGGAGTGATGGGGCTAGGGGGGGACTTGGTGGACTGGTGACCCAGATTTCACTTCCTGTCCTCTTCCCTCCATTTCCCAGACACCAGCTGCAGCGGACACTGAGCCGGGCCAGCGGGAAACCTTACACTGGCTCTGCACGAGAAGCAGCCTTTCTGGCTCCATTTGTGCTGAGTCAGTCACCCTTCAGCCCCTTCCCAGTGCCACACTGTCCCACTGGGACAGATAACCTGGCACTTTCTAATGGAGTCTGGAAATCAGCACACCCAGTCCAGCCACCCCCCATTCCATAGAGGGGCAAACTGAGGCCCAGCATGGGGCAGAGACCTGCCCAGAGCTACACCACGGGTGGGTGGCACAGTCACAGACTGCCAGTTCTGGTCTTCCCACTGGTTCTCAGCCAGTTCAGCAGGTATTTGCTCAATAAATCAATGAATGGATGGATGGACACAAGGACGGAGCCAGGACGCAGAGTCAGAGGAATGGAGAACCCGAGACGCTGGCTCTCAGGGGCGCGGCTGGACCCAGCCCCGCTGTGCCCACTCCCGGCAGTGCTGGGTCCTGGGCATTGCTGGGTCCTGCTGTTACCGCTGTTGGCCGGTGACGAGTCCTTGCTTCCCCGATGTTGAAGAATAACACCAGAAAGCACACGCCGAAAGCAAGGTCAGAGTAGAAATTAGAAGTTTATTAAAGGACAGCAGAAAAGACTTCTCCCGGAGGAAGAAGGGGACCCAAGAGGTGGAATCTGTTTGGCAGGCAAATGTGTTCCCCTTTTTATAGTTTTGGTGATGGAATGCCAGGGGGAAGGGTTAGGACACAGGTGGGCCAAACGGGCAGGAAGGACTTCATTATCACCTTTTGGGATGGGCTTATCACTTCTCTGGGATGGGCTATCTCCAAATCTGTTGGGGGCTGTTTCCTGGGCTCCATTAACATTTCTTTGGGGTGGACTGTGGCCTAGGGCCTTTCTGGGACTTCATTAACATTCCATGAGTGGTCCTGTGTTTCCCGGAATCATTCCCAGCATGGCCTCCATTTTAGATTTCACTCGATATTAGACCCGATTTACCTCACTACACTGACTACCTAACTTTAAATCTGGCTTCACTGCCTTCTGGAGTCCAGGAATCACTTTCTCTGGCTCTTCCTAGAGAGCCTTTCTCTTTCCTCTTCTGGGCTGAGGGAGGTGAGGGAAAGAGTCAGCATCTAGTTAACCAGAAATTCTTTGCGGCCCGGAAGCCGCAGTGTGGAGGCAGCTTGGTGGAGGATGGACGGCGTGAGGGTGGGGTCTTCATGGCCTCTCTGAGGCTGAGCCAAGAAAAAGAGGAGAGCACCCAGGACCCCCGTGGAAAGGGCTTTTCCAGGCAGAAGCAGCAGCAGGTGCAAAGTCCCTTGGTGAGCAAGAGCTTGGCGTTGTCACCAAAGAAAGGCCACCACAGCGTCTGGGGCATCGTGAGGGGCAGGGCAGGCCCCAGGTGAGGTCTGTGAGGCTGGCCAGGCCTGGGCCAGTCCCACAGGGGCAGCTGAGGAGGCTGTGGGAGGAGTGGCAGGCTCTGAGTGAGGGTGACTGGTCAGGACGGGAAAGGAAGTCACCTGCCTGGTGGCAGTGTGGAAGGGAGCTCAGGGTGGCCAAACGACTGGGTTTGCTGAAGGAGCCGAGGCCACGAGAGTGAGGCAGACGTGGGAATGGCCCCATTGGTGGCGTTAGTGGGTCCGTGTGCCATTTCTGAAGATGGGGAAGGGTGGGCTGAGAGTCCCTTAGGCCTGCGGGGAGACATGAGGAAGAAGGTGCTGGGTGCTCACTAACCACGGCATCACCTGGACTGGGCCACTTCTGTGCGCCCCCATCAGACTGTGCCCTCAGGGCAGGGCTGAGCCTCTTTGCTCCTAGCCCCATTTTAAGCATTAAGAACCCAATAAAAAGTCCGTAGGGGCAGAGGCCAGAGGGACAGCTCTCCCTACAGTGGTCCAGGTGGCTCCCTGGGAGACTCGGCCCTGGGCTCTCCTGACTCTGGGTCACTGGGTCACGTGTCTCCCTCCTCCCTCCCTGCTTGCCAGCCTCCTGCCAGGAAATGAAGCCCCCACCCGCCCCTCACCAAGATCATTAACTAGACTCAGCTCTTACTTCCGGAGTCCACTTCCTTCCCAGAGCACTTTGCTCCCATTATCTCGGAGTGTCCTTGAAACCAGCCTGGGCACAGCAGGCAGAGGGGCAGCTACTGCTGCCGACAGGAGACAAGGAGAAAGCACCCAGGGGTGGGACCCAGAGAGGACGCGGGCCTCCCGTCACCCTGCTTCACAAGGAAGTGCTAGAGTCTGGCAGCCTCCTGCTCCCGAGGGACACCACATTTAAAATAAATGGCGAGAAGCACCTCAGCAGGAGAAGTCTGCCTGAGTCCCTTCAGGCTGCTGAAACACAATGCCAGGGACCAAGTGGCTCATAAACAACAGAAACTTGTTTCTCACATTCCGGAGGCTGAGCGGTCTCCGTCAAGGCGCGGCAGACTCCGTGTCTGGTGAGGGCCTGCCCTCTGGTTCACAGATGGCGCCTTCCTGCGGGTGTCCTGGCATGGTGGAAGGGAGGAATTCTCTCCAGCTCCTAAAAGGCACTGATCCCATGCACGCGGGTCCCACCCCTAACCTAGTCTCCACCCCAAGGCCCCACGTCCTATACCTTGGAACTAGGTTTCGACATACAAATTCAGAGGGGACAAACATCAGACCACCCTGGTGGTATTACAGATACGTGACATCAGGCCAAAGGGGCGAGCCGGGCTGGGCAAGGCCTCCGGGAACACAGGGCCGAGTGGCAGGTGACTGCTGCACAAGACCCTTGCCCACCTCTGCACAGGATGCCAGGGAAAAGCCAGCCTCCTCCACAGCCTCCTTCTGTAGCCTCCCAGGTTCTATCAGCCTCTCCTGACAGCTCCCAGCAGTACTGGAGGACCCTGCAGAGGCTGGAAAGAACTCAGGCCCTGCCTCGGGAAACTCCTGGGGCTCAGTTTTCTCATCTGGCAAATGGGGAGCTGGATGCGCTGTGGCAGGCTTCTTCCAGTCCTCATCCCGTCTCCCTCTGACCCAAAGGTCCCCGCGCTCCCACTCCCACTGATGCCCAGGAGGACCTAGAGACTGTGATCTGATGCCCCCTCCCAGCACCACACCTGCCCAGGGCCACCCCTCTCTGGTGGCCGTGAGCCAGAGGGCCCCACAGGAGCACCCAGCCATTTCCCACCAGGCACACCACCTGCTCTCTGCGTCCAGGTCTTGTGGCCCCAGGTCTGGAGCAGTTTCCCTGTTAGGCAAGGCTGTGACAGGAAGGGGACAGAATCTACCTCTGCTTGGAAAACCAATTGTGCAACTCTGTCCTTCTGGGGTGGGGGGGCACGTGGCCAACGGGAAAGCTGTCTGAAGGAGCCAGGGCCTTCTTTGAAATGAATATCTTGGCAAGACGCACGAAGAAATGTCCTTTTGGACGTCACTAACTCTCTGTCACTGCTAATTGACTCAGAGCCTGGCTGCAGTGTCCCGTCCGGCATCCCTGGAGCCTTGCAGGGCTGGGGTCCACTGACATGGAGTGGAGTGAGACCTACACCCAGCCCCTCTGTTTGTACCCAGAGGTGGCCTGAGCCTGTGGCACGTTCCCTGGGCTTCCTCTCAAGGCCAGCAAGGAAAATCCCCTCAGTAACCAGTGAAAGTTGCTTTGGATCAAGTCAAATAAAGTGAACAAGGGACAGAGAGGCATGAGAGGCCCAGGTAGTTCTGAAGATAAGGAAATAACCGAGCCCTCGTCTGGAACCTGCGCGCAGTTACACGTGTCGCACGCTCCCGCGGGCCAGACTCAGGACGGGACTTGATGTGTGTGGCTGCTCAGCTCACAGCGCCTCCCGCAGCAGGTTGCCTTAGCAGTTTCCCAAGCAAGGAAACTGCGGCTCTGAGGGCTCAGGTCTTTGCCCCAAGCTACAGTTACTGGGTAGAGGGGCTGGAATCCAAACCAAGCCCCACAGGTTCCTCATGACTCTTCGGAAGGACAGCCTTTCACGTGTGATTCACAAAAGGGACTCTCCATCGCTCCGTGGGTTCCTTGAAAAGTGACTGTGACTCTCATGATATCAGCCTGTCAGCACTCTCGGCTTTATCTTTGCGCCCCGCAGCCCTGAGCATCCATCCCGGCCATGACACCTCCTTCCCCTCAGTCAGGTCTGCGGGCTCAGAGAGGCCTTCTCTGTCCCTCACCACGGAGAGCAGCTCCCCAGCCCCTGTCAGCCTCCTGTGTGCCTTCCTCTCTCTACTGTCCTCTTGGCAGTGACCAACACCCAAATGCATCTTGTGTTTTTACTGCCAGAGACTGCCTGTCCCTCGAGCCAGACCCCACAGTCATGAAAGTCGAGACCACATCCCCTGTCCTAGGCACATAGTAGATGCTCAATAAATATTTCTGGGTGAATACATAAATGAAAGCAAAGTTCATTCCTTGTTGCTTACAAATGTTCTCTAATGAAAATTTGGCCTCCTTTTTCTTTCTAATTAATTCAAAGTAATAGAGTGTTTCCTGAAGTGCTTTTTTTCTAGAGCCTCTTCACAGCCAGGCGTGAAGGTGCTGCCTGTCACCCCAGCTGTGCTGCAGGCTGAGGCAGGAGAATTGTAAGTCTGAGGCCAGCCTGGGCAACTTAGCAAGACCCTGTCTCAAAATAACATTAAAAAGGCTGAGGATGTGGCTCAGTGGTAGGGCACTTGCCTAGTGTGTGTGAGGCCCTGGGCTCCATCACCAGCACCACCACCAAAACCAAAACAACAAAACTCAACAATGAAAACCCTTTTTACCCAAATTCTTATCCTATTTTCCCATTCAAGGGCCTCGAGAGCTTGGGAGAGGGAGGTATGATGATCCCCATTGAGGAAGGAGCCAAATAGGAGGCAAGGGGCCAGGGATGGGGTGCACTCAGACCCCCTCCAAGGTTCAGGGACTTGTCCCCCGCCCCCATCCAGCAGCTGTCTCTGGGGAGTGCCTCGGCTAATGAGACCTTCCTCCTCAGTGTCACACACCTTCCTGTGACTGAGCCATGTGGAGCCTGCCTCTGGATCCCCACATGGGACAGTGCCCCCAGGGCTGCCCACGCAGGGGGACCTGGGTGGTGGTCAGCTGCACCCAGAGCGCTGCCCCCGCCTTCTCCCTCCCTGCCACAGTGTGACTCCTGGTTGCGGCCTTGCACACAGCACTCCTTCTCCGTGTCGACCCCTGGGGACCTGGCCTTAGACAGGAAGCTTCCCCTCCACATCCTCCAGCCAGGCCACTGAGGCCGAGCTGGAGCCTGGAGCTTCTGTCGGAGCGTTTGGGCTACTGCATGCCAAGTCCAGTGTGGTGGGGACGAGGCCAGACGCTCAGCAGATGGCCAGAGTCACACGAGCACCAATAAAGGGAGCCCATAAAGTGGTGGTGAGATCTATGGAGAGAAGTTTAGAAGCCGGAGAAGTAGCCAAGAAGGCCTTGGGGTGAGAGAGGGGTCGGTTAGGTGGTCCTGGGAAGGCCTCCCTGAGGAACGGAAGGGGCCAGGGGCCAGCTCTTTGGGTCACCAACAGCTTTCGCTACGTTCCAGGGAGCTGGGTATGTCACCGACGTCTGTCAAAGCTTTGTCAGCAAAGGATCCTTGCCACTCACTGCCTTCAAAGTCACAAACCGAACAGGACCCCACAGTGGAGACTCTGGGCTTTCACTTCTTTGCAGGGAGGACGTTCAACGGAGGTAGAATGAGAAATGGAGGTGGGGACGGTGCTTGAGGCAGGCAGAGGGGCGGAGGAAGGGGTCAGCTGGCCTTCCTCACAACCTCCGCCAAAGCCAGTCTGGGGCACGGCCACCAAGGCCACGCCCTCCCCAGCTTGGGGAACTCTGCCAAGAGGACAGCCCAGGAGCAGCTCGTGGGCAAAGCTTTGGTGGCCAGAGCTCAGCCTCGGGTCACCTCCGGGCCTCCCAAGGCAAACTCCCCAGAGTAAGAGCAAAGGAAGAGCCTCATCCTGTCCTCCCGGGGGCCCTGGGAGGCAGGAGGAGTTGGCTAACTGATTCAGCTAAGCATGTTGCCTTGGGAGGAAGGAGTGTTTTCCGTGCACATGCATTGATCAAAGATGACTGCTGTGTTCTTGATTTTATTTGAAAGGTAAGTGTGGCTGTTGCTGCACATCCTGCCACATCCACCCCCGCCTTGCAGCCCTGAGCTGAGAGCATCTTCAAGCCCAGCCTCGAGGCCTGGGGCTCTCCTCCAGCCCCAGGATCCAGTTCCCCGGGGCAGGTCCTAGAGCACTCAGTGCTCTCTAGGAGCTGAGCTCAGACAGTGGAACAGGAATCTGATGGGTAAATGCCCCTGCTTCTTGCCCCCCGAGTGGGACTCCAGGGAGGCATCTGCTACCAGTCTCCCAGAGATCCCCAGGTGGACTGAGTCCACCTCCCACCAAGGTGCTTGCTCAGGAGTACAACCCACACTGGTTTCCTTCCTTCATTAGCTCCTTTCTCCTCCCCTCGCCGCCTCCTGAAATCACACCCTAAATAAACTGCATGAAAATTCTCCTCTCAGGTTCACTTCCAGGGGTTCTTAGACCAACGACATGTTGGATGTTCAGGGACAGAGGACACGCAGTGAGGCCTGGGCTCCAATTCTGACTTCACCTTCTGCCAGCCACGTGCCAAGTGTGTGGCCTCAATTTCTTTACCGCTTAAATGAGGACGTTAATAAGAGCCCCAACCACAATAGTATGTTGTAAGGATGGAATGAGATAATTCATATAAAGCAGTGTTCACAAAACCTGGTACTTGGCAAACACTCAAAATTATTACTAGCTGTCACCAGGCATGGTGATGTCCTCCCACCCCATAATCCAGCTACTCAGGAGGCTGAGACTCAAAGGAACATGAGTTCAAGGTTAGCCTCGGTAATTTAGCAAAATAAAAAGGGCTGGGAATATGGCTTAGTGGTAGAGCACCTCTGGGTTCAATGTCTAGTACCGACAAAAAAGAAAGAAAAAAGAAAACCAGGATAATGCAACCATGTAAAAATTGTTCAGTTGCAACATTTTTATTTTTAAAAAATAAATTGATTTTTTTGTACAGGGGATTGAACCATTGAACCCAGGGGCATTTTACCACTGAGTTACATCTCCAGCCCTTTTTATTTTTTTTTATTTTGAGATAGGGTCTCCCTCAGTTGCCCAGGCTGGCTTCAAACTCGGAATCCTCCTGCCTCAGCCTCCAGAGTCACTAGAATTAAAGGCAAGCACTGAAAAACCAGCCTCTATCTCAGAGCAAAGCCTGTCCAAGAAAGGGACATGACCTTTGTCCTTGGAAAAACCCACAGAGCACTCCTAGGCACATTCCCACCCTGCTAAGTTGTTTATCTACAAATAACAGGAGAGATCTGCTGCTCCAGGTGTCCCTGACTCAGTCAGGCTAAGTGGAGATCCATAGCAACCCCCTAGCAGGCACCAATCAGCATGAGACAGGGAAATACCTGGGATGCCAGATGACCCTCCCAGTATTTTATGGTGGTTGATAACATATTGGGAAACCATATAGTTCAGCACGTACACCCCTCTTGGCTTAAACCAATCAGTTCAAACGAATACCCCTTTTGCACTGACCAATCACCCCTACCCAACTTGTTCCCGCCAGTGAATGTGCTAATCATGTTTTAGAGTTGTTATTTGATTTTCCCGCGGTGTGTGATGCTTTGCTAAAAGAGGCTATGATGTATGTGAAGTCCCTGCCCTCTCCAAAAAATGTATAAAAATGCTGCAAACCCTGGGTTCAGGGCCTCTCAGCGTCACCAGTTGCTGTGTGTGCGCGCAGAGGACCGAGCTAGCTCGCAATAAACACCTCTTTGCTGCTTACATCGATCTTGGGTCTCTGGTGGTCTTTGGGGGTCCCGAATTCGAGCATAACAGCACCACTGCACTCAGCTATTTTTTTTTTCATCTTTAATTGACATTTAGTAATTGTACATATTTAGGGGTAGGTTTAGTGTGACATTTCAATACATGTCTAAAATGTGAAATGCTCAGATCAAAGTCATTGGCATATTTATCACCTCAGACATTTATCACTCTTTCATGTTAGGAACATTCAAAAGCCCCACCACCAACAGCTATTTGGAAACATTCAATGACCTGTTGCCAACCTCGGTTACCTACTGTGCTCACGAACATTGGAAGCCACTCCTGCAACCCACTGTACTCCCCACCTGGCAGCGGCCTTCTCTCGTCCCCTCCCACACCCTCAGCCCCTGGACACCACTACTCTAGCCTCCACCTGCCATGAGATCAACATTTTAGCTTTCCATACAAATGATAGCACACGGTATTTGTCTTTCTGCCGGCAATATTTTTTAAAGATTGGTAATATCCTGGGGTGATAAGGAAGCAGCAAGAACAGGCAGCTGATGAAAACGTAAATTGCTCCAATCTTTCAGCAGAGCAGCTGGTCGCTTTTACTCAAATTCACAGATCACTTGTCAGGATTTCTCCTACAGGAGTCCCACACTTAGGCAAGAAGAGTCAGCTGCGAGAATATTCATTACGCCATTGGGTAAAGAAAAAATTAAAGCAACTCAAATGATGATTGATAGGGAATCAGATAAAGAAATCGTGGTATATCCAAATAAGAGAATACGAGGCAATTAAGGAGAACAGGAGATTTACATGAGCTGCGGGGAAGAGAACACTGAGATTGATTATGAGTGAAGAAAGAAGTTGCACAGCTCTGTAAACAGTAAGATTCTATTTCTGATTAAATAACACTTTCATGTGTCCTTGTAAATTTTTGTAATTGCATAGATAAATCTGGAAATAACAGCAAGAAGTGGTAGTTCTTTTTCTTCTTTTAATTTTTTTGTCTGAAAAAAAATCCAGGGGTGCTTTATCACTGAGCTACATCCCCAGTTCTTTTTGAGACAGGGTCTTGCTAATTTGCTAAGGGTCTCCTAAGTTGCAATCTTAAGTCTCTCAAACTTGCAATCCTCCTGCCTCAGCCTCCCAGGTTACTGGGAATATATGTGCCTCTGCTTCTGGCAGTGCTAAGTTATTTTTGAGGTTTAGGATTATAGAAAACTTTTACATGAAGTCTCAAACATCTGTAGTGTTGGAAATTTTAAAACAGGCATATAATCAGGAACCATGCCAACCCCCATTGCCTTCCTCGCTCCCCATTTCTCTTGATCCACAGGTCATGGAGTAGATCCCATGCAAGTGTCACCCCCACCCCCCAAACCACCTGGGACATGCTGCATTCTACTGATTCTAGAGACAGACAATAAGAGACCTAGCCCCAGTAACGGAATAATTATAAGTAAAGAAATCTCAAAAAATAACACATGTGCCACACGCTGACAAAATTATGTGCATCAAAGAAAAAATGGAAGGAGAAAAACAGCAAAATATTATCAGGAGAGACACATGGGTGATTTTTTTGTGCTTGCTATGATTTTTCTCGTATTTCTCATATTTTCTATAAGCAAATACCTCACTTATACTTAGAAACAAAGCACACACATTTTAAAGAAATGACATCCAAGAGGGATGGCCACAACTTGGCATAACTCACCTCTCAGGCAACAGTGAGAATACTCTGAAAAACGTCGATATGGAAATCAAACATAAGGTGACTCAGGTGGTCTAAGGTCTCTCGGAATGGTTATAGCTTTTTGGCTCATAGTTAAAGACCAGGATCTCTGCAAAAAACAGGGCATCCATCCCTAGCTGTCATGGAGATGGCGATATATCTCATCAAGCATTGATCCGGGTCAGGTTTTGGAGGAATAGAAACCCTGAGCAATCTTATTTTGGCCAGACACAGGCCGCCTTGAACCTGCCCTGAGGGTCTCTCCTTGGTCCCTTACTCAGACTTAAACAAAAACAATTAGAACCTTTTTTTACCCAGAAATAATAACAACAATAATCAATACCAAAGTCTTCTCCCTTAAATCCCAAATCCTAATTTCTCCCACGCAGAGTTGGGCTGACCACTAAAGGAATGAGAACTCCTTACCAGGCCAGTTGACCCTGGAGAACGTGAAGGACACAACTGAGAGGAGCAGCCTTCCCTTTTATTGGTTAAAGCCCCACCTCTCTACCAAGCAATCCCACCCATTTCATACGGGGTTTTGAAGCATCAAGAAGATGAGGTGTCTCATCAACCCCATTGAGCACTGTCTCAAGCAAGGGGAGGGAAACAAGTCTCCCCACCTCAAAAGGATGCAGCGCTGGGAGAAGGTGCCGCCCTTCTCCAGGTAGTGATGGATTCCACCTGTGGGTGTGGGCCAACGGGGTCTTGGCAATGGGGAGGCTGAGGAGGGAGCTTCTGGGTCCCTTGATCCCCCCACCTTACTAGGCTCTCTTTATTGACCACGCAGCCATCTGTCAACCACTTATCATAGGTTAAGGCTTCTGTCTTTAATTACCTTCTAAGAGCATTTTACAAAAATGTCAGATAAAACAATGGTCCAAGGACAGGACTTCACCAACTTGAGCTGGTCTTCACCTCCAAGAGGCAAAGGAAATACTTGTCCTGCCTGGTGACACTGTGTCCATTGTTAGTCGCCCATTATACCTGGAGCACATCCTAAGTGTGGTACAAGCATGATGTCACCTGAGACCCACATGGTCCTAACCATTATCATCCCCATCTTGAAGATGAGGAAACTGAGACTCAGAGAGATGAGGTGACTTGCAAAGGTCACACAACTGTTGTGAAGTAAGGTCAGGGTTCAAACCTAAGTTCCCCGGACTCCAGCATTAGAGAGTACTGCTAGATTCAGAGAGAGAGAGAGAGAGAGAGAGAGAGAGAGAGAGCGCACTCTGAAACCCACTCAGTGGGTTCCCAAGATGTTAATCATCTTATTTGATCACTATTGTAACAACCACAAATGTCTCAGTTTCGAGTTCAGAAGGAGATCAGAAGTCTAGAATAGTTTTCACCAGGCTGAAGTCAAGGTGCTGGAGGGACTGTTCTCCCTTCTGGTTCCTCTGAGGGAAATCCCCGTCCTTTTCTGCTCCTGGAGGCCACCTGCATTCCTGGGCACACGGCCCCTCCCACCAAGGTCAGCAGGAGCCAACCCAGGCCTTCCCCGCTGGCCACCTCTTTGGTTCTCACTCTTCTGTCCTCCTCATCCCCACTGAAAGATCATCAGGATTATACTGGTAATGATAATTATCCCTGATAATCCAGATAATTCCCGATACTCTCCCAGTTTAAGGTCACCAGATTAACAGCCTTCATTCCACCTGCAGCCTTGATTCCCCCTTGTTATGTAACATGACATATTATTCATGGCAGTGAGGGAGAAGAGAATGTCTTTGGTGGACCTTCTTCTGCCCACCACATTCAGAGAAGCAGTAAGTTCATGAGGTCATCAAAATCCAGGGTCTGGCTTTTACCTTCACACAGGAAGTGAGACACTGATTTAGCCTTACCCAAAAATGCCCAAGACAGTGAATCAAAGGCAAGTAATGGCCTATCACAGTGAGAGAAAGAGCATTTCCAGAGACCATGTCCACTTAAGGGACCACTGTCCTGTCCCTGACGAGGTCAGAAAGACCCAGCATGGGCTGGGGTTGTGGCTCAGTGGTAGAGCGCTCGCCTACTATGCATGAGGCCCTGGGTTCGATCCTCAGCACCACATAAAAAAAAATAAGGATACTGGGTCCACCTATAACCAAAAACTAAAATATTTTTTTAAAAAGAGAAAGACCCAGCATGAGGATTATTTACACAATCTAATTCACAGGTACTCTTATGAAAGTATTCTCTGTAAGATATTCAAACACTAGGGAAGTGACAGTGAGACACTGTAATGTGCTCACCAGAACCTCTTCCTGGTCTCCCTGGGAACACCCTTGCCCGCTCTCCAGCCTTTCCTGTCATCTAGTGTGGCCATGTGTTTTAGTCTGTTTTCCATAACTAAAACGAAATGCCTGAGGCTGGGGCACTTAGAAGGAGAACTGTTTAGATCGCAGTTCTGGAAGTCCAGTATCAGGCTGGGCCTCTGCTCAGCTCTGGTGAGGCCCCAAGGAGAACAGTGTTACGTGGTGGGGGTGCACGTGAGAGGAAGAGACCACAGGGCATGACAGAAAGCCCGAGCACGGGAGCAAGATCCAGGAAGGCATTTTATTTTAATCTGCTCTAATTAGTTATACATGACAACACTGTAAACAAATGGAGCACAACTTCTCATTCCTCTGTCTGGTGCCAATACCATGCCATTTTTGTTACTATAGCTCTGTAGTATAGTTTAAGGTCTGGTTTTGTGATGCCTCCTGCTTCATTTTTCTTGCTAAGGATTGCTTTAGCTATTCTGAGTCTCTTATTTTTTTCCAAATAAATTTTTTGATTGCTTTTTCTAGTTCTATGAAGAATGCTATTGATATTTTAATAGGAATTGCATTAAATCTGTATAACAGTTGATAATATGGCCATTTTAACAATATTAATTCTGCCTATCCAAGAGAATGGAAGATCTTTCCATCTTCTAAGGTCTTCTTCAATTTCTTTCTTTAGTGTTCTGTAGTTTTCATTGTAGAGGTCTTTCACCTCTCTTGTTAGATTGATTCTCAAAAAAATTTTTTTTTGAGGCTATTGGGAATGGGTTAGTTTTCCTAACTAACATTTGGGGGTTAGTTTTCTATCATGCTACTTTGCTGAATTCACTTATTAGTACTAGAAGTTTTCTGGTGGAATTTTTTGGAACTTTTAAATGTAGAATCATGACATTGGCAAATAGTCATAGTTTGAGTTCTTCTTTTCCTATTTGTATCCCTTTAATTTCTTTTGTCTGTCTGATTGTGCTGGCTAGAGTTTCAAGGATGATGTTGAATAGAAGTGGTGAAAGAGGGCATCCTTGTCTTATTCCAGTTTTTAGAGGGAATGCTTTCAATTTTTCTCCATTTAGAATGATATTGGCCTTGGGTTTAGCAAAGATAGCTTTTACAATGTTGAAGTATGTACCTGCCATCCCTAGTTTTTCTAGTGTTTTGAACATGAAGGGGTGCTGTATTTTATCAAATGCTTTTTCTGCATCTATTGAGATGAACATATGATTCTTTTAAGTCTATTGATATGATGTACTACATTTATTTTATTTATTTTTTAATATTTTATTTTATTTTATTTTTATGTGGTGCTGAGGATTGAACTCAGGGCCCTGCACATGCAAGACGAGTGCTCTACAACTCCAGCACCTGTATTAAATTTATTGATTTCCATATTGAACAAACCTTGCATCCATGGGATGAACCCCACTTGATTGTGGTCCACTGTACTTTTAGTATGTTTTTGTATGTGATTTGCCAGATTTTTTTTAACTTTTTTATTCTAATTTGTTATATATGACAGCAGAATGCATTACAATTCATGTTATACATATAGAGTACAATTTTTCATATCTCTGGTTATATAAAAGTATATTCACACCATTCTTGTGTTCATACATATACTTAGGATAATGATGTCCATCTCATTCAACCATCTTTTCTACCCCCATATCTCCTCCCTTCCCTTCCCACCCCTTTGCCCTACCTAGAGTTTGTCTATTCCTCCCATGATCCCCCTCCCAACCCCACTATGAATCAGCCTCCTTATATAAGAGAAAACATTTGACACTTGGTTTGGGGGGATTGGCTAACTTCACTTAGCATTATATTCTCCACTCCATCCCTTTACTTGCAAATGCCATGATTTTATTCTTTTTTATTGCTGAGTAATAGCCATTGTGTATATATATACCACATTTTCTTTATCCATTCATCTACTGAAGGGCATCTAGGTTGGTTCCACAGTTTAGTTATTGTGAATTATTCAGCTGTAAACATTGATGTGGCTGTGTCCCTGTAGTATACTGTTTTTAAGTCCTTTGGGTATAGACCAGGGAGTGGGATAGCTGGGCCAAATGGTGGTTCCATTCTCAGTTTTCCAAGGAATCTCCATATCGCTTTCCATATTGGCTGCATCAATTTGCAGTGAATCTTACTGAGAACTTTTGCATCCATATTCATCAGGGATATTGGTCTGAAGTTTACTTTCCTTAATGTGTCTTTGTCCAATTTTTCTCTTTTTGTAGCAACCTTCTGGAGAGACCTAACTCAGAGTCCCCCCAAAAACCACTTAATCCTTTTTGAGGGCAGCACCCCAGCAAGACCTAATGACTCCTTACGAGGCCCCACCTTTTAAAGATCCCACCACCTCTGAATATCATCGCAATGGGGACCAGGCTTCCAAAGCATGAACACTTGGAGGACACTTTCAAATGACATCCAAACCATAGCACCATGTGACACATGCTGACCAATGAGGATAAGCATGGGGGAAGGGCCCCAATTCCAGGCCCAGCCACAGACAAGAGGACCCTCCCTGCTCCTTCTCCTCCTTGGAGAACTGTAACACTCCAATTTACCATGGCAGAGCCTCAGGATTAAACTGTAATTCCGGGTCACTGCTTGGAGGAGAGGGGATCATTAGTACTTGTTTTAGACTTTATGAGCCAGAAACAATGGTGTATGCCAAGGAGCTTTGGTCGGTTGTTATACAGCTCATTGTAGAAAATACACATTTAAATTTTGTTAGATCATCCAGGATGATTTACATCACAGAAACATAAAGCACATAAGTCTAACACAAATAGAGAAACTGAGTCTTGGTCAAAGAGTACGAACTTTCAGTTATGACATGAATGAGTTCTGGGGACTTGACATACATGGTGACTATAGCCAGTGCTGTCTTGTACACCTGAGGTCTGCTCACACAGTCGGTCAAGTGTTCTCACACAAAAAACATGGTAGCTACATGAGGTGGTAGATGTGTTAATTAGCTCAATTGTGATAATAATTTCACGTACACCTTAAATATGTACAGTCTTTATTTGTCAATGATGCCTAAATATAGCTCAATTAAGAAAAGATTATGTCTCTATATGAATGCTATTTTGAAACTCGTTATTTTCATTTAGTAGTGAGCCAACAGCATCTTTGGGTACATACAGCTCTACTTAGTTTTTTTAATGGCGTCAAATTTCTCCACGTAAAGTTGCTCTGCGATGGACCTTGCCAGCCACACTCTTCATGGACACTTCAAATGATTCTTGTTTTCTGATGCTACAGCACTGCCAGACACCTGCATGTCCACCTTCCCGCAGCCTTGTGGCAGCTCCCACACAGGAGAACAGCTGGGAGCCAAAGGCTCACTCACACATTTTTTGGAAAGGGTCATCATTCTTTCCAAAATATTATCTTGAAGGATTTTCACCAAAGCACCTTCTCCTAAGTCTGACCTGATGTCAACTCTCTGAGTGAAGGAAAATGCTCACTTTCCCAACTCCTTGCCAATCCTAGTCCCAACAAGCTGCACCATCTCTGCCAATGTGGCAGATAAGAAACGATAGCTTATTTCCCTTTTTATGTTTTAATTTTTAATTCAGTGAATTGGTAGGTTGCACTTCTCTTTTCATTATCCAGTATTTGGGTGGGCACAGGATCACAGACTGATGTTATCAACCTCCCCAAGGGATTATCCTGGACCCACATAATAACATATTCCTGGCCGCCAGAATTTAGAGTCTATCCTGCTTAGATCCGGATAAAGGGAACCATATCCTGTCTTTTGGGCTTATAGCACTATTTTAGAAATAATTTTTAAGTGGCTGCTGTGTATCAAGCACTGGCTCTGCACTCAGGATAGGAGACAGGAATGGCCTTCCCTTCCCCCACTTCTTGCTAAAAGACCATGACTTTTTTTCTTCACTCCTGTCCATGTGCTCCAGGCACTCTGGGTCCTTCTCCTTCTTAAAGACATGTCCGGTCGGTGATGGGTCCTTCTAGACAGCTAAAACATGGGAACATAATTCTACCAAAGGAAATGCTCAGGGATATCTGAGAAGAGGATCCTGAGATTTTCTTTGCACCTAAAAGGAGACACAGGGCAGGATCCTGTTCAGAGTTTCAGCAAGCATCTTGGTACCATCGTGAGAGCAGGCCAAGAGGACAAGCCGGTGTCCTGAGGATGGTGCAGATTTGGAAAGGTGGAGTCTTCCTGGATGCTGAGAGACATCTCTGAGCTCCTGGATTAATCAACCCTCAAACCACCCAACCCTAGACTTCTGGTGATACGAGAACACAAGCAGTCCCTCCTGATTAACCACTTGGTGCTGAGTCTTCAGTCACTGGCACCTGAAAACACGCTCTATGCCATGCTCTATGTTACCCCTTCCGAAGGAAGGCAAGAATTTGTTTACGGAGGGAAATAGCCATACAATGGGACATTACTCAGCTTTAAAAGCGAGGAGAAACTTTTTGTTCTTTCTTATTGGCACATTATAATCCCTGGCGATGGAGGAATTCATTGTCACATATTCGTACGTGCACACCATGTAACAATATAATTTGGTCAAGTTGGTCCCATGACCTTCCCTTTCCTCCCCAGAGAGAAAATTTGACATACGCTACAACATGATGACCCTTGGTGACACGACTCTCAGTGAAAGAAGCCACAAAAAGGACTAACATCACCTGATTCCTTTGATATGGGGTTCCTAGTATAGTCACGTTCACAGAGACAGAAAGCAGAATGGTGGTCACCAGGGGCAGGCGGGTAGGAAAAGGGAGCCAGTTTGTGTGCAATGCGTGCAGAGCTTCATTGTGGCAAGATGAAGAGTTCCGGTGATGGGTGGTGGTGATGGGTACACAGCAATGAGGGCAGATAATCAGGTGGATCCTAAAAGTTCAGTGCCCTTCCAACTTGGAGTGACTATTGGGTGTCATCTCTGATTACAGTGATCAATCCTGAGGCTCTCTTTGGGTCACCTCCAAGTGCCTCAGCCCCTCCTAGGGAGAGAGAGGACTCCTGCACTTAATGCCTGGTTTAGGTCAGGACAGACCAGCCTTTGGGGTTGGCCGCCTGTGCCCTCTGCAAAGCCTGCTGAGACACGTTAGGCATGACTGGAAGGGCCGCCCACCCAGACTTGCTCCTGCGTACCTGATTGCAGCCACCAGCTGGGGGAAGGCTGTGGAGGAAATCCCAAAAGGGCTCTCAAGATTTTCCCGGGGAGCTAGGAGGGGTTGAGGCACTTTGGAAGTGACCCTAGGAGAGCCACGAGATTGATGACACCTAACAGTACCCCAAGTGGGAAAGGCATCCTGCTTCGGGGACCCACATGATTGTTTATCTCTCTAAAAAAAATCACTTCTTGCTTTTAATTTTGAATAATTTCAAATACCCAGAAATTTCTAAAGCAGTCACCCCTATGCTTATCACCTAGATTAAATCAATTTAAATACTTAAGTCATATTTGAATCATTTCTATTCATTTCTTCTTTCATAGAAGAAAGGAGAAGAAATTCAGCTAGAAACTCATTTATCCTACCCTGTTTCCCTTCTTCTGAGGTAACCACCACACACACAATGCAATCAGTTCCAGCTCATTCTACAACTTTGAATATCTAACTTTTACTCCAAGCTTCCATTTGAAGTTTGCCTCAGTCACTCTGCAACTTGGCCATGTTGATATGTTCAGCTCTGGTTTATTCATTTTTAGCTACTGCTTAGCTTTTTGTTATGCAATTATGACAATACAGTTATATGATCAGACCACAAAGGGTTGATCCACTAGGAAGTCTTTTCAATTTTTTTTTACTTCCAAAACTGAGAAATTAATATCCTCATAGCTTTTTAAATTTTGAGATAGGATCTCACTAAGTTGCCAGCCTTGACCTTGAACTTGTAATTCTCCTGCCCTAGCATTCTGAATAGCTGGGATTATTGCCATGTACCACTGTGCCTAGCTCTTGTACAAATATCTTATGTACTGATAAAAAAAAAGTTTCTTTTTTTTTTTTTAAAAAAAAGGGTTTCTTGATAGATACTAGAGGTAGAATTGCTGGGTTGTAATGTCATGAACATTGTTAACTTTAGTCAGTGTCTGATGTTTGTACTCACCAGCAAGTATAATTACAATTGATCCATTTTTGCTAAACTGACAGATGCAAAACCATATTGTTGCAATTGGCATGATACCTGTGGAGTGTATAGCTTCTTATCAGTAAGGCTGCCAGATAAAATGCAGGAAGTCCAGGACGTTTAGTACACCAGGAACACAGGATGTACAGGACATACTTATACAAACAAGATACCTGTTGTTTATATGGCCTACATTTTTATTTGATGAGTTCTGTGAATTGCCAATTCAAAGCTGTGACCATTTCTCTATTGACTTGTTTTTTTTCTTATTAACTGGGAGATGGCCTTTGTAATTCTGGATACAATCAGTTTTATGAGTTCCAAACATTTCCACCCCATCTGTGGCACATCCTTTTACATGACATATGATCTCTTTGTCATCTGGAGGGTCTTTTGTCTGTTTTTATTTATCTCAGTGTTATTAGTCATGAAGACAAACCTTTTCTTCTAAGAAGATTTTTGATTTATAACTGCACGGAGTGGGAGGAGATCCCCACTCAGAGTTATGCTTTGTCATAGGGAAGACCACTTTTTCCTAGCAGGATATGATAAATTGTCCACATTTTCCTCACTGATCTGTACTGTACTGCTTCTCCATCTAGTCCACACTCCCATCTTTGTGTGTGTCTGTCTCCAGGTTCAATCCTATTCCACAGCTCCATCTACTCCTTCCCCACAAAACACAATATTTAAATATCACTGCTTTAGTAAACATTACTATCTTTTAGGATTATCTTTCCATTTTCCTCCAAAATTGTCTTTGCTCTTCCAGGTTCCCAGCTCTTCAGTGAGGATTTTCCTCCAATCTGATAGCAGAGATTTATGTAAAAATAAAAATTATCAGGACTGGGGTTGTAACTCAGTGGTAGAACACTTGCCTAGTATGTGTGAGGCCCTGGGTTCGATCCCCAGCACCACATAAAATGAACAAACAAAATAAAGCACTGGGTCCATCTACAACTAAAAAAATAATATAAAATTGTCATCTGTACAACCCCAAAGCCCACCTTTTCTCTATCCTGAGTGTTTGATGATGATGCCATAGCCTTCAGCAGAGCGGTCAGGCATAGGTGCCCTGCAACTGGACTCCAGGGTCCATTCCTGGCTCTGTGCCTTTCTACTTCTTTGACCTTGAACGAGTTACTTAACTTGTTTATGTCCCAGTTTCCATCATAAAATGGAGATGAGAAATAGAATCTATCTCATAGGGCCACTCGGAGGGTTAAATGAGTTGACACGTGTAAAGCTCTTTACCTATTATTAGGTAATTTGTAAGCACAGAATTACCGTGATTAAGGGCTCATGGTCTGATGTCAAGCTTCCTGGAATAGAATCGCCCTCATTCATTCATTCAAACAACAACCAAACTTTATTGTGAAATATGACACAGAAGAGGAGAAAAGCAAAGGTACAGTGTGTCCCATATTCAGTAATTATAAAGCAAACACCCATATAATCACTATCCAGGAAAGAAATTGACCATGGGTGGCCACCATATGCCCCACCTGGCCCCACCCCAAGGCACGCACTGTTCAGACTCTCACAGTAATCAAAATGCTCACGGCTCTTTAATAACCCTCTTCGTCTCTACCAGGGCTCTTCTCTCAACATTTGCTTTGTCTGATATTCATATAATTTCACCATTATTTTTATTGCCTAGTATTGACATGGGATAATTTTTTCATTCTTCTACTTTTCATTCTTTTTAGTTTAGATTCATCTCTTGTAAACAGCATATTTTGATCTTTGAAATCTAATTTGACCATCTTTTAAAACTAACCCATCTATCTAGTTTTCTTTTAAAACTAACCCATTTTTAAAATTTACCCACATGGTTGGCTTCAGATCTGCCACCTTATTTTGTGCTTTCTGTTTAGTCTGTCCATTATAGATTCTTTTTAACATTATGTTTTTTCTTCTTTTGGTCTTTGGAGGGACTGAGTAGAATCCAGTTTCTTCCCCACAATGATATCAGACATCATACACTCTTTATATTCTTTTTAAAATATATTTTTAGTTATGGATAGACATGATACCTTTATTTTATTTACTTATTTTTAGGTGGTGCTGAGGATCAAACCCAGTGCCTCATATATGCTGGGGAAGCTCTCTACCATTGAGCTACAACCACAGCCCTCTCTTTGTATTCTTGAAGCTATTCTCTTAGAAGTCGTAATATGAATCCAAAATTTACTAGAGCCCAGTGAAACTCAATACTAAGCCCTCTTTCTTTTTTCATTTTGTAAAAATTTTTTGAGTTGTAGATGGACACAATACCTTTATTTAATTTATTTATTTTTATGTGGTGTTGAGGATCGAGCCCAGGGCCTCATATGTGTCAGGCAAGCGCTCTACCACTGAGCTAGGACCCCAGCCCAAGCCCTCTTTCTAGAACATGCAAGGACCTTCCACCACTTTAATTCCATTTATTGAATTTCCTAATTACATGCTTTTGTTGTGGTGGGTCTTTCAATTCTATAATTTTAGGATTACGTAGGGCAGTGCTATAATTATTTTACATATCAATGTTCATTTTGATTTACTTCTTCATCACCATTTTTTCCATCATTCATTCTTACACTTCTAACCTTCCTACAGTAATTACCTATAGAAATTTCCCTTCTGCCTGAGAGTCCTTTAGAGTATCCTTGACTTTAGGGGGTTTGTCTGGAAAATCTTTATTTTGACTTCGTTGTTTTTAAAAGATATTTTATTATGAAAACACAGCAGGAACGGGCATACTGAACCCCTGTCTACCTAGAACAGGTTTCAACAATTATAAAAACTCAGGGGCAAGCCTGTGTCCTGGAGCCTCCTGCCCACGTCCCCTCACCCTGAACTACTTACAAACCCCAGGCATCACCCTGCTTCACCTGTAAATATTTTAATTTGCTTCCCTTAAAGGAGGAGGACTCCCTTTTTAAACACAGCCATACAATCCAAAACATGTCAGCAATCGCTCCTTTATATCATCTACCGTATCATCAGGGTTCACATTTCCCCAACTGCCCTGTTAATGTTTTTTCCTACGATTTGTTTGAACTGAGATACAAACAAGTTCTTTGTATGGTTATTGGGCAATGTGTTGTTTTAGTTTCTGAGGCTCTTCCCTTCCACTCTTCTTTTTCTTGTATGTTGGTGCATGTTGAAGGAACAGTCTGGTCTTGGGTGACCACACCCAATCCTGTTATTTCACCAATCTCTGTTTTCTATATTTTCTAAAAATTCATCACAGGATTTGGAGACTTGATCAAATTCAGGTTTGATTCTTTGGCAAGACAACTGCATAAGTGAGATTCTGTTTTCCATTAAGAAGGACAGAATGGCCAGGCACACATCTGTAATCCCATGGCTTGGGAGGCAGGAGGATCATGAGTTCAAGGCCAGCCTTAGCAATTTAGGGAGGCCCTAAGCAACTTAGCAAGACCCTGTGTCAAAATAAAAAATAAAAAGGGCTGGGGATGTGGCTCAGTGGGTAAGTGTTCATGGGTTCAAATCCCAGGGTTTTTTTTTGTTGTTGTTGTTTTGTTTTTGTTTTGTTTTTAAAGCAGCACTGAATGTCTGTTGCTCTTCAGGGGACATAAACAGGGGCTGATGGCCATTACCCAAACCTGTTCATTCAGAGGTTGGAAATGGATGATGCTCTAGTTCCAGCAGTCCCTCCTCATTAGTTAGCTGGCACATATCTATGAAGAGACCTTTCCTCATCTATTGTTGGCTAATCAGTTTATATAGGAAAGTAGAAGAAGTTATTCTTTTTTCTATGTTTTGCATTTTCAAATATAGTTAGTTCCTTGGTATTTCCAAAGGTGACTCATGAGATTTTCTTGGTAGCATTATGGACTTAAGGGATGAAACATATCTGGTGTATTTCAGTCCGCTGCAGTATTGTCCTTATTGATGCTCCAGTTGTCTGTCTATGGTCAGAGAGAGCTTATTCCAGTAGGCCCTTAGGACCTCCTGACTGACCTAGCAGCACTTGATAGTTCCTTCTTTCTGGTAAGAAAAGCCCTTCCGGGCTCACCCTGCATACTTCTCCAAAGATCTGTGATAACTTTTAGTGGCAACTGGTACTTAAAGACCATAATCTAGATAGCAGGGGTGCTTATTATATACTGGGATAGTCATTTTTTATGGACTTTCCAGTGATCAGAACAAGAAAATGTGTTCTCATTTTTATGAAAAATACATCACAAGAAGAAAAACATTAGGAATTGATGCTGATACTTCTGACTCAGATTTAAGATCACAGGGTTTTTATTTAATTTCCTCAGTTACTCTTCCACACCAAAACTGTGGCACTCAATGACACTGACATATTCATTCATTTTGTTTTATTGTACATGGAGGAAGATTAGGGTGAGGAAGGTGAAGCACCTACTGTGCAATTTTTAAGGAGGCCACCACTCCTGGGAGAATGCAGGTGCATGAATGTGTCCTTAACTTCTGAGTCCCAAGGATCTCACTTGCCTTACCTTAGCTCTGGCCCTGATCCGACCCTGTACATACAACACTCCAAGAACAATAGCCCCCAAACCAGCACCAACAATGTGGTGACAAGAAACAGCCCAAGGTGGTGGCATTGTGTTTGATGCTGTCATTTTGGAAGTTCTTATTTCCTCATGTATATTCTTCTAAGGACATGCAGAAAAATTGCCATGTTTTAAATAATTGGGATAATTCATCTCTATATTGATATGGCACCCACTGGATTCACACCTAGACTCATTCATTTTATTCTACATTTAGTATTGGGATTCCTCATGAAATTTAATTTTTTTGTAATTCTGCAAGTGATTTACATGGTTCCAAAATCAAATTTATAAAACAAGTTTACTTAAAATGTCTAGTTTCTATCCATATCACTATACCCTCCGACCATGCTGCTAGAATTGCTTTACCTTTTTTTAAATATTTCTTTTAAGATGTTGATGGATCTTTATTTTATCCATTTATTTATATGCAGTGCTGAGAATCGAACCCAGTGCCTCACACATGCTAGGCAAGCGCTCTACCACTGAGCCACAGCCCCTGGCCTATCCTTTTTAGAATATAAATAGGTGTGTGTGTGTGTGTGTGTGTGTGTGTGTGTGTGTGTGTGTGATAGATGTATGTGTATGCCCTCACAATTTCAGACAAAGGGCAACATACTGCACATGCTTCTTGCACTTAATAAGCCTTAGAAGTCACTGGGGAGTGTCACGTAGAACTCCTCCCCCTCCCCCTCAAGGTTACACAGCCCTTCATTATGCGGATGTCCCATGGTTCCTTGGATCAGTCCCCTATTGATGGAATCTGGGCTGCTTTCAGTCTTTTCCATCACACACAATACTGTAGTGAACAATTTAGTTTTTCTGTCTTTTTGTCTTTTTTATTTTGCTGGAAGAATATTGCTTCAGTGTTCCTGAATAATATTTTCACAGGGGATATAATTCTGGGTTGACATTTGCTTTCTTTCATCACATTGAATAAGTGATTAGATATTTTCTGGGGCCTGGGGGTGTAGCTCAGGGGTAAAGTGCCTGCCTAGCCTGCACAAGGTCCTGGTTTTGATTCTCAGCACCAAAAAAAAAAAGGCTGTCTATTTTCTGGCCCTGTCTGTTACTGCTGAGGGATCAACCCTCAGTCTAACTGCTGCTCCTTTGAAAGTAATCTGTCTTCTTTTTGGTTGATTTTAATAGGTTTTTCTCCTTTACAATTATTCCCTGCAGTTTTTCCATGAAATGTCTAAGTAGAGATTTCTTTCTATTTATTTTACTTGGGGTTATTTGGGCTATTGGGATTTATAGATTGGTATTTTCCTTCAATTCTGAAAAATTCTCAGCCATTATCTCTTTGAATATTACCTCCTACTCTCTCTCCCTTTCCTCTCCTTTTGGGATAAAATATAGATTAGATTTTCTAACTCTACTCTTTAAATCTCCTATCATTGTGTATGTACTTTATTTTTCGAGTTTCCTTGCTGGATTCTGGATGTTTTCCTCTGACCCATCTTTGAGTTTACATATGTGTACTTATATTTCTGGTTTCATTTCTTTCTTTCTTTGCTTCAAAAGCAGAGAATCCCATTTTCCTCCTCCATTTTTCTCTGGGGGTGGCATGCTATGGAATTTTTGCTTTATTTTATCCAACATTCTTAGATATTTGCAAAAGAACTATATTTAGGTTATCGTGTGTGTGTGTGTGTGTGTGTGTGTGTGTGTGTGAGTACTCTATCAGCTTATCTTAGTTAACCATTCTGAAACATGGAACACATCCTGAATGTTAAGTGTCAGAGAAGAATACTGGGGCGAAGGAAGAGAGATGCTAAGTTTGAAGTGTCTTCTGTAAACTAATCTTAGAAGTGACCTCTCATCACTTTGTGCCATATCGTATTGATCACATAGATCAACACTGGTGCATGGTAGAGAGGACAATACAAAGATGTGAAGATCAGGAGACATCCTGAAGACTGGCTACATGTGAGATACACCCACCCCGATCCCAGGACCTCCAAAGTCGTGCCCTGTTACAACATCAGCTTGAAGTCCAGAATTTCATCATCCAAATCAGACCTAGCAATTAAGGAGGACCCTCGGGTCCTCAAGTACAGCTGCTTGAATACATTTCTTAACAATCTGCAGACTTATAAACTAAAGAAACAAGTTATTTTGCTCCCTACACACACAACGTACAATAGTGAAATAACAACTGTACACACTCCTGTTTGGACAAAGTGGGAGACACAAAGGAGACACTGCACATAAATGATAAGGTGTAGATTGTGCAATTGTTGTAGGTTCCTTGATTAAGACTCAGTCTTGGGCTGGAGCTGGGCTCAGCAGTAGCGCACTCGCCTGGCATGTGTGAGGCACTGGGTTTGATTCTCATTACCACATATAAATAAATAAAATAAAAGTCTATCAACAACTAATATATATATATATAAAGACTCATCCTTATTCATGTGAAGAAGTCATTCTCACCAGGCATGGTGGCAAATGCCTATAATCCCTGCAACTCAGAAGGCTGAGGCAGGAGGATCTCAAGTTCAAGTCCAGCCTGGGCAACTTGGTGAGACCCGTCTCCAAACAAAAGAAAAAGGGCAGAGGGTGTAGCTCAGCAATAGTGCGCCCCTGGGTTCAATCCTAGCCCCACCAAGGAAACGAGAAGTAGTTCTGCAGGCTCTGGGCCGATCTAAACCTAGCCCCTCTCTGAGTTGCCCCTCCTTCCTGCGAGAGGCAGCACAGTTGCAGAGCAGTAGTTCTCTAGCCTGCTTTCCCTTTGTCAAAATCTGAGTGCCCCAGGGCTGGGGCTCAGGCTCAGAGGCAGAGCGCTTGCTTAGGCTCTGGGTTTGATTCTCAGCACCACATAGAAATAAATAAATAAATTAAATAAAGGTCCATCAACAACTAAAAATATATATTAAAAAAAAATCTGCGGGCCCCAATCATTCTCTTCCTTTTGTACCTTCTCTGTCTCTTTCAATTCTAGCTGTGATGTTTCTGCTGATAAAATTTCTTAAAGAAGCTGTGCGTGATGGCACATGCCTTGAGTCCCAGTGGCTTGAGAGGCTAAGGCAGGAGGATTTTAAGTTCAAAGCCAGCCTCAGCAACTTAATGAGCAAGACCTGTCTCTAAATAAAATATTTAAAAAGGGCTGAGGATATGGCTCATTGGTTCATATGGCCCCTGGGTTCAGTCCTAGTACAAAAAAAATTTTTTTTTTTCTTAAATGTCTCTTGGAGCTCTGTGAATCCTATTGGGTTTTTTCCATCACACAAAAACCACGTACACAAGTCTAATTGAGATACATCCTTTTCTATCTTTTTTTTTTCTATCAACAACCCTGAGCTTCTTAGAAGCCCTACCCTTTGGTAGAGTGAGCCTGACACAACCTTAACACTTCATTTATTAAATAATTTGTTTTTCATCACTGGGGATTGAACCAGGGTGCTTTACCACTGAGCTACATCCCCAGTCCTTTAATTTTTTCTATTTTGAAACAGGGTCTCACCAAATTTCCCAGGCTGGCCTTGAACTTGCAATCTTCCTGCCTCAGCTTTCCTACCAGCTGGGATAATAGGCCTGTGTCACCGCACCCAGCACAGCCTTAAAATAGCAGGGTCTTCCGTCTGTGTGCAGAGCATTCGCAGGCCTCCTCTTTTTCGATTTTTCTGAAGTTTTAACAAAAGATCTGACAGTCACACCCTAAGCCTCATTTTCAGACTTTTTCCTGTCACTGTCCGTACCTTGGATTTGATCTTTGTCAGAGGTATTTTTTATTATCAACATTTTGAATTTTTGAGAGGTCTAGAATTTTCAAATCTATCAAGGCTTCACTTTTTTCGTTGAGCAGCATGGCTAAATTCCCTGCCACTACACAATGTGAATCTCCTCTCCTCTGGTTTCCATAAGATCCCTGGGTTTCTTTACAGCCGTTACTGGAAGCCTCTATGAAAGACATGATGCTTCTCCCAATGGCTTCTTTAGGACACTCAGATTTTGCTAACACTGCCCTCAAAGTTCTTCCAGCTTCTGCCCACTGCCTAGTTCTAAAGGCATTCATACTTTTTTTTTTTTTTTGTACCCGGGATTGAACCCAGAGGTGCTTAACCACTGAGCTACATCCCCAACCCTTTTTTATATCTTATTTTGAGACAGGTCTCGCTGAGTTGCTGAGACTGGCTTTGAACTCCACAATCCTCCTGCCTCAGCCTCCAGAGCTGCTGAGACTACAGGCATGCACCACTGCGACCAGCCCATTCAAACATTTTTGGATATTTTTTATGATAGTGTCCTGCTCCTGGTACCAAAAGCTGGGTTTTACATTCTATTGCTGCATAAAAAACCTAGTAGTTTATGCTATCAAACATGTGTTCTCTCTCAGTTTTTGTGTGCTGGGATTTGGGAGCTGCTTAGTTGGGAGGTCCTGGCTCAGAGCCTCATTCAAAGTTCAACCGAGATGTTGGCGAGGACTGCAGCCAGCTAGTGGCTTGGCTGGACCTCAGGTTCTGCTCCCAGCTTCCCTAGTGTGGCCATTAGCCATGGGCTTCAGTTTCTACCTCATGGTCCTCTCCATGAGGCTGCTCATGACATGGCAGCTGGCTGTATTCTGCTGGTCACACGGAGCAACCTTGTACCCTGGGAGAGCAGACTACAAAAGAGTTTGAATAGTGGGAGGCAAGGATCCTTAGAGGCTGATGTTGGGGTTGAATGGTACCAAAAAAAAAAAAAAAGGTGAGTTCATCTGCAACCTGTGAATGTGCACTTATTTGGAAGGGGGGGTCTTTACAGATGTAATTAAGTTAAACATCTAAAGATTGTGCTAGATTACCTCTGTTGGCCTTAAATCCAAAGACAAATGTCCTCTGAGATGGTATAGATAGATGACCATGGAGAGATGAGGAAGAGCTACCAGTGACGTGTCTACAGTCCAAGGAATGCCAAGGATTTCTGGAAGCTTCCAGAAGCCAGAAAAGAGGCATGGGATGCATTTTCCTCAGAATCTCCAGAAGGAATCAACCCTGCCAACACTTGGACTGACAGCAGCCACAGTGCACTCACACAGCTGGCCACCAGACGTCAGCCATGATGCGATTCTCACTCAACACAAAGGGGAGATGGAGGCCTCCACCCATTTTTGCCCTGTGGAATCTCATGACAGTCACTCCACAGATATTCACTGAATACCTACAATTTGCCAGGCACTGTTCTCAGTGCTGAGGACACCTCAGTGAACAAAAGAGGCAAAATCTCTGCTTTTGTGGGACTTTCATTCTAATGAATATCAATTCAATATCTTGGAACTGTGGCTCCTTCAAATTCCCCACCTTATAAGGATCCTATGGAGCCACTGGAGGGAAATAGGATTCTGGGGTAGGAGGATGCATTTAATAAATAAAGAAATACAGAGTTCTGTGTCACTGACTAATTCAACAGAAACATGGGAAGTGAATTATCCTCTAGCAGCTCTGCCCACAGACCTCATTCTCTAAGTGAGAAAGCAAAGACAGCTGTCCTGACATCCACTGAGACCACCTCTGGCGGCTCCTGCTTTTCCACTTCATTAGATGTTTCTCTTTCCTGGTCTGGAAGCCCCTTTTGTATGGACTGCAACCAAATTGTGCCCCTCTAGCCCACCATGGGGTTGAGGGAAGACTAAAACAATAGGTGACTGAGAACATGGGGTGGCATTGGTTAAGCAGTATAACTTGCAAACTATTATTACACACACGGAGGTTTCTTTTCCAGTCTCCATATCAAACCCAAGCGAAGAGCAGGGCACCTGTGTTTAAAAATACATGCTATATATATACCTATCCACAAATGAACTCTTGCATGTTAAAACTACCAATCAGAATCATTTTGTGCACAAAACTTATTACACAACAATTACTTCACTGCCTGAGATAAACAGTATTGGATTTTCTCACAAAACCTGTGTCCTCACCTGTACATGGCACTGGACATGACTCATTCTGGGTCATGTCATGCAGTCTTTTCTCTAAGACACTGGATCTCAGGGCCCAGTGAACATTATTATCACTTTGGCTGGATAAGCGCTTACAAGAGATGAAAATTCCTCATAGAAGTGATAGTTGGCATTTGTTGGGGTAGAGTCTAAGAATCCGCACCTGACCAGCTTCCCCAGTGATTCTGATTCAGAGGAAATGCTCCTGGGTTTCCCCCACCTGGCCCTGGTCGCTGCTTGGGCTATAAGGGACCTTTTGCTTTTAGCTGATATTACCCTCACTTGGCCCTGTTAAACCTGATGAAGAAACTCCTTCCCCATGTAGGGCAAGGATGGCAATCCACCTGTTCCCTGGGGTATGTCTCCTAATCCACTGGGTTCAGCCCTGACACCTACCATTACAGGTGGATCCTGACTCTCCTGGGAGGTGTGAGAGTGTCTTCCAGAAAGGTGTCCTCTGGTTACCCACAGGGCTGGGCAGCCAGTATCGCTGTCACTTTGAGATGAGTTGTAAGGCCACTCCTGGTGTCAGATGAATCACCAGCAACAACTTAATCACATAAATCTCAAAGTCAAGTATCAGGAATATAAATAACTCCATTTTCCTATGAAATATTCACCACCCAGAGTCTGCCTGTGTGAGTCTCCAGAAGCCCAGAGCTACCCCCACAGGGCTGTAAAGCCGAATGCTGAGCGAAGGGCAGAGGGGCCCAGGTGCAGGGAGGAGGGCTGGGCCCTGGTCTGGGTTCCAGCTCTGCTCCTTGCCTGGGTGCAATTTTGGGGTCAGGCCCTTTCCTTCTCTGCACCTGCACCATGTCCTTATTCTTTGTAGCCCGGGACCTCTCTCCCGGGCTCTTGGGAACTCATGGAGGAACGGGGGAGAAGGTAAGGGGCCAATGACACATTCAGAAAGTATTTGCCATGTGCCTCCCGAGGCAGGAACACCAGGGGCCGCAGAGGCAGCCACGACATCTGCTTCCCCCAAACCCGGAGCTGATGAGAGCAGACGGATATGAACTGACCAATCAGATAAATAACTGAAACTGCAACAGTGGTAAGTGCTAAGAAGAGGGTGAGTGGTCACAGCAGGAAATAAGCACCAGGAGCACTGGGGAGGGCCTGACCCCAGCTGCCGGCAGGGTGGAGCTCCACAGGGTTGAGAAGGGACAGGGCAGCAGGAAGGCGGAAGGCAGCACAGGGGTCCAGAACAGAGGACAACGCAGATCAGCGAGAGAGGCCATCAGGGAGCCAGGCAGGAGGACTGTCCAGGGGGCTGGACCTCTGCACCTGTGCTCTGTCTTCCATGTGACAGGCCTCCTGCTGGCCCCTGTGGGTGACTTTCCATCCCCAGTGTTCTAACCCTTCCTGTCTATGCACATCAGTTCGTCTGTCTCACTCTTACACATATATGCACAACGTGGCACAGTGATCAGACGCAGGCTGTGGGCAAACACACCAGATCCTGGATCCACTCTTTGTCACCTGTGTGACCTTGGACAGACACTTCCTCCCTCCCAGCCTCAGTTTCCTCTTGGGTGAAATATGGAAATAATATTACTGATCTCATACCATCAGTGCAATGAATCATGTGTAAAATTTTAGAACAGTACCTGGTACAGAGTGAGTAGGGGAGAAATATTAGCTTCTAATATTACTAGTGTTCCAAGAACTTTGCACACAGTAGCTCATTTACTTCCTGCAAAAATCCTGTGATGGCCACTATCATTACTGCCACTTTATAGAAAAGCATTCATTCATTCATTTATAAAGTATTAGTACAGTATTAGCAGCTAGGATTGGCAGAAAGCAAACCAGACTCAGGCAGGCCCTGAACAGTTAAAATGCTACTGAGGACCCAGGCACAGTGACACCCGCCTGTAATCCCAGAAACTCAGGAGGCTGAGGTAGGAGAATGGTAAGTTTGAGGCCAGCCTCAGCAACTAGCAAGGCCCTAAGCAACTTAGCCAGATCAGATTCTGTCTCAAAATAAAAAATAAAAAAGGACTGGGGATGTAGCTTAGGTAAAGCACCTCTGGGTTCAATTCCCAATACAAAAAATAAAAATAAAAAAAGCTACTGGGTTCACACTGACCAAATCTGGGGCACTGAGATAAATAAAAATCATAACAATTATAAGGTGTTAAATAAAACAAGAATCCATGATTCCACACTGATGTAAACAAACTAGCATATAAATAAATAAACAGGGTGGGAAGAGGAAAATTCTTCACTATGTTAGGATGCCAACAAACAAGTAAATGTTGAGAAAGCGACATGAAGTTTTAAGAAATCACCAACTGGCAAGTACCATAGTAATGAACAGTTCAAGCAAGAATTTCTGATGGTTGCTAGAGCCACAGAGTAGAAGCGTGATCATGAATGGGATGTGCACAACCCAAATCTAACTCTGAAGACATCAGACAAGCTCGAAGCCAGAGACACTCTTCAACATAACTGGTTAGTGACCTTCAGGATGTTAAGATGTGAAGACAAAGCAGGCCAAGGGCCCCTCGAGACCAGAGCACTGGCAGCCAAGTGAACATGGCTCCTGGGCCAGGAAAGAAGGTTTATTATTTTTGCTACAGTGGAACACACTTGGAACATGTTTGGAACAACAGAAAAACTGTGACTGTCTCTAGGTTACTCATAGTATTAAGTTCATGTTAATTTCCTAAATTTGATCATCAAACTGAAAATACAAAAAAAAAAAAAAATCCTTGTTTTTAGGAATGGACACTATGGTTAAAGGCGTATGAAAGGGTACAGGAGCTTCACACGAGCAACTATCTCCCAAATGGTCCAGAAAATGATGACGATGATGATGGTGATGATGATAAGGATAGTGACGGTGATGGGGGTGATGATAATGAATGTGTGCATGTTGTGTATGTATGGAAAGATTTTTTGGTGAGGGGGACCCAGGATTGAACTCAGGGTCACTTGACCACTGAGCCCCATCCCCAGCCCTACTTTGTATTTTATTTAGAGGCAGGGTCTTTACTGAATTGCTTAGGGCCTCACTTTTGCTGAGGCTGGCTTTTAAACTTATGATCTCCTGCCTCAGCCTCCTGAGCCACTGGGGTAGGGATAGATTGATGGATAGAAATGATAAAGCACACAAGGTCAAATGTGAACCATTGAGGAACCTGGTAAAATCACACAAATGTTCCTGTGTATTTTTGCCCTTTTTCCCCGCCTAAATCTGAAATCATTTAAAAATCAAAATTAAGGGCTGGGGCTGTAGCTCAGTGAGGCACCGGGTTTGATCCTCAGCACCACATAAAATGAATAAATAAAATAAAGGTATCGTGTCCATCTACAACTAAAAAATTAAAATTAAAAGCTATCTCCCATATCAATAAAACTCCAATCATCCCCTTAGGTCTGTTTGGGGTAAGGGACAGTTTGGCTGTGAGGGAGGGAGGGAGCGAGGGGGTAGAGAGAGATCCTTGGGGTTTCTGCAAACCCAATGGGAACTGGGCCTCTCTACAGACAGAGTGGCTTCAGGCACAGGGACAGTGCTGATTCAAAGAAACCTTATTTCTGGCCCTTTTCCAGTGAGGGAGGAAACAGCCAGGGGATGTAAGGCCAGAGATGGTCCCTGGGGGCTGGCGCCAGGGAAGTGGGAAGCGGGGTGTGGGCAGGAGTGAGGAGATTTCAGTTGGTCCACTAACCTGCCATCTGCCAAGCTCTGTTCCGGTGATGGACGTGGGTACCTCATCCTCACAGAAATGCTTGGGCTGGCCTCTGCCATTGTTCCCATTCTGGAGGCCAGGAAACAGAGGCCTAGAGAGGTGAGGACAGAGATTCTGTTTGTGGCAGTACAGAGGAAGAGACCCACCCGCTGACCCTTGTGCTACAAGCAACCTAAGAATCTGGCTAAATAAGAGTTTTTAAAAGAATAACAACAATTGGTGACCGGGCAAGAAAGTTCAGAACACCCAGAAGCCAACAACTAAGTAAAAGCAGAAATCCTGAGCAGTGGCCAGGGAGGGGTGGCTTTCCCCCTGAGGGGTTTGCTGTATCCTGTGAACCTTTCCTTCTCCCCAGCTGACAGAAATGTGGACAGGAGTCCACTCCCAGAGCCCACTCGAGGTGGGGTCCAACAGGAGTCCCCCCTGGCACAAAACTAGTGGTCTCCACTGCCAGGTTAGCGACATCCTTAGAACAAGACCCACTTCCACGCTCCATCACCTCCAAAACCTACAAAGAAATCAGTACTGGGTTGAGGGAAAAGCATTTTCCCTGAGAATTCAGAATCCCAAATGGGCCATCAGTGGTTTTGAGGCCTGAATTCACATTCCCTGGTTAAACGGAAACATCTGAAGCTGAAGTTTTAGATTAAAGTGGGCCTCCAGAGATTTGGGTAGGAATGGGGAAGCAGGAGGCAGCAAATCCACTCTTCTTTTCCAGGAAGCTCAAAAAGCAAAAGGGTAAACAGAAAAATGATGCAGACTCCATTAGAGAAACCACAGATTCAAAAACACATGGAGACTGGCAGGAGCAGAGGTTTCACGGAAAAGCCACCAAGGTGAAATTACTACCCCACAGAAATGACCTGGGGCCAGGGGAGTGACAGGTAAGGAAGATTTGCTGGCTGAAGGACAATTTTAAAAGACTCCAGCAAAAATCCCTGCAGCTGAGGGCTTGCTCTGAGGCATCCCTTCAGCCAGGGAGCCACTGCCACTCCGGCCTCCATAACTGCTTATTGTGGGGTCAGTGATGCATTTGTAGAAGACTCAGAAGAGCCGCTGGGGTCTACCCTCTAGATGTCATGGCATCAGCCCCACCTGTATTGAGGCAGCAAGTGTCTCCAGACATTGCAAAATATTCCCTAAGGGGCAAAACTGCTCCAGGTTTAGGACTTTTGCTCTAAAATAATAAACTTGGATCCCTTGGATACAACCCATGCTACAGAGCTGAGGAGCACAGCAGAGGGCTGGGGAAAGCTCATGGCAGTGGGACGTGGGGCAAGGCATAATGTGCACAGAAAGTGGCCCAACAGCCCAGGGAGAGCAGATCTGGGACGGAGCTAGCAAAATCACACACCCAGAAAGAGCCTTCTGCAACAGCTGGACATGAAAATTCAGTTGGCCTAAGGCATATAATTTTTAAAAGTGAATTAGCCCAGAAGAAAGACAAAGCTATGAAAGGTAAAGGGTGAGAAGGTCAGAAAAACCTACCAGACAGGGAACACTGGCCAGGAGGAAAAATGGCTACTGTGGGGGAGACGGAAAATCTGACCAAACAGTGTCCCACCACTTAACCTATCTTAGCAGGACGACTGCCTGTGTGAGAGGGGACCACCAAGCAGAAGCACAATGACAGAGTGAAGGCAGAGCAAGACGGACAGCAGTGACTGAGAGCCGGAAGGACTGAGGGAGGAGGTGGAAGAACAGACAGAAGTCCAGGAGAGCAGCCCAGCCCGGGAACGAAGACAGTGCAGCAGTGAACACAGCAAATGGCAAAGGAAGGAGGTTTTTAAATTAGTGACAAAATGGAAGATGGGGTGGGGAGGGGACAAAAGAGAGCCAACAGATACATGATTGGAATTTCTAAGAAGAAAAATTTTTAAATGAAATGCAGTAAACACTCAAAAATAGAATTAAAGGAAAATTTTTCTTGAAATCAAAGATGTAAATCTACCTAAACATTGCTATGGGTGCCAGGGAAAGCTGACCTGGAATAGTCAGTTCCAAGACTCTCTTAATAAAATTACCAGACTTAAAAAAATAAAGAAAAATTCTTTGAGCAGCCAAGCCAAAAATATATATATATGTGTGTGTGTGTGTGTGTGTGTGTGTGTGTGTATGTGTGTGTATCAAGGAATAAAAGGAATAAAATCAGGCCAGCTCCCATGATGTTTCATGCCACATAGTGGCCCAATACAGAATTTTTTAGCCATTTGTATATCTTCTCTGGATAAATGTCTATTTATGTCTTTTACTCATTTAAAAAGTCGAGTTGTCTTTTTGTTGTTGAGTTGTAAGAGTTTCTTATATATTCTCTTATCAGATATATGATCTGCCAATATTCTCTTCTATCCTGGGGATTGTGTATTCATTTTCTTGATGAAGGTATTTAATGAATGAAAGCTTTTGATTTGGGTGAGGTCAACCTTATCTATTTTTTTCTTTAGTTGCTTGTGCATCTGGGGTGACACCTGAGAAACTACTGCCAAATCCAAGATCATGGACACTTACCTTTATGTTTTCTTCTAAGAGTTTTATGGTTTTAGCCTTATGTTTAGATTTTTGATCCATTTTGAATTACTTTTTTTATATGGCATAGGACAAGGTCCCAACTTCAGTCTTTTGCCTGTGGATATCTAGTTGTTCCAGCATCATTTATTGAAAATACTCTTTTTTACCCATTGAATGGTCCTGATACCTTGGTCAAAAAACAATTGACCATAGATGTATGGGTTTATTTCTGAACTCTCAATTCTATTTCATGACCTATATGTTTATCATAATACCACACTGCTTTGATTTCTGTAGGTTTTTTTTAATACATGACAGTGGAATGCATTACAATTCTTATTATACATATAGAGCACAATTTTTTATATCTTTGTATATAAAGTATGTTCACACCAATCCATATCTTTATACATGTACTTTGTGTGTGTTTTTTTTTTTTGCATTACAATTTTTTTTTGTAAATTCTGAAATGGGGAAGTGTCTCTTCTAACTTTGTTCTTATTCTTCAAAATGCTCTTCTCTATTTAGGGCCCCCTGGAATTCCACATGAATTATAGAGACAGTTTTTCCATTTCTGAAGGGAAAAAAAAGGCCATTGGAACTATAGTAGGATTGCATTTAGTCTACAGATCAGTTTGATAAATATTACATTTTAACAATATTATCTTCTATTCCAAAAACATGGGATATCTTTTCATTTACTTAGGTCTCCTTTAATTTCTTTTCAGCAACGCTTTACAGTATTCAGTGTGTTTGCCTTGTTGGTTAACTATGTTCCTAAGAATTTTCCTCCTTTTAATGCTATCATAAATTGAATTATTTTATTAATTTCCTTTTCAAATTGTTCGTTGCTCACGTACAGAAATGCAAATGATTTTTGTTTGTTGATCTTATACCTTAAATTTGCTTATTAGTTCTAGTTATTTAGGGTTTTCCTCATACAGGGTCATGTCATCTGTGAATAGCAGAAGCTTTACTTTTTCCTTCCCAATTTGGATGTCTTTATTGCTTTTTCTTGCTTAATGCTTCTGACTGTAACTTCCAGTATAGTATATAATGTTGAACAGCAGTGGCAAAAATAAATAGACATATTGGTCTTCTTCCTGATCTTGGGGGGAAGCCTTTCCTCATTCATCACTGAGTTCAATAATAACTGTGGGTCTTTCATAAATGTCCTTTATCACGTTAAGAAAGTTTCCTTTCATTCCTAGTCTTCTGAATGTTTTTCTCATAAAAAGGTGATGGATTTTGTCAAATGCCTTTTCTGCAACTATTGAGATCATCATGTAGTTCTTCATTTTGTTTTACTAAGGTAGTATAATACATTGATTTTTTTTTTCTTGAAATGCTCTTGTATTCCTAGAATAAATCCAACTGGTCATGGTGTATAATCCTTTTGGTATGCCATGGAATTTGATTTGCTAGTATTTTATTGAGCATTTTGGCATCTGGATTCATAAGGGATATTAACATGTAGTTTTCTTATGATGTATTTAGCTTTGGTGTCAGGGTAATGATGTCCCCATAAAATAAGTTAGGAAGTGTTTCCTATTATTCTTCATTTTAAATGACTTTGTAAAATATTGATCTTAATTCTTCTTTATATGTTCAGTAGAATTCACCAGTGAAGCAATCTGGCCCTTTATTTATTTTGGGGGGGAAAGGGGAGTTGATTACTAATTTAATCTCTCTAATTGTTATAGGTATATAATTAACTTTTCTTTTTCAAAAGAAAATTTCAGATTAAACCCCCAAAAAATCCAGTTCAGTACTGTATGCAAGAGGCATCCCTAATACAAATGCAAAATTTGAAAACTAAAGGATAAGCAAAGGCATACCAGGCAAATAAAAATAATTATGATATTATGATTTAATTAGCAAAAATGATGCAATTTAGCTTAAAATGCATTAAGCAAAATGACAAGGAGCCATGTAATGTATCACAATGGCCTTCTAATCAAATGCAGATATAACTGTTATAAATATCTGTGCAACATATAACCTAGTTGTTCCATTCACCAGGCATTACAATTAATTAATTACAACAATGCAAGATCAAGAGCACATAAGTGGAAGGAGACTTGAATTCATCTCTCTTATGGTTGATCACATGGACAGAAAAGCAAAGACAGTGTGCAGTTAGGGTAATACAGCTCTGCAGCACACAAGGGACTACACCACAGGGAAACAACTTTATTTTTCTCCTCAGTAACAACCCAGAATGGCAGATGGCTTTGCTCCATTCAGTAGTTCAGGGACCTAAGGTCCTTCCAAGTTGTGGTCCCATTAATCCCTGAGGCTGCATTATCATCTTCTTAGACGCCAAGGGATCACCACATCCAGTTCGTGGGTGGCAGAAGGTAGGAGAGACTGTGGAGCTGTTAGGATCATTTTTTTAAAAAGGCACCCCTGGCTGATTCATAGTGGGGTTGGGAGAGGGAGCAGGGGAGGAACAGATGAACTCTAGATAAGGCAGAAGAGTGGGAGGGCAAGGGAGGGGGCATGGGGTTAGAAATTATGGTGGAATGTGATGGTCATTCTTACCCAAAGTACGCGAATGAAGACACAAATTGGTGTGAATATATTTTGTATACAACCAGAGATATGAAAAATCGTGCTCTATATGTGTAATAAGAATTATAATGCATTCTGCAGTCATATATAAATATTTTTAAAAAGATGACAACTTCTGCAAATTTAAAAAAAAAAAGCACCCCTGGGTTCAATACCAAAAAAAAAAAAAAAAGACCATTCATTTGTCCCACCTCCCACCCACCTGCCAAATAAATAATAGTGGAACAGGCAAAGAAAAACAATAAATATCCCCATTCAGAAGAGAGGAGCGGGGGCAGTACACAGCCGCCCTGAGAGGGGAGATGTTCTGGCTGCTCTGTTTTGTCCTCTGGGAAATTCTCCCTTGTCTATTATGCTCATGGGAAGTGGGTGACAGAAAATGTGTCTTCCTTGAGGGCTGTTTGGGGGCCTTAATCATTATGGGCTTTTATAATTTCTTTGGAAAAAACGATTCCCAGGAAGATATATTAGGGTTCAAGTCTCTTTGCTTCCAGTTATTTCATGAGCCAGTGACCACATTTTATGCTATTTTCTCATCTAACTCTATGATTGCCTCACTTCTTGCTTCCTTGCTCTATCCACGCCTCTTTCCCTCACATTAGAGACAGCTATTTTGAGACTGCTGAAATAATAGGCTTAAGCAAGAAACACCATCCCAGACTGAACCTTTCCTGGAGGCTGGAGCCCTTGTGTGTTTTGATTAACGGGGAGTGCTGGGAAAAGACTCGGAGCCACAACTGTCTGAACGCCTGCTATTCGGGTTTCAGAGCAGATGACTTTCAACCTTGAGAAGCCCGTCCCTTTAGAGACAGTTGACTAGGGCTTGCAGAAGTCATCTCTTTAGCATATCTTGCTAAATGTAACAAGGACCACTAACCTCTAGCTCTCCCCAACTTCTTGAATTACAGCCCGATAGGCACAGAGTCTGCTTTCCAGGCTACTACAGGACGGAATTTTACCTGTCATTTCTCCATTTCAGGACGGCAGTTCCTTCTGAATTTCAGCCTACCATCTCCAGGATTATGTCCTCAATAGCAAGTTAGAAGCTAAGCCACTTCCAAATATGATTTGCAGTTGGAAAAATGAAGGTAGGAAATGTGGATATGGCATATTTACAGTCATAGGATCTAAGTCTACTCATACTCCATTGGACAAAACCCAGTCTCAGGGGCCTACCTATCTAGAAGAAGAGTGAGCTCTGTAGTCTAATCCTGTCCCCAGGAGGCATGGGAGGACAGATTATGGTGAACACCTATTAGCTCATATGATAGATGTAGAAGATATTGATAATATGATTTATTAGGCAGATCTGACATATGAAAATAGTAAATGTACCATATTTTTATGTGACCATGGAATTCTCATAAGGTCATAAAGAATAACCTCAACAACTTCCCAAAAAGATAAATATTATAGAAAACGTGATTTGGCTTTAGAAAATTAAAGTGAAGGAAATTAATAATTAAATCAGAAAATAAATATATTCTTCCAATTAGAAAATATTACAATTAGCATTTAAACAACTTTTGGGCCAAAGAAAAAATAGAAACTAGAATTATAATAATCCTATAAAACAGTGAAAATAATCCAGGCACAGTGGCACACACCTTTAATCTTAGAGACTTGGGAGGCTGAGACAGGAGAATTTTGAGTTCAAGGCCAGCGTCGGGTAACTTAGTGAGACCCTGTTTCAAAATACAAAATGAAGTCTGGGGATGCAGTTCAATGGTAGTGCACCCCTGGTTTCAATTCCTAGTACCAAAACAGTGAAAACCAAAAAAAAAGAAAGAAAGAAAAGAAGGAAAGAAAGAAAATCAAGTATAAAGAAGTACTTAGAGGAAAATTCATAGCCATAAACATCTACATCAATAAAAAATGGTACAAGGGAGGTTCAGTGAGTGCAGTCACTTTCTGTATGTTTTGCATCCTCTAAAAACCAAAGGTCAGCTAAAATTCAGAATACACATCACAGCCAATAATATGGGGGAAATGGGGTATATGGGGCATGGGGCTACGGAGAGCAGACACCTGAGGTCTAGCCATTTTTAGAATAGCTTAAATGTCCTAGACACTGGGTGAAGGGGGCAGCTCTGTCAGGATCCTTCCAGGAAGATCAGAAGGAATATTCCTAAAGGCCAGCCAGTTGGTCCAGAAGAGCTCCTGGTGGGGGCAAGAACAGAGGTCTGGAGCGGTGGCACATGGGCTGTGGGATGACACTCGGGTTGTTATTTTGGGTTTGGCATGAATTATTCAGCACATAACTGCTCAGCCAAGGCTGGGAAGAGGAGGAAGAGGGTGGAGGCACCACTGTCTCAGGAAGGTTCTGCCTTGACTTTGTGCCTCCATATTCCCTTCTGCACATGAAGAGGCCGAACATGGTCTCTACGCACCCTGCCTACCTGCATGTCCCCAGGAGTAGAAGTATAAGGCTGTAAGTTAATTTCAGGACTTAAAGTTGGAAGGCCTTTAGGGTTAGGACACACACCAAGGGAGTGGCAGGGCAGGTCTAGGGTCTGGCACTCTTATGAATGTCACTTCCATCTCTCCCTAACCTCCACCACAGGAGCACATCTGAAGTCCCCACCCCAGCCAAGAGAACAGGACATTTTCCTGTCATGGGAAAGATCTGCTCTGAGTCAGACTGGTGGAAAACCTCCTCCTGCTCCAACAGATCAAGGGAAAGCACTCTGCATTAGTTTGGTTAATACCGAGAGCTGCAATCAAGAGCCCAGCAGGAATGCACTGGTTTGGAAGAAAGACAGAAATGTATTTCTGTGTCAGCCAGTGGTCCATCAGAGTCTGCATTCCACATCCACAGGCGCTCATGTCATGGGCCCCCCAAGGCATTGTCCTCATTCTGGGTCAAAAGCAAGCCTCAGATATGCCCCTGTTCTGTCTTTTGGGAGGAATAAGAGCATGAGAGCGACACGCTGTGGTCTTGAGGCCAGGTCTGGCGCAGCATGCACTGCCTCTCGCCCATTCCACGGGGAAAACCTTAGGCCATGACCGTACTCACTGCAAAGGAGGCTGAGAAGTTCGGTCCAGCCCATGCCAACGAAGATGCAGACACTAGATTTCAGTGTCCCACTGGCCAGTCTCCGCAGTGGTTGGCCCATCTGGATATCCAGAGGCTCCTTCCTCCCACAACAGAACACAGTCACCCTCTTTCCAAGGAAGTCAATCCCAAATTCCATCTTGTTACACAGATCAAAGCACAGGCGTATCTCAGGGAGAGGAAGTCCTCTCCGGAGCCACATGTGGTACCTCAAGATCCAGTGATATCTCAACTGCAAGACAAGTCATCTGTCACCCCCACTGCCCCTGCCCCCCACATACCTAATAACGACAGTGGACAGGGATAAGAACCCACAATAAAAACTTTCTTTTGGAAAAAGGAAGAATGGAAAAATGCAGAAGTCACTGGTGCCTAGTAACAAAGTCCTGCAGGCGCCGTTTTCCAGGAGAGGAGACTGTTCCTCGGTTGGCTAATCTGGCCAACTTTATTCTGGGAAATTCTCCTTTTTCCCATCATTCTCTGTGGCCACTTCTGCAGCAAAGAGGGCATTAAATGATTTGGTCTCCTCGAGAGTTTCTTTGGGGGGTCAAAAAATCATAATCACCATTTCCTATTCCCAGCTTCCTTGGCAATGAGATTCCTCGATTCTTAAAAGGCTTCTGGACTTTGTGCTTCCAGACAGTTCCAGGTGCCAATAACCACTCCCAAAGATGTTTTCTCGGCAGAGTTCTCAAGTCTGATTTATGACTTTGCTTCCTGCTCTGGCTCAGCCCTCAATTTCAGTTCTGGCTACCTTGGAGTGACTCTAAAGCAGTATGTCTGAGTGGGAAGGCAATGGCCTTCATCTAACCTTGCCCCTGGCCTGAATCTTTTGCTGGGCGTCTTGGGTGGCCTTTGAGAAAGCTCTAAGCAGTCACAGCCTGAACTCCTGCTGTGTGGGCTACAGAGGGGAGAGCCTTCACCTTTGTGTGGACTAAGAGGCGAGTGCTCCCAGGCCCTCCCTGGGCTGTCTATCTGGTAATCATCTATGAAAAGACACACACAGCGGCCAGTGTATACTAATATTCTGGTTCTTTCCAAACATGACTTCTAAGGATATTGCCTCAGTTGACATATATGGAATTCTTCCAAATCATCATAAAAATGGTCTCACCAAATGCTTTGCTGAGGGATAACAAGGATCCCCAACTTTACCTTGCTTGCAGCAAAACCACTAAATTCCTGCCTCATGTCTGAGGGGTTTTGTGAGGTTGGGGCTCCACTGCCAGTTCTAACTTTTATGTGTTCGCAGTTTGGGAAAACTGCTGTCAGACATTCAGCAATGGTACAGTGGCTCAAAGAAGACAGAGTTGTGTGCCGTCGTGTGAAGAAGTTCATGGTAATCATTCCAGATTGGTGGACTGTTCTGTTCCACAGGGTCACTCAGGGGCCTAGGATTCTTCCATCTTATTTTTCAGTCATCTCCAAGGCCATCAGCTTGATCACCACTGGGTTGCTGCTATATGCAAGTTCCCATTTATGGGAAGAGGAAGGAGAGTGTGATGGGAGTGGGGGACAAGGTACAGCCATAACCCTAGGGCCACACAAGAAAGTCTGGGACATATATACCAGATGCATGCCATGAAGGAAGTATTGCTGAACAACTGGCAGTCTACACCAAGGGTCTGGGAGTTGGATGGATCAATGGTAAGTCAACATGGCCTTGGGCATAGGCCTAGATAGAGAGAACGACTGTCTATGTGGGATTCTCCCGCACCTCCCCTCATCTGTACACACATGATCACAACGTGCTTATCAAGAAATGCAGGGCCAGCAGGCATCATGAAGCATGTTCATCTGGTAACCTCTGCCATGTCCCTGCAACTCTCCCTAAAATGATGCCCACTGTCCTTCCCATGCAAAGTGGGGGCCAAGGGAAAGGCTCGGAAGCAGGAGAGACCTCCTGAGGGTTGGAAGAGCTTCCTAGCCCAGACTCTCCGAGAAGCAGGGAGGGAGCCAGGAGAGCCAGAATGGCCTGCAGGGAGCAACACAAGAGTGAACCTGAGTGCGGAGAGTCGGGGAAAGGAGTCCTTAGACAGCACTGCAGGCTATGGAAGTCACAGCAGAGCACCAGGAAATCCTTGAGCAAAGTCCACCGACCAGGAAATCCTCCTCATGTCTCCCAGGAATGGCTCTGCCTCAGAATCCCAGCACATACAGCTACAGCCCATGGCAGATGTGCCTTAGCCAAAAGAGGTGATGGATTCCAAGCCAGAGTGGCTCTCAGGCAGTTACATTTCCTGTGGCAGGAGATCTGCAATGCCTGTTTCTCATGGCTGCCACAGAAGCATGGAGGAAAAAATGTGAATTCATACTCTAGAAAAAGACAGACTTTGGAATTAAGAAAAAATAGTGCTGGTTTGCAATCCAGCTCACCACTGAGAAGCTGTGTGGCACTGGTCAAAAAACTCAGACTCTCTGATCCTTTCTTACTGTGAAATGCAGAGTAAAACATTTTCTAGATAAAAGTACAGTTCCCACATGAAGTAACCACTAAATGATGGCCTTTACTCCTGCCCCTCCATTCTTCCAGAGCCTAAAGGGTCAAGGGCTACACCCAACGAACTTCCAGAGGGAGGACTCCCAGGCCCACAACTGATCCCAGTTCCCTGGATTGCAGACAGCCCTTCCGTCTCAACCCCACACCACACGAGCCCAGACTTGGCACGCAGTGGCCTGCAAGGCTAAGTTCGTTTTAAATCAGTCCAAGAAACACCCTGATAAATATCTTCCCCAGGGCCAAAGAGAAATATTTAGGAGAGGCTGCCAGAGAGGACAGAGATGGTCACTTGTTTCTCTGCCCCGTCGGGGCTCCAGTCTGTTTGGAAACTCATCACCCAGGCTAGATCATGGGCTGAGGCCAGGCGGGGACGGAGGAAGCCGGCGGCTCCCTGGACAGGCCTGTAAATCCCGATGCTGGGCAGGCGTCCACCCACACAGGCCCGGCTGCCCTCCTTCACACGCCTGGCTCCTCTTCCTTCCCCTGCCGCACTCCCGGGGGAACTGCTTTCCATCTCCTGGGCCCTTCACACCCTCCCTGTCTCCCACCCTCTCCTTCCCCAGGTGGCCCTTCTTCCCTCTTTCTCTCTGATGTGCTCCACCTCCATGTGCCTCACCTCCCATCACTTCCCAGGACCTTTTCTCCCAAGTGACCTCATTCCTCTCCACCTCTCTGACTCCCTGGCTTTCTTGCTTCTTCACCACCATCTCCCTGATTCTGACCTCCTCTTCCACCTTGGCCACTCGGGCTGCCTCTCTGTGGAGCTGAGGGAGCTGCCTTGGAATGCATGTGTGCAGGGGTGGGGGAGTAGAGGGAGCAACTGCCGGCACCTCCTGTCCCCAGGCCTCCCCTCTCTCTTCCTGTGCAGAGCAGAGCTCTCCTGCTGTAGCCCAGGAGCCGTGGCCCCCAGCATGCTCAGGGCCTGCTCCCTCCCACACTGGCATTCCAGCCCCTCTGTCCCTCACCCAGTCCCTCTCTGGGTCGCTGCCTTAGACTTCTTTCTACATTACCCCTCAGAACTTCCAGTTTGGGTCAAACTGGGACAAACAGGATGTCACTTTCACACTTAAGAATGGGGAGTTAGTGTAACTCAATGTGGAAGATCTGTTCAATAGAATTTTACAAAAACCATTACATAGCTACATAAATACTGATATAAACACAAATCCAATTAATTTAAAAAACAGGTTGAAAAACAGCACGGAGAGCATAAACCTGTTTAGTCAAAGAAAACAAAAATGCATACGAAGGCATAATCCCAAAATATTCACCCATTCACCTCTGGGTAGTACACGAGTGACTTGTTTTACATTATAATAAACAAATATTTCTTGGGTAATAAAAATTAGAATCATTTTAAAATAAACTAGGGCCGGGTGACTTTGGAGGCTGAGACAAGAAGATCACAACTTCAAGGCCAGCCTGACAACTTAGCATTACCCGGTTTCAAACCAAAAACTAAAAAGGGCTGGGTATGTAGCTCAGTGGTAGGGAGCTCCCCTGAGTTCAATCCCCAGTGCCACACTCACGAAAAGACTAAAGAAAACCAGGAAGTAGGTAAGATGGGCCCCGAGTTTCCCCACTGCCCCATTATTGGTTTTTACCAAACATTTCAAAAACAGCTAGTCAGCTGCCAGGGCTGGGTCCAGCCAGCTGCCAAGCAGGGACTCAGAAGGAGGGGATAGATCCCTGCAATGACACTCAATGCCAGCCAGGGTGACCCAAGGAGCTGGGGTGGGGGTGTCTTCCAGACTCTTGCAGCATCTGGCTCCTGAAGTAGAAGCAGGAACAGGACGAGCGTTCCTTCCTTCAGCCCTTAGTGTCTCTGCTGGGAGAAGAGAAGGGGGCTGGGGAGAGGTCAGAGCTTCAGTCCCCCCCCCCCCCCCCCCGGAGCTCAAACCAGCTCCACTGTGGCAGCTGCAGAGCCTGCAGTCAACCACAGTGGTCCCACAAGAGTGAGGTTCTGGAACCAAAGGCCTTCTGTCATATCCCCAGCACAGTGGGGCCATTGCAATGCCCAGTGTGTTCTCTGCAGCTGGGACAGGGGCCAAAGACCCCAGCCAACAGGCCACAGCCCACCCTCCCATCTCTGCGCTGGGGGAGGGGGAGGACATCCTCTCAGGCCTGTTTTTGTTTGTTTCATTTCCTCTCCTCTTTTTCCACAGAGCCCAGGGTTTCAGGAGGTGGAGTGCCAAGAGAGGCAGATCAGAGCCGCTGCTAGGGAGATACCCCTCAGCCCAGAGACAGACACACACACACACTCACACACACCAGCCCCCACCACCAGAGGGCACCCAAGCACAGAGAAGGGGCTACCTGGAGCTGGAGTAGAAGCCTCCCTCTCCTGGCCCCAAGCCCAGCCAGGTTGGGGCAGACCACAGAGTAATCCCACCCTCCTCACCCAAATATCATTTGTCACCCTGGTTGCCACCTACTGCCAGGTGACACAGCTACATTGGTACCCCAGAGGATTTAGAATGTAGACAGGGATGTGGGGCAGGTGCTGAAGAAGGTTAGAAAGAGACTAGGAAGGAAGGAGAGCTGGACAGGGCGTCTGCACTGGCCTTGAGCACTCCTCTCCACGTGGCCCTTCCCTCCCTTGTTTGCTAGTCTGTAAACAAAGGCCCTGCGATGGGGATGGGGTGTGCCCAGTGATACCCAGACACTGTAAAGGCTTAGACCAAAGACAAGCCCCACCCGCTCTGCGGAACCCTGAAGGGGACCAAGGAGAAGGGCTGGAAGAGGGAGCCTGAGGTCAGGAACCGCCGCTGATGAGGTCAGGAACCGCCGCTGTTTGCTCCCACAGCGCAGGTGCATTGAGTCAGCGCCGGGATGGGGCAGCCCGAGGCCCTCACCCACATCCCACAGTGTGTGTGCACCCACACTCTCGCTCTTCCTCGGGCCCCACCGTCCAAGCATTCCCTTCTGAGTTTCCCATTGCTTGCCCCAGGATTCGTAGCTCCCTCAAGCCACTGCCAGGAAAAGGCTAGGCTAAGTGGGGTGTTCTGTGCTAGGTGACAGGAGAGGACGGGACTCTGGCCTCCCTGAGAAGTCAATTGCATCCTCAAAGGGCCGCCTTGGGCTTCATTTCACCCCGATGCCAGCGAGGAGGAACAGACCTGAAGGCAGAGCACCCTGGGCTGAACGTGGTCCCACCTAGGGAGGCAAGTTAATGCCGCGCACCTGGGACAGGGGGAGGGGGAATCGACCTCGTTCACCTTGTCACCTCGTTTGGTGACAAGCATGTGGAGTAACCTCCAACTTGGGCCTCGCCGATCTCCGCACCTCCTCCCTTACCTCCCACTGTCTTGGGAGCCTGGGCCTCAAAGGTTCAAGAAGTCAACAGCCTAGAGAAATGCACTGTGCAAATATATTGACTTTATTTGTCTCCATTCAGGAGCCTCACAGACATATCCGGGTAAAAAGATCGTTAAATAAACGCCTCCAGCAGTTGCAATGCAAAAATAAATATCAATCCTCGGGCCGCAGCAGCCGCCGCGCTGCGCACCAAAGTCCCATCAGCCCGCCTAACAATTATAAAAGTGTTCAGCGAGAGAGTGTTGGCGTGAGTGTGAACAGGTGTGCTCTGGGGGGCACGGTGGAGCGGTGTGCAAAATCGGAGTTGCAAACCATCAGACACGGGCGTGGAGCGGCTACCCTGGCGAGACCCAGGCAAGTCAGCGCGGGCCGCCTCCCGCACACACTCACAGTTCGTACTGGGAAGAGTTAAAAAATAAACATTTACAAGGGCAAAGAAAGCAGCCCCCCTCCCAGGCGTCCCCGAGTGCGCTGGAGTCAGGGCAAGCGCAGCGGAGGGCGCACCCACCAGTTCGCAGCTGGGCGGGGGTCCAAGCGCGCGAGGGGTAGTGATCCCCGGTCCTGAGGGGTACCCCCGGCGCGGGGCGCGGGTCCTCTTGGTGTGCACCCGCGGGCCCCCGGGCAGGCCGCGGAAGCGCGCTTGTGCCCCCTCCGGGCGGCGCCCCTCACAGGGCCGAGTCGGAGTCGCTGGAGTCCAGGCTGTTCCTCAGTTTGCAGCTGCTGAGCTGCTCCCTCTGCAGAGACAGGCTCTGCGTGCTGCGGCGCAGACACTCCAGGCTCTGCAGGAACGACTTCTTAGCCTTCTCCTCCTCCATGGGGGACACCCCCTCCTCCTCCACCTCCTGGATCTCGTCGAAGGTCACCGGCTGCGTCTTGAAGCGGGACTGGCGCGGCCGCCGCAGCCGGCCCTTGCCCTTGGACAGCTTGGCTGGCCGCACGGGCTGCGGGAACTCGTCGGCCAGGCACACGAAGTGCGGCATCACCGCCTGATAGCTGGAGCAGATGCCCATGAGCTCGCTGGGCTTGGCGGCCGCCATGGCGCCGCCGGCGTCCGCGGGGCCGGGCGGCGGGGCGCTGGGGCTCTCAGGGGGCGGCCGCTGCGCCGGGGCCCCCCGGGAGGCAGCAGCCTGGGGCTCGCCGGGCGGGGGATCCAAATCTGCTGTGGGGTGGTGGCGGCCCTTGCGGGCCCGGGCAGACGCTCCTCGGAAGGGCGGGCGGGCGGGCCCGTCGGGGGGCGCGGGGCTCCGGGGGCGCTGCTCCGCTGCGCTCCGAGGCGTTCGCAGCCGCTGCTGTCGCTGTCTGCCCCGAAGCGGCCGGACTAGCGGCTTATATAGCCCGCTCCTGCCCACACGACTGCGAGCTCGGATGACAGCGAATGCCATTTAAAGCGTGCGCGCCCCGCGCCCTTCCGCCTGACGTCGCCCCGCCACTCTGGGAAAGTAACGGCCCCTTACCCGGCGCCGCCCGCCCGCCCCCTGCCAACCCGGCTCCGGAAGGCAGGCCCCGCCCGCGGGGTTCCGGGAGAATCTGGGGAGCACGCGGCGGCGCTGAGCTGCGCCCTGGGCAGTAGTGCTCGAATCCGCATCCTGGAGCTGGCACTGCTGGTACTGGGATCCCCCAAATCTGTACCAGCCCGAGTGGCTGTGGGGGTGCAGGTGCCTTCCTCCGCCCCCTAATGCCAGATGCTCACACTCAAGGCTCTGGTTTTTCTGCGTCCTGAGCACCGACCGGAGCAAAGAGGCTCTGGGCTCTCCTGGCAGCTGGGAGAGCCAGGGCGACCGGGCACCCCAGAGCTGAGCTCCGAGCGCGCTTCTCAGAATTCTCGCCACCCCCTTTCCAGGAGGGAGCACTCACTCATACGTGTGACACACACACACACACACACACACACACACACACACACACCATTATTCCATTCCAGCTCTTTACTTCCCTTGACTTTCCTGTCTCCTCACCACCACCCCCAAGTTCCTTGGGCACCCCATTCAAGCACTGAAGAAAGGCACTGGGTATCACACTAACAACAACAATAATAATAGCTACCATCTGGACAGCTTTACTCCAAGCCAGCCCTGAGCCCCGTTTTACATAAATTATCCTATTTCATCCTCATGAAAGCCCTGCGAGGTAATTGCTATTCTTTCATTTTCCATAGGACAAAAGGGAGGCCCAGAGGGAATGAGTAACTAGTCCACTAGTAACGGAGGGAAAGGGGTGGGGTGGACTCCAGGGTCCACATTAGCCCCTTGCTGAGAGCTGACACCACCAGCCACAGCCCACCAGTGCCAGCAGATCCTCAGGTCAGCACTGGCCCCTGCCCTGGGGCTCCCTAGAAGAAGTTTTGTGGGACCAGCCTTGAAGGACTGCTTGGGATCTGGCCCCAAGTCCTTCCATATTCATTCAACACAGGCTTACTGAGGAGCAGGTGTGACTGGCTCAGGGAGAAACAGAAGTGAGCAAGAAGATAAAGCCCTGCCCTCATGAAAGGTGCACTTTGGGAGGGAGGGTTCATGAACATATAAACAAGAACATATGCTGTGTTGTGGCAGGGATGCAGAGAGAAGTGTGCCCAGTGGGAGAGGCTTCTGAGAGGGTGACATTTAGCTGACACTTGAAGAACAATAATAGCACCACTAAGTGCTTAATATGAGCTGGTCTCTGAGTACTTTCATGAATTAGCTCATTTAACGTAAATGTTGCTGTTTTATTCTCAAAAACCCTTGGGTACAAGAACATTATTATCTTTTGCAGGTTGGAAAACCAAGGCACAGAGAAGCCAAGCAGCAGCCACTGGGGCCCCACAGCTTGTAAATACCAGAGCTGTTGGCTCCTGAGCCCCTGCTCTTGCTACACTGAAGTGGTCTGCCTCACGGAGGTCAAGGAAGGACCAGCGAGTGACACAGTGGGGAAGACTGTTTGGGCAGAGGCGCCCCTAGCACTAAGGTGCTCAACAAGAAGAAACTCAGCTCATTCCGTGAACAGTGGGGAAGCCTGTTGGCTACAGCAGAGTGGGCAAAGGAAATGAGAAGTAGGGACAGTCACACAAGGCCTTGAGGCCATGTACAGAATAGAATTTCATTAGAAGAGCATTACAAAGGCACTGAGGGTTTTGAGCGGAAGAGCTACATCCTCCAAATTACATTTGTGCCTATAACGGTATTTGTTTGTATTGGGGATTGAGCCAAGGGGACTTTACCTCTGAGCCACAATCCCCAGACCTTTTTTGAGACATGTTTCACTAAGTTGCTGAGGCTGGTCTGGAACTTGCAATCCTACCTCAGCCTCCAGAGTTGCTGGGATTACAGACATGAGCCACTATGCCCAACCCAAATTGTGTGTTTTTTTTTTAAATTCACTCTGGCTGGCATGTGGAGAGGAGATAGGGAAACCCACTTAGGTGATCATTACATGACCTCAGACACCCGAAGACCTGGACAAGGGTGGAGGCCATAGAGATATAGGGAAATGGTTATATTTCAGAATTAGAGTCAGAGCTAAGAGGAATTTCTGATGGACTAGATGGGGCTATATCTAGGGTTAGGATCAAGGTTGACGTCTATGTATTTGGCTTGAGCAAGTGTTAAATAGTGGTGCCTCTGACAGGAAAAGAAAAGGTTGGGGAGAAGAGGACCTTTGGGGAGTCTGCTAACTGTCGATCAAAACCCACTCCCCACTTGGCTGAAAATGCTCACATCAGAACTATATTATGTGAGACAAATAATCAAAATCAATTTTCTGATCTTAAAACTACTGTGATTTGAGATAGGGTTTCAGTACATTGCCCAGGCTGGTCTCAAACTCTTAAGCTCAAATGATCCTCTGAGCTCAACCTCCCAGCAGCTGGGGACTAACCACACCAGGCTTGGAGCCGCTTCTAACAGCAGCTTAGCAAGACTCTATACTAAAACTGGCACCATGAGTGAGAAGCTGCCATGGATCAGACCCCTCAACTCTGTGGCAGTGGCTTAGCCAACAGATGTTTCCACAGGGAAACAGCTATCGGAAAATGGAAAGCTGGTAATCCTTGTTATGCTGGGATAAAACACCTATTGCAAACATCATGTGTGATAATTTGAAAGACAGGCCACAATGCCGACTAAGTCTACAATTCTAGAAAAAAATGGTTGGGAAAAGCCAAAAAGATTGCATGATGCAAGATATTTCATATATTTCAAGATATTACAAGAAAGAGACTGGCTAGTTTATAAGAAGAGATGGACAGAAATAGAATCCAGGAAAATAGTGTCACTGGGGTTAGACAAGCCACCTGGTTTGTCCAAAGAGCAGGAGACCAGACTGTAGCTCAGAGCTTCTCTCAACGTCTCTCTATTATAGCAAAATATTAGGCCAAATAAAGAAATCACCCCTATGGCAAATTAGTATATTAAGGGACCTTGTCATCCAGGTCCATTGGTTCCTATGTCCTTGGTAGCCTTCACTGTAAGGCAGCAAGAAAGAGATGGGTTGCAAGGAAGAGAGACTTGCTAACTTTCAGGAAAGGAACTTTGGGTATGGTTACTGGCACATGGAACTGACTAGAACCAGATAGACCCAAATCCATTAGGTTTGTGGAGGAATTGTTATCATTAGCAAAAAGGTAAGGCTGGAACACAAAGGTCCACGATTGTTCAAGCCCCAATCACATCCAGAAAGGACAGGCTCTCGCACCCTGTTTGGTGGTCATAGAGAATGACAGGCAAGGGAGAATTTCTGAAAAGGCAAAGCCAAGGACCAGGGAGACACAGGACAAGGAACGTCACCCCCAAGTCTCTTCTGCCACGAGGGCAGGGAGGTCCTCACTGTTCACTAGGGTGGGCTTTAGCAGAGACTGTTAGCTATCCACCTAGTGAGGTCACATTTCCCAACTTCCCCTGCAGCTAATGGGGGTCACATGTCTGCTCTCTTACCTGTAGGATGTGAGCAGAAGTGGTGTGTGTAGCTCTACTTCACTTGCCCAAGAGGAAATTCCTGCTCAAGGCCTCCATGCTTTTCCATTTCACTGTCTGGAAGAACAACAATGAAGAGACCTGGGAAGGTTCACGTTAGACAGCAGTGCCGCCATTATCTGGGCCCCTTAATGGTCTTGTGGAACTGAGCTAGCTACCTACTTGTAATGCTTCCCTTGGAACTGTGAGAGAACAATGAACTGAATACTTTTAAACTGTTATAATTTGGGGAATTTCTTATTATACAGACTTAGCTTTATCCTAAAAGATCCCTGAGGTATCCACATACAAATGTGAAGCAGGCCATAGGCACTCGGGGTAGATGGCATGTAACACTGGGGGACTGAGTCAAGACCATCTTTCAGACAGGGTGCTGGAACAGGTCTATGCCAGGAGGAGGGAAAGCCAGTCAAGAACTTGGAAAAGCATCCAGGTGTGGTGGTATATGCCTGTAATCCCAGCGGCTCAGGAGGCTGAGGCAGAAGGATCGCAAGTTCAAAGCCAGCCTCAGCAATTTAGTGAGGCTATAAGCAACTTAGCCAGACCCTGTCTCCAAATTTAAAAAATATATAATAAGGACTAGGGATGTGGCTCAGTGAGTGGTTAAGCACCCCTCAGTTCAATCCCTGGTAACAAAAAAAAAAAAAAACAGGGTAAAGGAGAACCAAGAGAACATAAAAGAATCCGAGAGGATGTTTTCAGGAGATCATTAGAACAGGAGTCCACACCATGTATAGTGGCGCACACCTGTAATCCCAGCGACAAAAGAGACTGAGGCAGAACGATTGATTGCAAGTTCTCAGCAACTCAGAGAGGTTCTAAGTAACTTGGTGAGACCTTGTCTCAAAATAAAAAATTTTAAAAGCTGGGGATGTGGCTCAGTAGTTAATTACCCCTAGGTTCAATCCCTGGTATCAAAAAGAAAAGAATGGGAATGCAAGAAGGGTCCCAGCCTGGCTCTATCAGAACTTACTATGTGGCCTTGGAGAAGCCACTCGCCTGCCTGTCTGCTGAGGTCTCAGCTCCAAGGCTGTCCCCAGTAACATCTGAGGCCTTCCCTGGCTGCCCCTCAGTCACTTCATTTCTTTTTCCCTCTTAGCATATTTATCACTATCTAAAAGGTCTTCATGTTGACTTCTGAATGTCCCCTTTCCCACTGGACTATCAACATTGGCACTGCACCCAGGACACAGCTGGGCACCCAGAGGAGTCCATGGGTCCTGTGGAATGGAGGCCATGCTCACTCTGCCCCATGCCTCCCGGAAGGCCAGGGCGCGCTGCACTGCTTCCTTCCATCAGGCTCCCCACAGCGCACACGGCTCCCAGGCTCCAAGTTCCCAGGCCAGGGAACCAGGATACCCAAAGTCACCCTCTCCACTCCCCTGGATTAGACCCCCCACCCTACCCCAGGGCGTTGAAAAGAAGTGTGAGCTCCACAGCAAGGGTGGCAAATCAGCCAGGAGGTCATTGGCCTAGGGGGACTCTAGGGAAAGGGGGTATGACGTGGGAGAGACTGAAATCTCCCCTCAAAGACAGGACATGAGGGCAGGAGGTGTGGCTCAGTGGCGGAGTGCTTGCCTAGCGTGCAGAACCAACCAACAAGCAGGCAGAAATGGGCCCTGAGCCCCCACACTGCCTAGAGTCCCCTGCCACTGCTGACCCTCTCTGTCCTCTTCTCCCCCACTTAGGGCTGCCCTAAGTGCCTCTGGACGTCTCCAGGGCCAGACCCCATCCTAACTGGCCTTTGTGTGCCTTCTGGACCCTCCTCTATCTGTGGGAGCCAGCCAAGGACCACAGGTTAGGAGAACACAGAGTTCAACCTGCCTTTGCCAGACTGGTTCTGTGACCTTGGGCAGGTTACGCTCCCTGTCTCATGTCACCCCTAGAAAGCATAAATACTGCCCCTGAGGTCAATGGCTACAGTATGGGAAGCACCTTGCCTCACGCCCAGCCTGTCTTCAGCATGAAATAAAAGTTCCTTTTGCGTCATGATCTCATGCCCAAACCTTCCTGGCCCCCAGCGTGGTCAAGCAGATGTCAGGGAAAAGCTCCAAGACATTCCTGCTCCAGAGGGCATCCGGGGGTTTTGGTGCCTTATACCTCCCTCTGACTCACGACTTAAAAGAAGAACCGGCCAGAGCCACAGGGAGCTCCAGGTCATGTCTCCAGGGGAGGAACTCCAGGCAGAGGTGAACCACATTAGGGAGTTAGTGACGGTTCCCATGGGTGGCCCCGGGGAGCCTCAGGGGGTGTCAACCCTTCTTTCAACAGACCTTCCTCCTCATTCAATCCTTTCTCAAAGGCCAAGAGCCAAAGCCTTCTGCTCTGTAGTGTGCAGAGGGCAAGGGGGTGGGAAGATTTGGGGATCTGGGCGGCCCAGATACTGGTTATTGTCAGTCTCTGGGCCCAGCTGAGTCTACAGAGGCTGGAAACTCAGGAAGAGGTCAATGTCCATTTGTGGTACTGTTGCCACCTCTGCTCACCCTGGAATAGGGGTTAGCCATTAAAAGGGATGCAGGATGTTCCCTTTTCTCAGCAGGGCTGCAGAAACATCAGCTGCTGAACACCTACTATGTTCTGGCACTGTGCCAACTGTGCTTTTTGTCTAAATCATCCTCAGTTGAGTTCCTAGGGGGGAATCCCAGCCTTACTCCATTTTACAGATGAGGACCCAGGGTGCTTGGTAGCTTGCCAGGGTTGCCCTAAGTGCTAAGGGCTGAAGCTGAGATACAAAGCCAGGCCAGCCTGACGCGGAACATGCTCACTGCTTGCACCAGCCTGTCCTGCTGTCTCTGATTCAACAGGAACAGGACTGGACTCAAAGCCAGGCACCGTAGCTGCCGTATTTCAGCTCCACCATCACACACTCTGGCCTTGAACCAGTAGCTTCCCATCTCTAGCTACAGTTCCCCCATCTGTGAAGTGGGAAGGTCAGACCCAAGTCTGGATTCACTAGCTCTGACATTCTAGAATTCTCAGGCAAGGAATGAGGAGACCCATTTGCAGGAAGTAGATGCTTCCCTTTGGGCCAGAGAGTGGCAAGCAGCCCGGGCTGTAACTGTGGGGGAAGGATTGCCTCCACAGAGGGACTGTGGGAGCAGATGGGGTAGAAGACAGCAGCAGACCAGGAGGGGCCTGGGCCGCTACCTCCTCCACCATCCCCGCCCACACTTTGGCTTTTGGGCAGAACTGGGGTTTAAAAAAAGCACCTACCAGTTCTTCAGTTATTAGCAAGGCTCTGTTTCCAAGGAGGCTTTGGTATCCTGGGCTTGGGTCAGAACGGCAGCAGAGGAGTAGAGTGTGTCCTGGGAGAGCCCTGGAGTCAAGGGACAGAGATGAGGTAGGAGAGTCTCGGCTCACAGGCCTCCTCTGCTCTCCACTGGGGGTGGGTGAGAAAGCTGGACGGTGGCTGTCCTGCTCTTCTGCTGTCTTGGCCCAGACCCCCTGCTAGTCAGAAGCCTTGATCAGTTGGGGACCCCCACCCTTCTCACTCAGAAGTCTCCCTAGAGTGAGACTCAGAGCTCCACGTATTCAATGCAGGGATAGTTTTTCCAGATGGTGCTGTTTGGGTGGATCTGCACTATGGGTGTTTTGGGTTCAGCCAATGTGTCATGTGTAACATAAATGTAAATGTGGCACAAGGGGTGGAAAAGGGACAGCAATAAACACATCTCTGGCAGTGAGTGACAGGGCCTTTACTGAGTGTCCTGCCTCCCGGCCCTCCCTCAGTTCCCGCTGGTGCCACCCCACCCCCCAGTGGGCCCTTGGCACAAAGCCTGTGACTTCAGCATCCTACCAACTGCTCCTGCCTCACTCAGAATTAGCACTTCGTCTGGTACAATTGTGAGCATAAAAAGTGTTTTGATAATTTTCCTGGAGGGTTGCCATGACAATCCCCAGCAAGCTCCAAGAGGGGGTGTCTGTGCACGAGCAGGAGAAAGAGGAGAGGGAGAGGGGCAGGACAGAGGAAGCGGGTCCAAGAGGCACAGAGAGGCAGAGAGGAGCAGAGCCAGGAAGACCCCCAGAGACACCTCCCAAGTCAGGCCCCCAGCCTCTAACACCACCACCCTGGTGGCCATTCATGCTGCGATGAGCTCACCGCCTCATCTGGTGTCCATGGTGCAGGGGGACACCAGGTGCTGGTGGGCAGACTGTGGAGCTGGCATGGCAGCACTGCTCCCACTGATGGCGGCATCCCGGTACCTCCCTGTCCCAGGATGATTCCCAGGGAACACCATGCTGGGGGTGGTGCAGGGACATTCTTGGGGATTTAGAGGGAGCCAAGCCCAGGGAAACTTCCTGAGAATCCTGCCCAGCCTGCAGGCCTGGCTGTGCTCTTGAGAGTCATGGAAGCTCACTTCTCTGCCAAGGGTCTGCTTCCAAAAGCATAAGTTCTGCCCCAGGGTCAGCGGCTACAGCATGGGAAGGCCAGCGTCCTCCTTTCTTGGAGGCATGAGCATCCCCTTCTGGGACCACCAGTCTCAGCATCACCGTTACTGAGGACAAAATCTTGTACAGCTTGTGATCTTAGCGAGCAAGTCTGTCTTTGCTGTCTTTTGAGATGAAGACAGAGAAGCCCAGAGAGGTGAGGGACTAGTGGGAGGTCACATAGCAAGCAGCAAGGTGGGGCAGAATCAGGTGAGAGACTAGTCCTGGATTTTATTCCAAACCTCACTGCCTCCTGGTTCTCTGGAAGGTCCATCTGACACTACCCTCATGTGGACAGGGAAATGTAAGTCCAGGGACTTCACCTGGCTAGTTAGCATGAAGCATGGCTTGCAGCCTCCAGACCTGAGGAATTTCTCTGCTTTAATTGAGCTACAAGCCAGGACCAGACATTTCACAGTAAACCCTAGTAATTTTCTTTTTTTTTCTCTCTCTCTCTCTCTCTCTCTTTTTTTTTTTGGTACTGGAGAGTGAACTCAGAGGCACTCAACCACTGAGCCACATCCCTAGTTCCCCCACATCCCTAGTTTCCCCTCCTTTTCTTTCTTTCTTTCTTTTTTTTTTTTTTTTTTTTTTTTTTTTTTGTATTTTATTTAGAGACAGGGTCTCACTGAGTTGCTTAGCAAGCTTCTTCGTTTCTGAGGCTGGCTTTGAACTCATGATCCTCTTGTCTCAGCCTCTGGAGCTGCTGGGATTACCGACGTGTGCCACTGTGCTTGGCAAACCCTAGCAACTTTCTTATGTTCCAAAGTGAAAGTGCAAGTCTCTACACAGGAGACTGAGGCAGGAGGATTACTCAAGGCCAGAAGTTGGGGACCAGCCTGGACAACACAGTGAGACTAGTGGAAGGAAGAAAGGAAAGAAGGGAGGGAGGGAGGAAGGAAAAGAAAAGGAAAGGAGAGGAGGGAGGGAGGGAGAAGGAATGGAGGGAGTCTGTCAGTCAGTGTCTACCTTGGAAAGGAATTTTTCTGGTTATCAGCAAAACAGAGCAGAGGGCAGCTGGAGCCAGTAACAGAGGGGAGAGGGTCACAGGTTTTCCCAGGCAGTTCCAGTCCCTGCTGCACTGCTCAGCCTTGCAAGCTCTCCTAGTCTTTTGACTTTCAGTGCTATGTGGCCTTGGACAAGTCACCTGGGCTCTCAGAGCCACAGATGTGCACCTGCCAAGAGCTGATGTGATTTCAGGTGTGGCTACTGAGTCAGAAGCCCGCAAAGAACTATCTTCCAAGGTGTTCTACCCTGGAACAGCAGTCCTCATGACAGATGTGCCCACATCCCTCAACCCTGAGCCCAGTGCAAATCCACCTTTCCAGAATTTACCACTAGGGTGGGGGTGGGGGAACCATCAAGAGAAAGAGCTAGAGACGCTGCTGAACACTTCTGTGGCCTTGGTGATGGCTAACAACACAAGTAGCAGCAAACAGCAGCTCAACACTGCCTGTTTGGATGCCTTGGTTCTGATGTTTACTAGAATGTTCTTCTCATTACCCTGGGATTACAGAAGTCTCATGCCTTCCCCATCCTTCTCTGGGGGTGGAGGGAAACTTATGAGGATCAAATTAAGTGATTTATGAGGCGATACTGGAGTAAACCTTAGTTCTTTTAGAAGAGTAGACATTGTAATTGACAACAATTAGGGTCAGGCTGGGCGAGGTGGCATATGCCTATAATTCCAGGGGCTCTGGAGGCTGAGACAGGAGGATTGTGAGTTCAAAGCCAGCCTCAGCAACTGCGAGGTCTTAAGCAACTTAGTGAGACCCTGTCTCTAAATAAAATACAAAGAAGGGTTGGGGATGTGGCTCACTGGTTGAGTACCCCTGAGTTCAATCCTTGGTACCCCTCCTCAAAAACAGAATTAGGGTCAAAATGATGTCCTATTGTGTTCTAAGTCTGGCTTTGGGGCAGGATGCAGAGTCAGTCTAGTAAATAGCTACTTGACCTCTGGCAACCATAAGAAGTCCCTTGTCCTCCAGTCCTGGCCATGTTCGCCTCCAGACACCAGCGGTGTCTGCTGTGCCTGGCCTCTCTGCACTTTTAGGGTGGTAGGGTGGGGAGGGGCTATGCCTAGGGCGCCAGGCTCAGGACAGCCTCTCCCTAATGCTGCCCCACCATGGAGGGCAATTCCCCATTCTCACTTTACAGCAGCAATAGCTGCCATTTCCCCAGCCATTCCCTTAAAGGGACACGCAGCGATGGGAGATAAAGGAATGAGTTTTTGGAGCATCCACCTCATGCCCAGCATTAATGCATCTCACCCTTAGGTTTATCCTCTGAGACAAGTATTGCTGTCTTCAAGCTTTTGTTGAGGAGATGAGCTCAGAGATGGAGGGAGTACTCATAAGACCACACAGCAAGACAGAGCTGGTGCTGGGATTTGAACCCAGGTCTGTCTGTTGTTGAAGACAGACATCTGCACCTCCATCTGCACCTCCCACATGGTGAGTCCTGGACCTTCCCAGGGAGCGATTCAGGGGCAGCACTGGTGAAGCAGGAGGTAGCCAGGACTGGGGAAGGGTCTAGAATTCTAAGTGGCAACGGGGTCTACTTCCCCACAGCTCTTCCAGCTACATGAATGTCCTCTGGTCCAATCTGTCTTGGAGCAGGGTGGGGAGGGGAATGAGGATGACATCCAATCCCACGCCCCCTTTTCACACAGAGATGCCAGGAAAAGGCCTGGGGCCCCACTCCCAGAGGTCCCGGCACTTGAGACACACAGCTAGGCAGTGCGTGACCTTGGGGACCTCAGCCATGAACTCAGGAGGGTGGGCCCTCTGAGCAGCGCACCTCCAGTCACTGGCCCTTTAGACACCCTCAGCCCACAGTCCCAGCATCTGAGATTGGAAACCATGGCCTGAAGACCCAGCCAAGAAGATAAGAGGCTCCGCTGGGGAAGGGCGGGTGGCGGAATCTTGAGATGGCAGGAAATGGGAGAAAACTACACGCTGCCAGAGCAGGAAACAGCCTGTAGATGATCCGGGAAGTTGCTTCCAGACCTGGGGGTGTGGCTCAGCAACCGACCTCATAACAGCTCAGGGACTATGACCAGCATTTAAAAAACCATATATAAGAGAATATAGAATATCTGAGGCAACACATTATATTGTATCTTGAAGCTTTGGATTCAGTTGTGCGTTCATGTGCGTGACAACTTTTTTATTCTCTTACATTCAAGGGTCACAGTTTAAAAAAGCTAAAAACAATGAGACATTAAATTGGTCAAGCCCTGTAGTATTTTCCTATTAACATGTGAGTGGCTATGGGAACGCACACTCCCAGCTCTTCAGAAGAGGGAGGTCTGAACAACAGGGGATGTGGACTTCTACTGGGTGATTATTATGGTGAGCAGGCATGTTCATCCAGACACACGCAAGCCCTGTATTTTATGTGAGGAGAAACTGAGGCCAAGGTCAGGAAAAGGTTTTGCCCAGAGACAGAGGTCCCAGGTTTCCTGTGGCCAGGACACAGGCCTGATTTCTTGCCGCCTTTTACCCTCAAGACACTACCTCCCTTGCCAGCTGTTAGCCACATTGTCCCTGGCTGGAGTGGGGAGAGTCTAGCATACGGAGGTTCTGCGGGGCGGGGTGGGAGGCCAGCACTGTGTTGAGCTGCTGTGACAGAACGTTCTCTGGCTCTCCTTCCTCTCAGAGCTGTTCCTTTCCTGCCTTTGTCACTGCTTTTCCTCCTCCCACCCCCTCCCTGTGAGAACACCCCAGATTCTGGTTCCTCTCTACCCTCCCTCCCACTGGTCCCCACAATGCCCCCCTGCAGATTCATCCATTCATTGCTAGACTGGGCCCTCCTCCCGCAGCTCTTGTCTTAGACCCGTCACCACAAAAGTAAGTAGATCTGCCCCAGTCCCACAAGCCCACCTCACCTGGTCCCCAGGAGAGGGTCCTTCCTTCACGGCTCCACACATTTCCCTAAGAACAGCCACGGGGACTACAGCAGATGCTCGCTTCTCACTCACTTCTTGCAATAACCCTGTTTTCTAGGTGGGGAAACTCGAGCTAGGAAATTTGCCAAAGTCTATGTGGCAGTAAGTGGAGGAGTTGGAACTAGAACAGGTTTATCGGGCACCAAAATTTACACCACAGGAGTAGGCTGTCACCTTCTGCCTGGCAGCCTTTCCTGGGAAGCATCTTGGATTAGACCTGGGAGCACTGTGCGGGGTGGGGTATGGGTCCTACCTTATGTGGCAATGAGGAAAGGCGCATTCCAGTCCCAGGAGGAAGAGAGTTGGAAAGGCAACCCCTATCCTTCCCCCAGCCTCCCTTACTCTCTTTCCCAAGAGAAAGGGAATGATTTATCTGATGGGGAGCTGGAGAGAAGGACTGTGTTAGGTATGTAAAATCTGGCCCTATCCTGCCCCCTTTCAGACCCGCCTGCCCATAGAAGCGTGTACGACCACCATGTGGGGAAGGGTGCCTGGGAAGGGCCAGTGTCCACCTTCTAGAAGGCCAGCTCCCCCAGTCCCCACGGGCAGGCTCAGTGGGCAGCAGCGATCTGGCAGCTGGTGGGCCAGTCTTGGTGAGGGAGGACCAAGAGGCCTGACTGGCCCTATGTAAGCCATGGCCTCCCGCCCAGCTTTACCAGTGGTCACACTGATGTTCTGCCCTCACAGCCAAGTTCCATGTTTTTCTCTCTTCGGAATTCATGGGAAGAAGGGGTGTTACCAGCATAAGGAGACCCAGCATCTTTGTCCTCACCATTCCCAGAGGGGCCCACCAGGCCACAGAGCACAGTCTCCCCAGGTCTTCCTACCTCCAGTCTCCCACCCTCCCTCCATCCTGATACATCCATTTTTCTAAAATTCACCACAAGCCCTCACTGGCTCCCGGCTGCGAAGCCCCCTGCCTGAGCAGGTTCTCTGGCCTGATCCAGCCCACCCTCCTTCCACCATCTCTTCCCACACGAGCCCTGAACGCAGGCCATGTGGGGCCCCACCCTGCTCATGAGCGTTACAGCCACCACTGTGCAGGATCCTCCTCCCCATTCTCCACGTGCCTCTTCCTCCACGAAGCCTTCCCTGGCCACCCCACGGAGCTTTCATGTTCTGCTGTGACTCCTGCTGCACTGTCACAAACCGTCCTTTCAAATTTGTTACTGTCTATCTTCAACTGTGTCTTGATTTTTTTCAATAAATGATACAACACATAATGACAATGGAATGTGGGCTTCAATGGACTGAGTTCTCCTTGCTCTGGGTCAGGCCCAGGGCAGGTTCTCCACCCAGGAGGGAGTGTCAAAGAACGCGGCAGTTTCTCAGATGTGCTCTAACATTGATGTAGGGCAATAAGTGAGTGCCCTTTCTGGAAAGCCATTAGTATTATGCACCCAAAGCCTTCAAGTATGCACAGCCTGTGGGATCAGGCAGAAAGCCCACTTCTGGGTTGTGAGAAGCAGTCTCAGATGTACTCAGAGTTTTTGTTAAAGGACAGCTGTACGCGTCCATTCTGCTAGGCCATGCCTCAGTTTCCTCAGTTAAAGATAAAGTGGGGATAAAGCAGCAGCTTGTCCTCAGCCTGAGGATTAGTAAATCAGGTGTTAGTAGACAGAAAGCACTTCGTACCAGTGCCTGGCACATATTTCAGCTTTGTAGAGTGTCACCTGATCTCATTGTTTGAATTGAGGTCCAAATGAGGCCAGGGTGTGAGTTGTGCCTCTATCTGCCTCTCATGGTTCACTCTCATAATTTCCAAACAAAATGGTCACTAATAGTAAAAACAACCAACATCACTACAATCTCAATACTCGTTAAATAATACTACTACTATATACAACATTATGCAGCCTCTCAAAGTGATGTTTAAATTAATGTCATCTGCCAACCTACATAAGAAGAAAAAGGTTATAAGACTATAAATTGTGATGTAACTTTTTTAAGTACACAAATGTGTAGGAAAAAATACTGCAAACTGTGAAAACTTGTCATTTCTGGCTTATGAAATTACAATTTTTCATTTTATCTTTTTAACTTTTTGCAAAGAACCCACAATCCTTTTGTATAAGGAGAAAAAACTAATTTTGCAAAAGAAAATAAAAGCCCCATTGGTTTACTGCCATCTGCAATGGAAGGGATTGTGTCTTCCTTTTATATCTCCCCCACCACATCTAATACAATCTCTGGACATAAAAGCCCTGGTCTTGAACAGCATTCCAGACAGGCAATCTTATTTAATCTTCTAGGCCAAGGCGTTCTGTACAGTTAGAAATGGTCCCAAGCACCAAAAAAAAAAAAAAAAGAAAAAGTGACTGACCAGCTGGTGGGAGTGCATCTGAGTCTGTTTGGTTGGTGACCTGCTTGCTGGGCTGGGAGACGTCAAGAACTGACCTCAAGGGGAGGAGGCAGTGGAATTCTGGAATCCAGCCAGGGATGGTGCATTAGGAGACCAATTACCTGAGGGGAGCATGTGGCCGGCCTGCCAAGAGCAAGCTGAGCATCAGTGCGAGACCACTTTGGCATCTGGGAGCGCTCTTCGGTTGGATCTAAAGAACTTCCGAGGCGAGGTTAAGTGCATCTGTATCTTAATAGGATCAGCCCCACTTGGGCACCATTTTCATTTTGGCCGTCCTCCTGAGAGCTTCTGCCCCGCCCCCAACCTTGCTGACTGCAACAGAGGCACATGCACCAGGGGAGCCTGCCAAGTACAAGGCAGGGTTGCAGGGCCATCCATCAGCCATGAGGGACTGTCCACCCAGCACAAGGGTTGAACTTGGGGTGAGCAGGGCACAGGCAGTGCTGCACTTAAAAGAATTATATTACTAAGCATGTTACTGTCAGGCACGTGACATGCGTGATAGCAATCCTCGCCAGACCCTCAAGGGGCGGCTGCTTCTCATATCATGGCTGAGGAAACTGAGGCTTGAAGCTGACTGGCTAGTCCAAGCTGACTCAGGTAGGACAGAGCTCAGGTGCAAGCCCAGGTCTGCCTGATTCAGGCTGAGGCTCCTTCAGGCTTCTGACCTATATGGAGGCTGGGAGTAGTGGTGAGGGTATCACAGCCCCCTAATCCTACATCTGCAAGCAGCACTGATTGGAAGATGAGGCTTATCCCCACTTGCCCAGGTGAACTGGTCTTGCCTGAGGTCATCCAGCTAATGCCCCTCACCATTTGGTGCAGCTTGCACCACATAAAGCAGGATGCTGCTACCTCAAGCTGTGGCAGGGATCCCTGGCATGTTGCCAGCCATCTGGCTGAGAGTAGACAAGACTATCAATCAGACTTCTTGGAGGACTGCCCCATAGGCACTGCGGCCTTCTGGGATTGCCTTCCATGTTTCCTCTTTGTACCAGGTCTCCCAGAGTGGCATTGAGAACATGGCAGAAACACTTGACAGAGGCCTTTATCCTGTGCTGCCTCATTTTCTGGATGTTGCCTAGGTAACTGTTCTGTGTTCTCATCTGTTCAATGGTTATACACTTCCTAACATGCACCCTCACTGGCTTTGAGGAGTCAAACTGGCCCACCTCATCCTACATCAAAGCTGAACAGACTGGGAGGATGGTGACAGAACTACATTCAGACTCCCCCTCCAGGGTTTTCACCTCTAGACTAGCTATCCCCACCTCCCTCTTACTCCAGGTGAACGAGGGAAAAAGGATAAAGGTCGGAGAGAGGGAGTGCTGGGAAGAAACTGGTGGCCAATCCCTTGATATAGTGTTCACAGGAAAGGGCATAAGGCTTCTGTGGGTTCTGCTCTTTTCCTGAGTCCTGCCTGGGTGGTCTTTGTAGTCTGAATACCCCTGGGATAGTCTGGCAAGCCCAGGACATCCTTCTTCCAGCCAATACCAAACTTCCCTCATGCAGAGAGGGTACAGCCCTGGACCCAGAATCACTTTTGGAGGGGGTGGATTCCCTTCCTGCACCATCCTACCGCACTATTCCAGTACGAGATGGGGAAGCCCGGAAGGCTGCTGTCTGGGTCATTAGAGCATAGGGTCAGTCTCCTGGGGTGGGAGGGGCTGGGACGTGCCTTCCCGCTGCAGCCTCTTAGAAGGGCCAGGCAGCCTTCCACCAACCCGCAGGAACGATTTGGCCAAGATACAGCCTCGGGCTGCTGGGCTGTGCTTGGGCTTCAGGGACCACGGGCTGGGGATCCTCAGCGCCAACCAGCAGGCAGCAGGCTCGTCACTGCGTGCTCGCCCACACCCTTCCTGCAGTGGGCGGCTAATTGCACCTCAGTCACGTGGCCCACCAGCACCAGCACAGCCCCCAACTTCCTCCTGCTGGGGCCAATGAGTCTCTGAGAATGCTTCCCGTGAGGGGCCGAAAAAGCGCAGTCCTTCAGCCCTAGGCTGCTCTGTGCTGGCCACCTCTACAGCCCTGCTGCTGGCTGTCCCGGGGGGCAGGAGGCCCCAGGCCCCACCAGTATTGAGCCAGAACTGCTCAGGACTCACGCAGCCCACCGCACACATGAGATCCCAGGATCCAACAAATGCTCTGGGTGCTTTATTTCCTCATGAGTTTATAAAGACAAATAGCTCTTGAAATTGGTACTGGGGATAACCTGAGTTAGGATGCAGGCCCAACAGCAGGGCTACTTTTCCAGACCTCTCTTCACCTCCCATTCCCTATAGACACCAGAATTTGGGACCAGAGACAGGTCAATGTTGTCCCAGCCAGGGTCCTGCATAAGCAATGACACATCCATACTCCTGAAGGCCATGTGAGAATAGGGACTGTCCCTGTGCTGAGTGTGACATCATAATTCCCAGGAGGGGGAGTGACAGCATTGAAATCATCCTCACAATGATGTCATAAATACAAACCTCTAACAGCTGTGTGGGCTCATTTGACAAAACTCTTTTCAGTAGTGCCACTACAAAAGGACTGCCTCCTTTACCCCTGCCTGTTCTCTGCCACTGGCCTGCCCCCAGCATTTACACTAACAAATAACCCAACCCTACATGGGCTCTCCTTTCAGGCTGGGGACAGCTTTTATAACACCCAGGTGTGTGACTACTAAACCAGCTGGAAGAAGCACCATTTGTCTGTGCTCCACTCCAATAAATAAACATTAAAGTCATTTCCTTATTGACCCCCAGATGCAAGAATCATACCTAAGAATGGATTCCAGCAGCACAAATTTGACAGGGGTCTCATTTGGGGGTTTCTTCCAAGAAGAAAACGGGAGGCAGAGGGAAAGGGGCAGTTGTAAACTAGTCCCTAGGAGGGGAAAGTGTGGGTGGAATCATGTATAAGTTAAGATTTAAACAGAATGCATCACTATGGAAACATTCAGCTTTTTCAAAGGCACCGTTAAGAAAAATAAAGTAATCAAGACTTCAGATTCAACACTACAAGTGTTTATGACCAGAAAAGGCAAAGTGGGTCTTAGATATTCTGCAGCCAAGAAAAAGCTGCCAGAACTCAAGGAAGAAATATTCCCAGCAGGGCAGGAACCCATCATTTGTCAGGGCTTTCTCTGAAACCCTCCAGTGGGAGCATTCTGTTCATGGCAGGGCCTACTTAACTCCCTCTGCCATGGCTTGCCCAGAAGGTAGTGCCGGTTCCTGACCAGGTGCAGCCAGAACTGTTGTCACCAGGACAGGGGCCCAGCAGCCAGGGAGGCAGTCAGGAGCTAGTGCCTCAAGGAAACTGCAGGTTCCCATGAGCTGTGACCTAAACTTATTAGGAATCACCAAGTAAGCTAGAGGTTTTGTCAACATGGATCAAAGTAGAACCTGATTTCTCTACTGAGGACACAATCTGTTGCTAAGTGTCACAGGAGGCAATAAGACATTCCTAGTGTGGAGCCTGACCAGTTTCTTTGTGCTGTCTGCTGCCTAGGATGGTGATGTTGGTAAATATTGTAAAGAAGTCTCACGCTGAGCTTAGGCATCGGTGCAGGGTCCCTAAAGGTACACACAGGGAATGAGGGAAGAAGGGATCAAAGAGGAAAACTTCATCTGCCTGGGAAGTTTCAAGCTGTATCTGCTTGGTATGGTCAGGAAGATTAGTGAGCATTTATCTAAATCCAGCAATTGGATTCTGTCCCCACATCAAAGAGCTTCTGTTAAATGGCCAATTGCTGGTCCAGTATTAGAAGCACAGTTTCTTTTTCTTTTTTTAAAATATTTTTTAGTTGTTGATAGACCTTTATTTCATGTATTTTTATGAGATGCTGAGAATCAAACCCAGTGCCTCACACATGCCAGGCAAGTGCGCTACGGCTCAGCCCCAGCCCCAGCCCCAGCCCTAGAAGCACAGTTTCTGACTCAGAGATGCTAATATTGATTAAGAAGAGATAAGATGCAGGGGCTGGGATTGTGGCTCAGTGGTAGAGTGCTGGCCTAACACATGTGAGACACTGGGTTCAATTCTCAGCACTGCATGTAAACAAATGAATAAATTAAAGGCTCATCTATGCCAAATAAATAAATAAACAAACAGGGAACAAACACATGGCCTTTGGTTGGTTGTGGCCATCTCCACTAGAATAAGGCTCTCAGGGATGCTTGTTGACTGTTCTGCCTCAATCCAGTAAGGCAGAGCACACAGCATACAGGTTAACAGAAAGTTCTGTTAGACTAACTTCGCGTTCCCTCATCTCTACAAGGGGAATGGTACCTCTCTTGCAGCGGTAGGGGTAAGGATCAGGGATTATGTATCAAAGCTCCAAGGGCAGTGCCTACAGGCTGCTGGTGCTAAAGGGTGGGGGTGGGACCTAAAAACACCTCCGAAACCTGATTTCTTTCTGCTGTGGCTATCATACTTGCTTCCTCTGCTTTATGTGTAACATTAGCAAAATTAGCTTGACCTGAGTTATGGCGTGAGATCTATCAGTGAAACACTGCAACAGGCTGGTGTGTCACTGAGTAGGGCTGTCCTTTGTCAGGGTCTGGGATTCCTGTCTATTCCTAAACTTGGCAGTTTTATTCTATAGCAAAAACTAACTTGACATTACAGAAGAGATGCTATCTCAGGGGTGGAAATTAATGGTAGTCATGGCACATTTAGTCTATAGTGACAGCAAGAAACCAAAGGTAAGATCTGCTGCTGATGGAGAAAACCAGGTAGTAGCCCAGCACATCTGCCAGAGAGGGGAATCTGTCTCCCTGACAGACATGGGTAAGCGAAGGGATCAAATGCAGAGCCCATGCAAGAGGACACAGCGACCCTACATTAGGAGGGGGGATGATAGAAGCTTGGAACCATCTGCCAGTTCTTTCATTTGTAAAGAATGGGAGAGGAATTTCCAGTGTCACGAATCAAACTCATAACCAAAACTGGCTGTACCACCCCAGGCAGTTTTGTTGGGTTTAATAGGAGAACAGCTAGGAATTAAATAGAGGGTTTATTTTATGTTTACAGTGATTTGTACCTTCCTCCCAGGAAGGCACAGTACGATATTCAATTGTGTGAAGCACTTAGTATTTCTTACAAAAAGGAGCTATACACATTTAAAAAAAACAAAAAAAAAAAAAAAAACCATACTCCAGGGCAAGGAGCTGGAGAGCCTGTGGAGAGCAGCGCACAGCCAAGTATGGAGTCACACCCGAGCTCTGGGTAAGAGTGTGCCCATTCTGGCACCTTACCGTGATCACAGGATCACTGATCTTACAGCAGGAAAGAGGACAAGAAGCAAGAAGACGCTATGAATTTTCCCACAGGCAGAGAGAGAAACACGACTCCCCTGCCCTATTTTCATCCATTTAAATTGACTGTCTTTCTCTCAGCTCCACATCTTGTTTGGAGTTAATGTGGCACACTGATCCTAGGGCCAGAGATCAAGGAGACACGTGCTTTTATGATGCAAAAAGGGGCAGTCACTCTGTTCTGTTTTGGGAACCCTGGTGACATCACAGACTAACCCTTGAACCTGGGGAACTTGGTGTAAGGGAACACTGAGTCAGAAGAGAGCCTTAGTCATGGGACTACTGAAATTTAAGGTGAAAAGAAACATGAGGTAATTGAGTCTATTCCCTGCAGGACTGCTCCCGCTTCGATCTGGCTTGGGTTTAAATGACTCAAGTAATTCTCTAGGGGAAGCTAATCTATGTGGAACAGCTGTCACTATTTGTTCTCTCCAGCCAAATTTCAGCCTGCTACTTCTCACGACATGCTCAGTCACTCCTTCCCTTAAGGAGACAGTTTCCTCTGGTCTTACAGGTAGTCTGGTGCCTGGCTGCACTGCCTTCACTCTGTGCAAAGGCCTAGAATCTGTCTAAATGGGTCTGGGAAGACTGATAGGCCACGAGGCTCAGTCAAACACAGTGTCCCCTGAAAACACAGCTTTCCACTGCAATAGCACACAAGCTGAGATGTTAGGGAGCCAAGACAGACTTCAACAAAGCCCCAAGAAGCCACCTCTGTTTGGGTTTCAGCAGCTGTCTGCCTACGGAAGGCTCCAGAGTTACTGACGTACATTTGTATCTCCACTTTGCAAATGTCATTAAGAATAAACACGTGCAGATTCTCCCCAGAGGCACAAGGCCATTTGTATTTCTTCAAATTACAGGGGGAGGGCAGAAGAAAAGCAGCTTCTGGACCAAATCATCCGTGAGCACAGCCATAGCAGTTTTAATTTGCCTAAAGATAATGTGCAATTTTGAGATGTGCTTTGGAATAACCGTTCCCACAGTAGACATATTACCAACACAAACTGCTGGTGGCTCTCATTTAATAGGACTCCAAGCTGGGAAGCAATGCCACCATCTTCCAAACAGACACATCACAAGACCAGCTGGAGTAGCCTCTCAAGCTTCTTCCGGAGGAAGGGCTGCTCAGCGTTGGCGTGGCTGGACTCACTGAGGCTCTTCTAGCCAGGACCTCCATCACCAAGGAGCACCCTCAAGGGTGTGGATAAACTGTCCGAAAGGTCAGGTTGACTCTGAGTTCTCTGGAGTGGTATTCCTTGGGCACTCGATGCTAAATGGAAATGTAAATAACTCTCTGACATTCATACACAGTTTTAGTTTGAAGGGATTTACAACTTGTTTGTGATGATACAGAAATATTTCCATTTTATCCCTGTCTCAAAGAACAGTGTTAAGCCCTTTAAAGTTTGTGGAAAACATTTTCCATCTGAAACAAATCTGTCTCCGACCCCACACACTATGCCAGCACCCTTGCAGCAGGATCTCTTCTGTTGTTCTTTCTCTCAGACTCCTGCCATTTTTCCAAATCACATAAGAAAAACATAAATGGATAAGGCCAGAGAGAGGTATGAGACTTCACTCTCATGCTAAGTGTTCATACAATAATATGCACACCTTAAAAATGACCTGACATGAAAGTAGTGGCTAAGCTGTGGAACTGTACAGTCCAACATGGTGGCATTATTTAAATTTAAATTAATTTAAAAATTCAGTTCTTTAGCACCCTAATCATTTAAGTGGTCAACAGTCACATGTGGCTAATGGCTACTACAGTGGGCAGCAGAGACACAGATCTCTGCCCTGGTCAAAGAGAGCCCTACTGGACACTAAATCTGCAGAGGTCCACTTTGATGGCAGAAATATTAAGACTCCTTGAAAATGAGGCCAACTTATTTCCTCTGCTCATTATAAAAGCAATTTGCTTTTCACCACATGCTTACTTGGGAATTAAGAAACTGCCTCTAGGAGGGGAATCCGTAGTATTTTCATGTCCTCACCTGCCAATCAGCCTGGGTAGCTCCTTCCATGATTAACAAGGTCCCGTGATCCAAGGGAATCTTTACTCTCTCCACATACGTGTAGTCTCCATTCTCTTCCTAAAAAACAGCATTCACTGCGCTGAATGTTTTTCTTAGTGAGCAAGAGGCACCAGACACCAATCAGAGATGGAAACCACTACTTCTCAGCCAGACTGTGGGGACAGCTGTTTGTCCCTGGGCAAGTTATTTCACCTCTCTGTACCTTGATTTAGTCATTTGTAAAATGAGGATGATGACATAGGGCTTCTGTGAGCCTCAGCTGACACTGTAAACCTCTTAGAAACAGCTCACAGTAAGTATGGTATGAAAGCCAGTTCCATGACCATCACCACCCAAAATGCAGAAAAGCCACTCTGGCTTGGGAGGAAATTAACGTCACTTATACAAGAATTCCTTGTCTCTGCCTTCAGTAGTGCTCTACATTTCAACACTGTGTGGTGAAAATGGCTTCTTAATCAAGACTTGTTGTGCTGAGTTCTACTTCACCTTTTTCTGATTTATGATAATTCATTAATCAGTACCTATGTTAGAGACACCACGGCCCTTCCCATCACTGTACTCTGCTGTTGTGGAGATACATTCCTCTTTTGAAAACAGACAACTGCAAACTTTTCTCCAAGAAGAGAGATCTGCCTTGACTGCATGAAGCCTGGCTGCTTGAGCCTTTGAGAATAGGTCGCAATTCCTGAATATTTCGGGCACAAATGCCTTCAAAGTACACTTCCCCTTCCTCTTGGAGAGCCTAAAATCAACTTATATCCAACACAGTCATGAGTCTTCACTGCACAGCCTGCAAGCAATCAGCAGGTGGTGTCCCTCCTCCTCCACAGCTGACAGAGGAGTGCATTAAACAACTTCTTCGCTTGCAGCATCAAGAGCATGCATGTCCAGAGCCATCCATTCATCGGCTTCACTCGGGTTACACTTGGGTAACTGTGGGATTCTTTTCAGTACTATAGCGTGTTTATGTTGATTATTGTAGGGGTGCATCTGAGAACTTAACTGTTTACAATGATTTCCCCTAGGAAAATCAAAATCAAAACAATAATGAACTTGCATAAACAGTCTAAGTTCCAGGGCTCAATCCTTGGCAGTGACTTCGTCAAGGATAGTCATAATTTTTATAAACGGAAGACATAAGCAATGTTTGAAATAACTTTTGGGTTTAATGATTGATTTTAATTGTCTGCCATTTTTTCTTTTCCAGGAATAAGAACGTACCAAAACATTTTCCTCTGACCACTTGGCCAACCAGAGAGCAGTGGGAAGGTGACCCTGTCCTTGGGCAGCCCAGCTGCATCTCAGATGGCCAGAGCTGGCTCTCTGAAAAAAATATGCCAGACAGAGGAGATGAATATATTACTGGAGAAAGATATCAGAAGGAACTGCGTTGTCCATGAGATTAGAGGGTTCAAGGCTCCTTAATTTAGTCTGTACAGGCGGATAACAGACCCAAGTTAACTGAACTAAAAGCAGGACTCTGTCTACCCTCTGCGTGACCAGGGAGTGCAATGCAGATGGAAGCAATAAATTAATACTAAAATGGGAAAGTGAAATGAAGCACAGAAAACAACTGCAGCATGATACAATTCTGAGGTGAAGATCTCAGAACATCAAAAACATTTCTGGGGAGGAGTGGGTGCTGAGAGCCAGGGGCCAGAAGAGCCAAGCACTGTAACTCCACCTGGAAAGCACCAAGCAAGAGAAAGAGATTCCAAATGCAAGAGGGAACCATTAGCACTACCGGAAGATGACACTCCACAGAGTCACACTCCACTCAGTGGTCCCTAGATCAGAATTTTTCAAGAGAAAGCCTCAGGTTGGCTTTAAACACATTACATTCAACACAGCTGCCAGCCACACCAAAAAGCCCATGAAGACAAGCCATCTGCTTCGTCAGTCCCGGAAGGAGACTGGCATGTCTGCGAGAGACGGCACCCTTTGCTGCTTGCTATTTATTCCTTCCAACACCCATGGCTTGGGAAGCACATTCCTAATTTGCAGGAGATGGACAGGAGAGAAGACGAGGGAAGAGACCAATGCCACAGACAGCCATACTGCCCTGTAACTTAACCGGGATGCGTGGAGACTGCCTCCAGGTGAAAGGCCAGGGGCGCTCAGGTAGCGGCCGAGTGGCTGTGTATGAGGCTCGATTGGGAAATGGATAAGCAACAGAAGAAGCGGGTTGGGCCGTTTGGAGGAGCGCATTCACAGTCATCAAGCATGGTGGTTAAGCAGCTTCGACACGTCTGTGACCCTTCTGATTTATTAAGGACTTTCTTCAAAACACACCCCTAAAACACCGCTGAAGATA